>NC_063332.1:67844673-67858356 GCF_021869965.1 Rhincodon typus
GCTGCTTGGCCTGCTGTGTTCATCCAGCCCTGCACCTTGTTGTCTCAGAACCCCTGACACTCCTGGTTTTATCTGTCAGCCTGGGCACCCCGTTTGGACCAGGTTAACAGCCCCAATTAGGGAACTCATATTAAATGAGATCCACCCTGACTGACCTCATAAGGTTTCATTGGCCATCCTTATTGAACAACTGGTGCACATTTATAAATTGGCAGTCATTCGTTAGCAGTATAACTAGTTCAGTGAAGATATAATCTGCAGGCACACATTTGCAAGGTTAAAACAAAAATATTTGCAGTGTATAAATCTGTGGATCTATATACATCAAAAATGCTTTTAATTCCTCTGCACTTCAAATAAAGAGGAAAATACAATGTTTGATTGTTACAGCATTTTGCCAGTTTTCTGATATTGATTATTTAACATAGCAAATCTTTTCCATTAAATCAGCCAGCAGTCAGGCCTGAGGTAAAGTGCTAGGGGGAGTTGTAACCTACCAAGAAGAGTAAGTTTGTGAGTGGACAGCAAGCAATGCATCCTAAACTGTTGGCATGTCAGGAAGCCAGAAATAATTCATCAAAGTCTGCCTTTAACCTGAGCATGACCTGCAGTGGATTGGAAATTCCCATGGGAAAGGTGCATCTAATATTGGAATATGTAAACTAATCATTTATGTAAACTAAACTGCTTCTATAACTTTGCATTTTGTAGTTAAACCTGGGTGCACAGATTTCATGGACCTTCTCGAAAACAAGAGGAGAAGACGATTGGATTTGACAAGGCTGAAAAATGGACAGGCGAGCAATGTTGTAAAAACAGAGATCTAGCACTTTTTTTCCTTACCTGCGGGTCAGGCTTCGCTCACAGGACTTATAATAAGAGTATGCATTCAGATCTTTGTGATTGATTTCTCTGGAGATCATTTCTACCACCTTGGAGAGTTTTGCCTTTGATTTGCACTTTCTAGCAGTCAGTTTTTAGAACAGCCCTCTCTTCTGTTCCACAGGCCCTGGGCAGCAGGAACAGTAATCTCCGCAGTGCCCTGTTACACCACAGGATTGAGGGAATCAACACAGAAATCTAACTCACAGGAGGTGAAATAACTCCACAATAGCTGGTATCCTGTCATTAAATCACCCTTTATTTACATGTGCATAGTAAATGACACAGACCCAGCTGGCTCAGAGCCAGCTCCTAGAGTGAGCAGTACCCCTGACAACTCCTGGTTTTATCTGTCAGCCAGGGCACCCTGTTTGGATCAGGTTAACAGCCCCAATTAGGAACTCATACTATATGAGATCCACCCTGACTGACCTCATTCCAATCACTATAATAACCACCAGCACAGTGTTTACAGACAGGGGACAAGCTCCTGAAGTGTGAATGCACCGTGAGAGCTTTGCCCAATTTTCCATTGCGCTGTTAATTTAAAAATATTTTCATATCTGTTTTGTAATCATAGTGCCATATTTCTCTCATCCAACATGAGCCTGGAGATAAAAGATAATTTCCCCAACCTTGGCAACAATCCCTCGAGGTGTCAGACTTCACAGTTGTGGTATACTCGCACTTGAGTTCAGAAGATTGAGGGTTAATGTCTAACTCCAAAGACTTGAGCACATAGGCCATGAATCTCCACTTGACAGTGTAAGTGTGGGCTGAAGAGGTTCAGTTGTGACTCACAAACTAATCAGTTTGTTAAGATCAACAAACCTCTTAGCCTTTTGAAGACCTCAAGAGTGGTGTCCCACCTCATCAGAAGTTATTGACCAATTAACCTTCATTGCTTAAAGGCAACATAATGGGTTCTTGTGGTGTGGTGATAGTCCCCTACCTCTAAGCTAGGAGGACTGGCTTCATGTCCTATCTACTCCAGAGGTATATAATGACATTTCTGAACAAGTTGATTATAAAATATTCAAAGGCAAAATACGGCAGATGCTGGAAACCTAAAACAACCACCGAGAATGCTGAAGAAATTCAGCAGATCTGACAACATCTGTGGATAGAGAAACAGAGATCACATTTTGAGTCTGATATGATTCTTCTTCAGAATCTTAATTGGTTGCAAATTAATAAAGTCCCAATGGATCTTCTTACCTGATCCTCAATCAATGACGTGTTAAGAAGGGGGCAACTCACTCAATTATTTTCCTTTCTTGTTACGTCTTTCCCCACCAGCAGGGAGGAAGGCATTCTAATCTGTAGTGTTGAATCAGTGAGGTTATTGGCTGTCAGGGGAAAGTGAAAGTGTAGATGTTGTAAAATATGGCATATGTAAATCTTTGTGTCAACAAGGCTAATTGGATTATTGAGCTGGTGTTCTGAGAGCACATTTTACTTTATGAGACAAATTATTCAGTTGTTCAAACATACAACCAACTACCAAGATTACTTTTTCTGCACATTATGGTTCAGTAACAAGTTGGTGGAAAAGGAAATTATTAATTCAACAGCCAGTGGCAAAGAAAAGATGTGAAGACACATAGGGATAGAATGTTTTGCAAAGTAACACTTGTTATGTTGGCATTCTTCACACAAAGTGGCATAACTGCCAACTTACCATTAGTTTTGAAGACCAGAGATGTTATTCTTATGCTTGCAAGTGGCCATAATTCTACACATATTGCTGCATGGTTCAACATATTCCACTTCTCTAAAGCAGCCTTTGGATCTTTACCACACATAAAACTATAGAAAATTAGATGACCCAGCCAGAAGCAATCTTTCATGCGATTAGAATGCAAAACATTCTGTAGCTGTTGTGGCAATTTCTTACTGAAGCACTATGAAATTCCACGAGACTGAGTCAATTACCCCCAAAGAGCTTTAATGTAACCTGACCAAAAATAACCACAAGAATTCACATTAGGTACTCATTTTATGCTCTGCTTGATTTTAGCCTCAATGGAAATCAATGGAACATAAAATTTAGCAGAAGTAAAAGTGCATGTCTGAACCGAACCAACCCTATTCCAATGGGGCAGGTTAAATTCTAACTGGAGTTATTACAATTTTCAGTGTTCAAATCACAAATTGTATCAAAAACATTGAATATTATTCAGAGATGAGTATACTTCTACAACAATTAAAAAGTAAAGTTACAATAGCACCATCTCTCGTTAGAGGTGGTGGTTTAGTCTGATCATCACCAAGCATCGAGCAAGGGGAAAGGTTTTGAAAGAGACTCCTTCATGATAACTGCAGGCAAAGAGAGAATCAAAATCAGCTGTTAGCAGCACTCAAAGTGTGAGGTTATGCATTTTGGTAGGAAAAGTAGAGGTGTAAACTATTTTCAAATGGGGAAAGGCTTCGGAAATCGGAAGCACAAAGGGACTTCTGAGTCCTAGTTCGGGATTCTCTTAAGGTTAACTTGCAGGTTCACTTGGCAGTTAGGAAGGTAAATGCAATGCTAGCACTCATTTCCAGAGAGATAGAAAATTAGAGCAGGAATGTAATACTGAGGCTGAATAAGGCTTTGGTCAGACCACATTTGGAATACTGCGAGCAGTTTTGGGTTCCATATCTCAGGAGGAGAGGGTGGTTTTCAAGAATGATCGCAAGGAAGAAGTTCTTGTCATATGTGGAAAGGTTGAGGACTGGTGTCTGTATTTGATGGAGTTTAGGTGGATGAGGGGGAATCCAATTGAAACTTATGGAATACTGAGAGGCTTGGATACAGTGGATGTGAAGAAATTGTTTCCACTAGTAGGAGAGATTCAGATATGAGGACACAGCCTCAGAGTGAAGAGATGACCCGATCGAGTTCAAATGTGGAGGAATTTCTTCAGCCACAGGCTGGTGAATCTGTGGAATTCATTGCCACAGAGGGCTGTGGAGGCCAAGTCATTGAGTGTATTTAAGACAGAGGTAGATAGGTTCTTGATGAATAATGGGATCAAGGGTTATGAGGAGAAGGCAGGAGAATATGTTTGAGAAACATATGAGCCATGATCGAATGGCAGAGCAGAACCAATGCACCGAATGGCCTAGTTCCGCTCCCGTACCTTATTGTTATGTGGTCTTTTTCAATGCATCTTGAAAATGTACCTCGTCAAAGCTCATAACCACAAAACATTAAGCTACAGAGTTTAATATAAGATCAACTATAAATTACGCTAATTATAGATTAAACTAATATATATTAGCAAAACTTAAAAATGTCGACACTTTCTTACCTAGCAAATGCACGCACTCAGTCTAAGCCTGAACCACACTATGCCATTCGCTCTCAGGTTAACAGTGACTATGAACTTTCTAGCGTCTGGTTTGTTTCAAGTGTTTGCAGCACACCTCTGACCTCTGAACTTTCATTTCTCATTTAGAAACCCACAGCAGCATTCCTCGTGTGACAGATACATTTTTCCAAGCCCAGCCAATCTCATTGTCTTCAGTCAGACACATAAAGCCTTCAGGCTTACTGTAGTGGGAGGCTGTCCAAGGTGTACAGTGTGATGAACTGCACTCATGATGTGAAACAGATTCGTCTACCTGCTCCCGCTGGAAATGTGGTGACAGCTAAACAGTGGGAGTGTGGCATTTGGGAACTTTGACACCATCCCATCTCACCACTAACTAAGAGCTAAGTTCCATGGATGAAGAGATAGTGACAGCCTTTGACATGAAGGCTACATTTAATCAAGTGTGGCATCAAGCCGTGCTTGCAAAATTGGAGGCAACGAGAATCGGGGGAAATCTCTCTAGTAGTTGGAGTTATATCTGGCACAACGGTAGTGGTTGTTGGAGGCCAATCATCTCAGCTCCAGGACATCTCTGCAGGAGTTCCTCAGGGTAGTGTCATGGGCCCGACCATCTACAGCTGCTTTGTCAATGACCTTTCCTCCAACATTGGTGGGAAATGGGGATGTTCGCCAATGATTGCACAATATTTAGGACCATTTCTGACTCCTCAGATACTGAAAATGTCTGTGCTTAACTGTAGGGAGACCTGGGCAATATTCAAGCTTGGATTGATAAGTGCAAGAAACATTTATGACACATTAATGCCAGGCAATGTCCACTTCCAATAAGAGACATTCTCAGCATCGTTCCTAGACATTCAATGGTGTTGCCATCACTGAATCAACAGCCTGGGGATATCATTGACCAGAAACTAAACTGGACCATCCATATAAATTCAGTGGCTACAACAGCAGGTCAGAGTCTAGGAATACTGCACTAAGCATCTCACCTCTTGATTCCCCAGAAACTGTCCATCATTTACAAGGCACAAATATGATGTGTGGAGTGGAATAATATTCCGCACTTGTCTGGATGCCAACTTCAACTACATTCAGGAAGCTTGACACCATTCAAAACAGCCTGCATGATTGGTATCACATCCACAAACATCCATTCCCTCCACTACTCATCTTCAGTAGCAGCATTACAAGCCATCTATAAGATACACTTTAAAAATTCATCGAAGATCCATCCACAATCACTTCCATCTAGAAGGATAATGACAGCCGATACGGGGAACACCACCACCTATGAGATCCCCCCAAGCTACTCACCATCCTGAAGTGGAAATACATCATCGTACCTTCATTGTTACTGGGTCAAAATCCTAGAATTCCCTCCCAAACTGGATTGTGGGTCTACCTACAGCACAAGGACTGCACCAGTTCAAGAGGGCGGCTCACCACTATCTTTAGAAGAGGAACTAGGGGATGGGCTATATATACCAGCCCAGGAAGCAATGCTCAAGTTTCAGAGATAGTAAGAACTGTCGATGCTGGAGCCAGAGATAACACAATGTGGAGCTGGAGGAACACAGCAGGTCAGGCAGTGTCAGAGGAGTAGGAAAGTTGATGTTTCGGGTCGGGACCCTTCTGAAGACCCATTTCTGAAGAAGGATCCTGACCCGAAACGTCAACTTTCCTGCTCATCTGATGCTGCCTGACCTATTGTGTTCCTCCAGCTCCACACTGTGTTATATCTAATGCTCAAGTCTCGTAAGTGAATTGTTAAAAAAAAAGAGTTTATGTTAAAAAGGACAGGCTTCCAAATCCACTGCCAATTGAAGTTCTGAATGTTCTCGTTCTGAGAAGACTGACACCCCTCTCTCACTGTCAGCTGGATCTCTTACCCATCTCATGTGGTCCATGGAGGGTAATACATCTTAGGAGATGGCAGCTGGTCCTGCAGCTGGTGATGCTCCGCCTGTTCTTGCTGCAGTTGATATTGGTGTTGCTTTTTTTTTCGGTTCTTGTGCCATATTGAAGGTCAGCAGGAAGCACAGACAAGGGTGAGTGAAGTGCTAGACAGGTAAACTGACCGTGAAAAATTGGCCAAGTAGAGAAAACATTCTGTGAGATAAGAAGCGCTTCAAAAAGTAGTGTCTCAAAAGTAAAAACAAAATACCATGGATACTGAAAATCCCCCAAGCACAGAGAATGCTTGAAAATCTTGACAGTCTGGCAGCATCTGCAGGAGAGAAAACTTCTGAAGGAGAGTCATACTGGACTCAAAACGTTAACTCTGTTTCTTTCTCCACAGATGCCACCTGACCTGCTGAGTTTCTCCAGCATTCTCTGTATTAGTTTTAGTCTCTCAATGGCCTTGGCCGGAGTTCAACTTCTTCCCAGTTTGTAAATTTCGCTGAAGAATCTCTTTCTACAGCATAGTCACCTCCGTGAACCTAATGAGTTGCTGGCACCTCCGTGAGAAATCCAAAATTCAGAGTTCAAATAGTTCTTATTTGCCTTCTTAACTACCTCAAATACTTTTTTTAACTGATAGGTTGAAGGGATCCCTTGTTCACCTTCAATGTCACACTACAGAAGTCCCTAGGTGCTTAGGATGTGTGATCCAAGACGATGACAATTTCAGAGGATTATTCTTTGCAAACACACAAACCCACCTCCCCTTGTCTGGGAAAGTCTTCTGTCCCCATTAACTCTATTTCTCTTTCCACAAAAGTTACGAGGCCTGCTGAGTATTCCCAGCAGTTTCTCTTTTTATTTCAAACTTCCAATATCAACAGAATGTTATTTTTCCTTATGTCACCGAAGACAATTTAAGAAAGTGTTCAGATCACATTTGATGTTAGAATGCTTTTGATTTGTGGCAGATTAATGGGTTTAAGCCACAAAAATAATATTTTTTGGTGTAGTGAGTGGTAGCAAGTATTTCCCAAAGGCTAATGACTTCACTCTCAGTTGTGTAGTTAAAGTCCCACTGTTGATTAGCCATCCAAGACTGCTCTCTAAGAGACATTAACTGGAGTTGAATAGAATCTTAAAAAGATGTATCCTGTTACTTTCAATAACAAAAATTACAGTGGATCAAATTATTTGATATTCTCACAAATGCTAAATTAAAATGAGGTAATTTTTATAACTAAAATTATCTTGTAATGTATAACAAGTAGAAAATATAAGCTGTTTATACATACGTGTTAACTGTTATTTTTCTCCAGTGACTTTTTTTTTGTTGTCCTTCTTTGGTTTGAAATATTTCATATACACAGAAGATTTATAACAGCTTTAATCGAAGAAAGAGGGATCAGGTAGCTTTCTTTTTTCATCAGATACTGAGTGCATACTGAAAGAAATTTTATTTGCATTTTTCATTAATGCTAATAGATTACATGGAAGGAACAGGGCTGTATGCCTACTGCCTTGTGTAGATTTTCAGTAAACTTAATTCCAGTGTCTCATTATGCTATGCATTGTTTGGTTTTCTAAACCAAGTTTTGCCTCCACATTAGCTGAATGGAGACTGTTGTATACAAACTGCTTAAAGCAATGTCAAGATCACTAACAGTTTGGTGCCAACAGTTGGTCTGACAGCTGAAGCATGAACTGAATCTGTCGCATAAAATTAGCTTAATGTGGGCAAATTACTGTTGTTTTAACCATTTGTGCACAAAGACCAAAACGAGATAATTTACGATACAACTTGATCTGTTTTTCAATGTGATAGTTCTGGAATGTTTGGCCAAACTACTGCGTATCAAGTACATTAGCAGTGCGAGCATAAATATTTCATTTTGGTGTTTAACAACGTTATCAGAATGCTACCATTTGCATTATTGATGACTATTCTCTAAAATGTGGATTTGCACAATAAAGTCTTTCATGAAAGCAGGGTAGGAATGAAAGGAAACTGCATTTTAAAATTGTTCTATAATTCTTTATTATTTGTTGTAAGTTCTAACTAAGGTTGACATTACAATATGTATGTGAAATCAACAATGTATAATTCTATGTCATGCATATCAATTTGGATCCAGATAAACTGGACGTATATAAATTTGAGGCATTATTGAATGTTTAAGGGTCAATTGTGACTGAAGTGTGGATTTTCTTTGAAGATGGAATCTGCCAGTACGTTGGCTAAGAATTCCGGTAGACAAAGTTAGGATATAGCTGCATTATGATGTAACTTAATGGTGGAACCAACTCAGGGGGATGAATGGCTTGCTCTTGTTCCTAGGGGCAGGAATGTGAATTTCCTGACAAGTGCATCAAAGCTGATAAACTCCAGCCCAACTGCCCCAGACCATGATCTTTCTGATATTTTAGGGGACATAGGGAGGCTTTGGGCTGCCCATTTGCCCACCTGGCCTATTGAAGATCTTAAGTGACTAATTAATGGCTATGTAACAGTCCCATTCTCCCCACCACTGACATTATTTCACCCACATTGGGGTATGGGAGTGGAGGTAGAAAGAACCACATCACAATGGGGGTAAACCTCTTTTTGATGCCCCAAACTCATGGAAGAGCATGGGGTGGCATGGTGGCTCAGTGGTTGGCACTGCTGCCTCACAGTGCCAAGGACATGGATTTGATTCCACCCTTGGGTGACTGACTGTGTGGAGTTTGCACATTTTCCCCGTGTCTGCATAGGTTTCCTCTTGTGTGCTCCAGTTTCCTCCTACAATCCACAGTGGACTGGCCGTGCTAAATTTTCCCTTGGTGTCCAGGGATGTGCAGGTTAGGTCGATTAACCATGGTAAACGGCGAATTACAGGACCTGTGTGAGATGATTTTTGGAGAGTCAGTACAGGCTTTTTTTAATTTAATCCTTTTGTGGGACATGTGCATCACTGCCTGGCCAGCATTTATTGCCCGTCCCTAGTTGCCCTTGAAAAGGTGGTGGTGAGCCGCCTTCTTGAAACCGCTGCAGTCCACCAGCTGTGGGTTGACCCACAATGCCATTGGGGAGGGAATACCAGGATTTTGATCCAGCAATAGTGAAGGAACGGCAATGTATTTCCAGGTCAGTTGGAGGGGAACTTGGAGGTGGTGGTGTTCCCATATGTCTGCTGCCCTTGTCCTTCTAGATGGAAGTGGTCGAGGATTTGGAAGGTGCTGTCTAAGGATCTTTGGTGAATTTCTGCAGTGCAACTTGTACATAGTACACACTGCTGCTACTGAGCATCAGCGATGGAGAGACTAGATGCTTGTGGATATAGTGCCAATCAAGCTGGTTGCTTTGTCCTGGATGGTGTCAAGCCTCTTGAGTGTTGTTGGGCCTGCACTCATCCAGGCAAGTGGGGAGTATTCCATTACTTGTGCCTTGTAGATAGTGGACAGGCTTTGAGGAGTCAGGAGATGAATTACTCACTGCAGAATTCCTAGATTCCAACCTGCTTTTGTAGCCACTGTGTCTATGTGGTGAGTCCAGTTGAGTTTCTGGTCAATGATAGCCCCCATAATGTTGATAGTGGGGTTTCAGTGAAGGTAACACCATTGAATGTCATGGGGTGGTGGGTAGATCGGCCCTTATTGGTGATGGTCATAGCCTGGCATTTGTGTGGCGCGTATGTTAGTTGCCACTTGTCAACCCAAGCCTGGATATTGTCCAGATTTTGTTGCATTTGAACACGCACTGCTTCAGTGTCTGAGGAATCGCAAATGGTGCTGAACGTTGTGCGATCATCAGAAAACATCCCCAGTCTTCACCTTATGATAGAGGGAAGGTCATTGATGAAGCAGCTGAATTTGGTTGAGCCTAGGACATTACCCTGAGGAACTCCTACAAAGATGTCCTGGAGCTGAGATGACTGACCTCCAATGACCATGATCATCTTTCCATGTGTCAGGCATGACTGCAACCACCGGACAGTTTGTCCCCTGACTCCTGTGGATTCCAGTTTTGCTCAGGCTCCTGTTGTTACACTCCGTCAAATGTAGCCTTGATGTCAAGGACTGTCACTCTCACTTCACCTCTGAAATTCAGCTGTTTTGTCCATGTTTGGAATACGGATGTAACGAGATCAGGATTAGCCCTGGCGGGACCCAAACTGGGCGTCACTGAGCAGGTTATTACTGAGCAGGTGCTGCTTGATAGCACAGTTGATGACACCTCCCATCACTTTACTGATGATCGAGCAGAGACTGATGGGGCGGTAATTGGCTGGGTTGGATTTGTCCTGCTTTTTATGTACAGGACATACTTGGACAATTTTCCACATTGTCGGGTAGATACCAGTGTTGTAACTGTACTTGAACAGTTTGGCTGGGGGAGTGGCAAGTTCTGGAGCACAAGCCTTCAGTACTATTGCTGGGATGTTGTCAGGGTCTGTAGCCTTTGCAGTATCCAGTGTATCCAACCGTTTCTTGATATCATGTGGAGTGAATTGAATTGGCTGAAGACTGGTATCTGTGATGCTGGGGACCACTGGAGGAGGCCAAGATGGATCATCCACTCAGCACTTCTGGCTGAAGATTGCTGAAAAAGCTTCAGCCTTATCGTTTGCACTGATGTACTGGCATCTTCCATGATTGAAGATGGGGATGTTTGTGGAGCCTCCTCCTTTGGTGAGTTGTTTAATTATCTGCCACCATTCACGACTGAATATGGCAGGACTGTAGAGCTTAGATCTGATCCATTGGTTGTGGGATCGCTTAGCTCTGTCTATCACTTGCTGCTTTTGCTGTTTGGTGTGCAAGTAGTCCTGTTCGGTGGCTTCACCAGATTGACACCTCATCTTCTGATATGCCTGTTGTTGCTCCTGGCATGCCCTCCTGCAATCTCCATTGAACAAGGGTCGATCCTCTGGCTTGATGGTAATGGTTGAGTGGGGGATATGCCGGGCCATGAGGTTACAGATTATGCTGGAATACAATTCTTCCTCTGTTGATGGCCCACAGTGCCTCATGCATGCCCAGTCTTGAGTTGCTAGATCTGTGTGAAGTCTGTCCCATTTAGCACAGTGATTGTGCCACATAACATGCTGGAGGCTATTTTCAATGTGAAGTCTTCACAAGGACTGTGAGGTGGTTGCTGTTACCAATACTGTCATGGACAGGTGCACCTGCAGCTAGAAGATTGTAAGGAAGAGGTCAAGTATGTTTTTCCCTCTTGTCGGTTCCCTCACCACCTGCCGCAGACCCAGTCTAGCAGCTACGTCTTTTAGTACCTGACCAACTCGATCAGTAGTACTGCTGCTGAGCCACTCTTGGTCGTGGACATTGAAATCCCCCACCCAGAGTACATTTTCTGCCCTAGCCACCCTCAGTGCTTCCCCTAAGTGTTGTTTAACATGGAGCAGTACTGATTCATCAGCTGAGGGAGGACGGTATGTGGTAATCAGCACAAGGTTTAACCTGAAGCCATGAGAATTCATGGGGTCCGGCGTCAATGTTGATGACTCCTAGAGCAACTCCCTCCTGACTGTATACCACTGTGCCACCACCTCTGCTGGGTCTGTCCCGCCGGTCGGACAGGACATATCCAGGGATGGTGACGGTGGTGTCTGGGACGTTGTCTGTAAGGTATGATTCTCTGAATATGACTATGTCAGGCTGTTGCTTAACTAATCTGTGAGACAGCTCTCCCAATTTTGGCACTAACCCCCAGATATATTAGGGGAGGAGATGGCCTAGTGGTATTATCAGTGGACTGTTAATCCAGAGACCCAGGTCATATTCTGGGGACCTGGGTTCAAATCCCACCATGGCAGATGGTAGAATTTGAATTCAATAAATATCTGGAATTAAGGGTCTAATGATGATGGCGAATCTATTGTCTATTGTCTATTGTTGGGTAAAAACCCATCTAGTTCACTAATGCCCTTTAGGGAAGGAAACTGCCATCCCTTACCTGGTGTGGCCTACATGTGACTCCAGACCCACAGCAATGTGGTTGACTCTTAACTGCCCTCTGGGCAATTAGGGATGGACAATAAATGCTGCCTAGCCAGCAGTTCCCTCATCCTGGGAATGAATGAAAAAAAAAATTAGTGAGAAGGACTTTGCAGAGTCGACTGCTGTTGTCTTTTCCGGTGCCTAGGTCAATGTTTTGTGATCTGTCTGGGGTTTCATTTCTTTGAGACTTTGTAGTGATTGGTACAACTGAATGGCTTGCTAGGTCATTTCAGAGGGCAGTTGAAAGTCAATTACATTGCTGTGGGTCTGGAGACACATGTAGGCCAGACCAGGTGAAGATGGCAGATTTCCTTCCCTAAAGGACGTGGTGAACCCGATGGATTTTTCCGACAATTGACAATGATTTCACGGTCATTTCACTCCAGATTTTTTTTTTATTGAATTCAAATTCCACCATCTGTCTTGGTGGGATTCGAACCTGAGTCTTCAGAACATTATCTGTGCCTCTGGATTAATAGTCTAACGATAGTACCACTAGGCCTTATCCCTTGACGGGCCAAGTGGCCGCTCTCCGCATTGTAGCCACTCCTACCTCCCCAAGATCATCTCCTCCTTAGCCTCTTAAAGCCAGTGCCCCACCTGTCTGAAACCCCTCACTGAGATCCTGACCCAGAGTTAGCTGCACTCCTCTCTGACTAGTGACAGCTGATGCTGCTGGGTCTGTGGTGCTACTGACCAAGCTAGCCAGCAGTCTCTAACGGAGAATGTCCCCCCAGGATAAAGGTAAACATTTTACCTTCAAGCAACAAAAGCTACTCCCAATCTTAAATCACCACTGGGCAGCCATCAAAATTGTGGGCGCTCCCCTCTCATTTTGTTTGAGGGCAGGTTGGACGCTGGACTACTGTTCCCTGTGAAGTTGTCTCCTGGAATTTGCTGCAATGGTGAAGACTGGCAACACTTTAGAATGAATTTGCCTCCAGTGTTGACTTTGTGTCAGAGGTTGGTGGAGAACGGATGAGAGCGTGCTCAATCTACACAGCAGTAAATCAGAAGTGACATGGCAAAGTATTCATCCCACCAGGTCAATGTCAATATTCAAAAACTGTGCTGATGACATTTCCATTGTGCTTTCAAGTTAGTGATGATCTTTTCAGCAGTAACTCAACTCCTATTGAAGAAACCTGTTCATTTGTGACGATATTTATATAGTCCTTTCTGGGTGAGTCTAAAACGCAGATTCTTGTCTTGGAGAAACACCCATCTCAATTAAGTTCCTTCTCCTGAGATGGCAGGATCAAAATCTACTCATTAGGTGATGAGAAGCTTATACAGGTACATTCACAACTCATTAGTTACACAACTCACTGTATTAACTTCCTCTTCCCAAAAACATCTGTCCAATCGAGATGTCGATGCTTCAGAAATTCGACAGCAAAATCCAAGCGGGTATTTGTTACATTGGGTCCTCAGCCTCTATTCTGGATGAGTTCATGGCTGTTTCTCAGGTGTCAAGCCATGTTAGCGTCAAGGCTGTGGGCACATTACATCTGGGGTTTGGCCTCACTGTATTGAGTCGCTGATGGAATGGTCACAGTGATGTGGGGCTGATGGAATG
>NC_063332.1:67858366-67862069 GCF_021869965.1 Rhincodon typus
TCACAGTGATGTGGGGCTGATGGAATGGTCACAGTGATGTGGGGCAAGTGGAGATAGCAAAGTGGGACCGGGCAGTTTATACTAGGGGACGATGTGATATCTTTCGATGAGTCAGGGCAAATTACGGTCACTCTGTGCTTGATATGGGGAAGGTAAAGGGCCAGCAAGGGCTTAGGGATGTTGAGAGCCAATGTGCTCTGAGATTATAACAGGTGCGTTACTGGCACAGCTGAACCAAGGGGAAAGTGAAGGATCTCCAGGGGCGCAGGGATCACAGCACAACAGGAGAGTGCTGCATATTTGATGAGGCACAGGTAAAGCCTGCAAAAGTCACTGATCTGAACGTAAAATTGCAACCTCATTACACTGATCTGAAAATCAAATGTGCAATAAGTGTCTGATATCAAGAAAACAGTATTCAATTTGGGAAGAGTAGTTTTTGTGTGGGAGTGGAGTTCAGTGCTGGAAAGTGAGCCCTTCTAATGGTAACAGCAGTAATCAGGGGTCCAGGTACTCTCCACTGATTTTTTTTCCTTTATTCATTCCCAGGATGAGGGCATTGCTGGCTAGGCAGCATTTATTGTCCATCCCTAATTGCCCAGAGGGCAGTTAAGAGTCAACCACATTGCTGTGGCTCTGGAGTCACATGTAGGCCAGACCAGGTAAGGATGGTTGCATCCTTCCCTAAAGGACATTAGTGTCCCAATGACACTAATTAGTGACCCAAGGGGTTTTTCCCGACAGTCGGGAACAGAATCATGGATATCACTAGATTCTTAATTCCAGATATTTATTGAATTCAAATTCCACCATCTGCCGTGGCGGGATTTGAACCCAGGACGTTATCTTGGTTTCTGGATTAACAGTCCAGCAATAATACCACTATGACATTGCCTCCCACACTTGCCTTCAATTCTCAGTTAAGCTGAATGTGAATGTTCTTCCTTATACTATCCAAAATCTGAACTGCCCTGGTGAAGGAATAATTGACAGGGCTTTGTACCTTCATAATCTTGTAATGTCAGAAGGTCAACAAGTCGCAATGAAAAGTTACAGATTCATTTAACATCCCATCCATTTGGACAAGGCACACAGTCTCAAGGAGCACAAGCCAATGCATTACATTCGTAATGTCCCCACATACAAGGTGAAACCTGGTCGAAGCAGTGGAGATCATTTGCTGGAGGAATTATCTGGGCAGCTGCTTCACGTGAAGCAAATGTGTGCATTTTATTGGCCCATCTTATATGAGGTATAAGTGAATGTTAAGCATGTCGGGTCCACAACTGGGCAACAAGATCCTCAATACATTAAAGAGACTCAAACAGACCAGACAAATCAACAAAACAGACTTCCTAAGAATGAAACCCGAAGGAACTAACACCCCCTGATTCTATGGCCTCCCAAGGGTACACAAACCAGAAGTACCCCTCAGACCCATAGTCTCCCTGCCAGGCACATCATCACACAGATTAGCCAAGGAGCTTCAAAGGAGACTAAAGCATCTTGTCAGCAAGTCACCCCACTCAATCCACTCAGCCCAGGAGTTCCTCAATTCCATCAAGGACATAAGAATAGATGACGACGAGGCCATGGTATCATTTGATGTTACTGCCCTATTCACATCAATAGACATACCACTAGCAAGAGAAACACTAGCAACATTACTAAAACAAGAACAAGACCCTAGTGACACCATCTCCACAGACAACATGCTGAAGCTACTGGACCTATGCCTCACCACCCACTTCACCTTTAATGGCCAAGTATATGAACAGATCAACAGGACACCCATGGGATCACCTATCTCCGGACTAATAGCTGAAGCGGTGATGCAGAGACTTGAAAGTACGGCCCTTCCGCTAATCTAACCAAAACTATGGATACGCTACGTGGACTGCACCTTCGTCATTATTAAATGGACCAAACTGGAGGAGACACACAGACGAATAAACAACACCCTCACCTGGATCAGATTCACCAGACAGGAGGAGAAGAACAAAAGCTCCCATTCCTCGATGTCATGGTGGAACGCAGGACCAATGGGGAATTCCTAACAAAGGTACACAGGAAAGCCACACACACTGACCAAGTACTGAATTCCAACAGCAACCACCCTAACACACACAAATGAAGCTGCTTGAGAACATTATTTAAACAGGCAGCAACACACTGCAGCAGCACAGAACTAAGCCAAAAAAAAGAAGATTGCTTCTTCCAGGTATTCAGAGACAATGGATACCCGAAAAACTGGGTCAGAAGATGTCTATTACATGAACGACATCAGGAAGGTACTACATGCCCTGACACTCATCACGCTACCTTACATCAGGAACACATCTGAACTGACCACAAGACTCCTACGACCACTGGGCATCAGAGTAGCACACAAACCCACATCAACCCTACGCCAATTGCTCATCCGAACCAAAGACCTACTACCCACTATGGACAGGACCAGTGTCATATACAAGATTCCCTGCAGAGACTGTGACAAACACTACATTGGACAAACAGGAAGGAAATTAACCACAAGGGCACACAAATATCAACTGGCAACAAAAAGACACGACCTATACTCACTCATCTCCATCCACATGGATGAGGAGAACCACCAGTTCAATTGGGACATCACCAGGATCCTGGGACAGGCAAAGCAGAGACAAGCACAGGAATTCCTAGAGGCCTGGTTCTCCACTAAGAAAGCCATCAATAAACACATAGAGCTAGACCCCATATACACTTCATTGCGAAGGAAAACTGAAAAGGAAATGTGAGGTAATCCAGTTCAACGGACACCAGAGTTTAAATAACAGACGGGAAAACACAACGGCACTTCATCCGAGGCTGCCCTGATGTTGTTACCCAGCAGGGTAATGAAACATCGGTGGAACAACAAACCAGCTTGGCGAGCCAACCAACCACAACATCCACAACCCGAGCTACAAATCTACTCTAAAGACATAAGCTGTTCTTGGAAATAAAGTTAAGAAAATATAAAAGCAAGGCATTGCAACTGAAACAGATAGATTAAGGGAGAATCAGAGTCATTCAAATACAGGAAGTAATTGGAAATTGGAAAAAATGTTACAAATGATCAGGAAAACAGAGAACATAAATGTGTGTGTTGAGGGAGTACAGAGGGATGTGTATGGAACACAAAGCTGGAAAAACGTTACAGGTCTGGCAGCGTCTGTGAAGAGAAAGCAGAGTTAACATTAACAGAGTTAACTGACTCTTCTTCAGAATTGATCGTAGCTAGGAAAGGGTTAGCGTAGATGCTAAAGATATGGTGGGAGTGGAGATGGAGCCCGGCGAGAGAGAAAATCAGTTGGACAGACAAAGGAATGGGTAAAAGTTAGTGTAGGAGATTCAATAGCTGCTACTGGTGACCATAGTGGCTGACAATGAGTTGTTTGTGGTAGCAGCTCATGTCATGAGAAGGCCTGGTGTGTGGGGTTGGGGTATGGACATGGGAGAAGGTGATCAGACCCTAAAATTATTGAACTCAATATTATGTCCACATGGTTTCCAAGTGGAAACATAGAAACATAGAAGATAAGACCAGGAGGGGGCCATTCGGCCCTTTGAGCCTGCTCCACCATTCACCACAGTCATGGTTGATCATCCAACTCAACAGCCTAATCCTGTTTTCTCCCCATAACTTTTCATCCCTAGTGCTATATCTAGTTGCCTCTTGAAT
>NC_063332.1:67862469-67892618 GCF_021869965.1 Rhincodon typus
GTGCTATATCTAGTTGCCTCTTGAATACATTCAATGTTTTGGCATCAACTACTTCCTGCGGTAATGAATTTCACAGGCTCACCACTCTTTGGGTGAAGAAATGTCTCCTCATCTCCGTCCTAAATGGTCTATCCCTATTCCTCATACTGTGACCCCTGGTTCTGGACACACCCACCATCGGGAACATCCTCCCTGCATTTACCCTGAGTAGTCCTGTTAGAATTTTATGAGTCTCGATGAGATCCTGCCTCATTCATCTGAACTCCAGCAAAAACAATCCTAACCTAGTCAATTTCTCCTCATATGTCAGACCTGCCATCCCCAGAATCAGCCTGGTAAACCTTCGCTGCACTCCCTCGAGAATAAGAGCATTCTTCCTCAGATACCAAAACTGTACACAATATTCTAGGTGTGGCCTCACCAAGGCCCCATACAGCTGCAATAACACATCCCTGCTCATGCACTCCAAACCTCTCACAATGAAGGCCAACATACCATTTACTTTAATAAAAACCGAAAGAACTGTGGATGCTGTAAATCAGGAACAAAAACAGAAGTTGCTGGAAAAGCTCAGCAGGTCTGGCAGCATCTGTGAAGAAAAAAATCAGAGTTAACGTCTCGGGTCCAGTGACCCTTCCTCAGAACTGTTGGTGCCAGACCTGCTGAGCTTTTCCAGCAACTTCTGTTTTTATTCCATTTGCCTTCTTTACCGCCTGCTGTACCTGCATGCTTACCTTCAGCGACTGGTGCACAAGGACACCCAGGTCCTGCTGCACACTCCCCTCTCCCAATTTATAGCCATTCAGGTAGTAATCTGCCTTCTTGTTTTTGCTTCCAAAGTGAATAACCTCACATTTATCCCAATTATGCTGCATCTGCCATTGATTTGCCCACTCACCCAACCTGTCCAGATCATGCTGAAGGATCTCTGCATCCTCGTCACAGTTCACTATTCTACCCTACATGGTATCATCTGCAAATTTTAAAATAATACATTTTGTTCCCTCATCCAAATCATTAATATAGATTGTGAATAGCTGGGGTCCCAGCACTGATCCCTGTGGCACACCACTAGTTACTGCCTGCCAATTTGAAAAGGACCCATTAATTCCTACTCTTTGTTTCCTCTCTGCCAACCAGTTTTCTGTCCATCTCAATATATTTCTCCCAATCCCATGTGCTTTAAACTTGCACAATAATCTCTTATACAAGATTTTGTCAAATTCTTTCTGAAAATCCAAATATACCACATCGACTGGCTCCCCTTTGTCAACTCTACTATTTACAGCTTCATAGAATTCCAACAGATTTGTCAAGCATGATTTCCCCTTCTTAAATCCATGCTGACTCTGTCTGATCCTGCCACTGCTTTCTAAGTGCTCCACTATAAAGTCTTTGATAACAGATTCGAGAATTTTCCCCACTACTGACGTTAGGCTGATTGGTAGAAGAGACCCCATTGTGAGGATTGAACGCAGTAGACTAGATTAAGTGAAGTGCGTGTAATTCGCTGCTTCACTTGAAAGGTGTGTCTAGAGCTTTGGATAGTGAGGAGGGAGGAAGTGAATGGGTAAATGTTACACCTTCAGCAAATACATGGAACAGTGCCATCAGTTTGTGGGGTCATCTTGGCAGTGAACTGGAGAAGTGGACCAGGGTGTCCCAGAGGGAATGGTCCCTGTGGAAGGAGGACAAGGGAGGAGAGTGGAATATATGTCTGGTGGTGGCATCTTGCTGGAGGTGTCAGAAATGGAAACTAATGATCCTTTGAATGCGCATGCTGATGGACTGGTAAGTGAGGACAAGGAGGACTCTCGTAGTTTTCGGAGGGAAGAGAGGGGGTGAGGACTGAAGTGTGGGATGTGGGTGAGACACAACTGAGGGTCCAGTCAGCTATGGTGCTAGAGAGGGTGGGGGTCTATATGAGATGGTTGGGATTAGCAGGCATGAGAAAATTTGAAGGAGTTGAAGAAGGGGGAGTTTGCCAAATTGTACTTTTTTTCTATTCATTTTGTGATAGGGGCATCACTGGCTGGCCAGCATTTCTTGCCCGTCCCTGGTTGCCCTTGAGAAGGTGGTGGTGAGCTGCCTTTTTGAACGCTGCAGTCCACTTGGTGATGATAATTTGAGTTCCTATGTTCAGGGCTGAGCCCATGTAAGTTACAAACCATCACAGAAGCTTATTCGGTTCTCATAAGTTCTGAAAGAACACAAAATGAGATTTTGGAAATTGTGTTGCGTATGCATGTGGCACCCAAATAGCATGTACCACCAAGTGTGACTCAGCAGCACCACTACTGATTGAGCTGGTCGGGTCTTAAAGGACATTACTGCCGGACTGGGTCTGTAGAAAGTGGTGAGGGAACCTACAAGAGGGAAAAACATACTTGACCTCAATCCTTACCAATCTGCTGCCTGGAGATGCATCTATTCATGACAATGTCAGTAACAGTGACCACCACACAGTCTGTGTGGAGACAAAGTCCCACTTTCACATTGCAAATACATTACATTATGCTGCGATGCACCTTGCTAAATAGGTTCAACTTCAAACAAATCTAACAACTCAAAACTGGGCATCCATGTGGCACTGTGGGCCATCAACAGAGAAGAATCATACCCCAACATAATCTGCAACCTCATGGCCCGATATAACCCCAACTCAACAATTGGCATCAAGCCAGGGGATCAACGCTTGTTCAACGAAGAGTGCAGGAGGCCATGCTAGGAGCAGCACCAGGCATAACTGAAGATGAGGTGTCAACCTGGCGAAGCTACAAAACAGGGGAATTTGCGTGCCAAGCAGCATAAGTAGCAAGTGAAGGACAGAGCTAAGTATTGAAGACTTGGGCTTCGGAACTAGCCAAACTCCTAGCCAAGCATATTCCAGTACAGTTACAACACTGGCATCTACCCGACAATGTGGAAAGTTGCCCGTATTTGTACTGTGCATAAGAAGCAGGACAAATCCAACCCAGCCAGTTACCGCCCCATTGGTCTATTCTCGATCATCAGTAAAGTTATGGGACATGTCATTAACAGTGCTAGCAAGCAGCACCTGCTCTGCAATAACCTGCTCAGTGATGCCCAGTTAGGGTTCCGCCAGGGCCACTCAGCTCCTAACCTCATTACAATCTTGGTTCCAACATGGACAAAAGAGCCAAAGTGAGGTGAGAGTGACAGCCCTTGACATCAAGGCTGTGTTTGTTCGAGTGTGACCTCAAGATCCCTAGCAAAACTGGAATCAATGGGTATTGGTGGCAAACTCTCTGGTGGTTGAAGTTGTATCTGATACATAGAAAGATGGTTGTGGTTGCATTGTAGACCTATTGTATAAAAATATTTCTCATCATGCCTTTGCCAGTTACCTTGTATAAGTACAAATGCAAACTGAATTATACCAAACTAGATTGGGCATCAATAAATCTCAACAGTATGAGCTTTAAAACACCACACAAAAATCAAGATAATATTTTGTTTCCAACATTTTACACTGCCTTCAAATGAAATGATGGCTTGATTCTGTTGTTTCAAGTAAAGGACTTTGATGCAGTACTTGGCAATGATTTTGCTGTCAGAGCCTAAGGGGATGTTTCTGAAGGGCTTTGAAGCTGACCTTGCACACCTCAGTCAATCTATTAGTCAGGCTGATATCCTCTGCTTATCTTTGTGATGTACTGGGAGAGTGAGTGTTTGCCAGTCAGGGAGATCGCCAAAGTAAGTGAATCTCATTTGTCAGTGGGTTTTTAACCCAGGAACTGCATTAATATATCGTTTCGGGTGGTTCTGACTAGTTATGTCAAGCAGGTGTGATGATGGCTTGTGTGGGATGATTCTCTAGTATAAGGAGATTTTATGAATATAAATGTGGAGAGATTTTGGAGTTGGGAGCAGAACACATAAAAGTCACAGAATATAATGCTCATGCTCAAAGGTTGTACTTAGCTTCAGACATGTCTCCATTAATGTGATTCTGAGGGCTGTAAGGTCCTGCAGGAAAGTACTGTTTCCCACTGATAGAAGGAAGAAGATTACTGGTAAAGCCAAAAGGCCTGACTAGAGGTAGCTGAGAAGGTCAGTGGCAGGAGTATGGAGATGCTCTTTGACTCAATGCTGAAAGCAGTTTAATTAACTAAATTGGAAAATGGCACATTCAACTACATCCTAATATGTGCATCATGACAACCTTCACTTTGTCTTCTCAAGTTTACTCCAGCATATCACATGAACTGGTCATACCACTGTTCCTGGCATGTGCAGTCATCCCTCTACATCCATGCCCTTTATCTTTATTTCTCACTGGTACTAAACCTCCTAACTACAGGAGATAAGAAGAGAAGCAGAAATAGGCCACATGGTCTCTTGGATCTGCTGTGCTATTCGATAACATTATGGATGATTTTCTCTGGATACTGATGATAAGTCAATATCAGTGAGTGTTGTAAACTATGTGGTTGTCTAATACTTAATTTTGTCATCAGATAACTAGAAGAGCTCCTGCCCTCAACCCACCATCTCACCATCTTCTCCACCCAAGAATTTGAGACTCTGCTGTTGCCCACTACTTCCTCCTCTGCAGCTGTCCATATGGAGATGACTGAAGGGCCTTCCCTTCTCTGCCTATACCTGATGTTTGGTTGTCCTCTTCTACAAAGCGATAAATAGGATATCTCTGGGTGTGAGTCATGGGATGTGTTGAATAAATGGATGGGGAGCATTTGTTGAGGGTGACACATTATCCATGCCTAGTTTCTTAAGCTATCAAGGGTAATAGAAGCATTGTTGAAATAGGTAACATATCCTACTGGAGGTGAAACCCACATCAGTGACTGGTGTACCTGGCTCAGTTGGCAGTGGAGTGGCAAGGACAACCGTGGGTCTTTCTGCAGACAACTTCATTCTGGCATAGGTGAGAAAGCAGGGGTATTGGTAACACCATGACACTGGGTAATTTTCAGCCCTACTCATCTCCATGCTTGCCATCTCTGGAATAGAAAATTCCACTCTATCAGTCTCATATCAGGCCATCAAGCATCCCGAAGGAAGTGATCCAGGAAGACTAGGATTCCTCAGGGAAAACCAGTCCTCTAGCGCCGACACAGGGTGTTAGGTTCTGAGGTGATAAGGCCATGGGTGAGAGAGGCAGAGTACAGAGTCTGACTGGACCTTGGGAACCAGGGATTTGCACAATTTGGATAGTCCTAAACATTATGGCTGATGCACTTTTAGAGATCTATCAGAAAAACATAACTAATAAAGAAATTAATTTGTATGTGCTAGCACCAGAAGCTACTCAATGCTCACAAAACTAAGAGGTAGATAGATCATTTGTTTCTGTGGGGAGAATCATGTGGCATCTAAATGAAAAGATTCATAAAAGGAACAATCAAGGGTTCATGGCTTTCAAGGAGCTGATGAAATTATTGGGTGTTTCAATGCAAAGAAGCATTTGTCTGTTGAAGTGAAGGAAAATCATTCATTTATTCCTCTCCAGCCAACTCTCAATCAGACATCCTTAGTCTACATCTCTTGTCATAGTCACACCTGGCATGTCCCTAAGAGTTGTGTGTGAACTCTGAATTTGTATAGTATATTTGTAGCTGTCTTGTAGTTTTTTGAGCATTTCAATTTAAAACAAAGAACCAGCAGCGAATTTTCAATTTTTACAAAACATCCATTTACTACACAATAAGGCACAATAAATTACAAAGATGATAGTAGGACCAATCTCCAAGATTGTGATTATTTAAAAATTCTTCTTTGAAAGTGTAAAGGTTGAAAACTAGGAGTCAGATTCGGCAGCTGCAATGGTTCTGAGTTGAATAGTTAGAGGTTACTTCCACAAGTGAAAAGGTCCTGGAAAAGGATGAAAGCTTCTTTAATTTTTTTTATGGCACTACAGGTCATGGCCCTTGGTAGAATACAACAGTCTTCTAGCTATTTTCCTTCTTCCCCCTCCCTGTTGAGGAGATGCCTATCTCTACACAAAATGGTTGTTCATAGCCCGACTCTTAGACATGTCAAAACTTAAAATGGTGTCACTCTTAAAACTGGTACATCATTCTTCTATGTTAAGTATGGAAAGAGACTAGGCCTCAAGTACATATGTATCCATTATTTTTCAGTTAACATAATTAATTTGTAACTGTTTCAGACATTAGCTTAGCTTACTATAGCTTATTTTCAGGCTGTGGTGAGCTATAAATAGTTATTTGTTTCTCCAGGAAAGCCATTCTCAAGGAGTTTCTATTTACACTTAGAAACGTGCATTGAATTTCGTAAAGTATATTGAGACTTCTTTTCTGAGGTAGGACTGCCTAATCCAAAGATCCTGAGGGGTCTTTCTAATTAGAGGAGCTTCCATTCACAGGACTCCAGGACTATGGACTGCTTTTTAAAAATCAGGGATGAGGTTGAGATTTCTTTTCTCAGTATGTGGTGAGTCTTTGAAACCCTCTTCCTGTAAAGGTGGTGGAAGCAGAGTCCTTGAATATTTTTTAGGTAGAGAAAGTTAGATTCTTGTTAAGCAAGGGATGAAAGGTTACCAGAGAAAGACAGGCATGCAAATTTGAGATTACAATCAGATCAGTCATGATCGTATTTAATGGTTTAGCAGGCTCAAGGCTCGAGTGACCCTTGCTGACTTCTAATTTGTAAGTTCATGTGTTCCTAAGTTAATTTGCAATACTAGCTAATATCTCGATTAGCTGACTTCTAGGAGCCATTTTGTAAGATTCATTGTCCATTTTACAGACTAATTGACTTTCTTTGCAAACTAATTAATTTTAAAATGACATTTTTGTGACAGTCTTAACACGACTCAAGATAGGAAACATAAGAACATTGGAACAGGAATAGGCCATTCAGCCCCTCAAGCCAAATGTGCCAGTCAATGTGACCAGGGCCTAACAACATATGCCTTCCTTGGGCCCATATCTGTTGATACAAGATCTCAGGTCAGGTAGAAGAATGTGGAAAGAGAGACATGCTGAGGTTCTCTAGCCTTATACAACAGATTGAAAGCAGCAAGGGTCGCTCTGACAAAAAAAATCAATGAAACAATAACATATTTTACAGTCAGAGGACCTATTCTCGGATACTACCTTGAAAACTGAGATGGATTGACCCTACCCAGTTTTTGGTAATGTGTATAAGGCAGTTAATACATGAAAGGGCTAACGTGTGTGCGCGTCTGTGTGTGTGTTTGCGTGTGTGTGTGTGTTTTTGTGTGTGTGCGTGTATGTTTGCATGTGTGTGTGTTTGTGTGTGCGTTTATATCTATTTCCATTTCTGCCCTCCACTTTTCTCATACAATTTCCCCCATTAATGGGGATGGGCTTGTTTCCCTTATATCCTGCTCTGTTTTTCTTTAAGGTCTCCCTCTGAATATTGGCTTTTTTGCTATCTCCTTCGTAGTCGTGCTGTCTTTCTTGATCCCTCTCTCATAGAGATCTCCATGCTCACACTCATGCTTACATAATTCCATTCCCCTCACCAATCTATTAGTACCACTGCTTGTTTTCCCTCCACAGACATTAAACAACCACATTCTGTATACCAGCTCTTGACCTTTATTGTCTCTGCTGTCCCAACGACTTTGACTGTCAAACCCCTTTTGCAGCTTCCATTGCCAGAATTATTCGTTCTTCATTCCCCTTAGTTTCCCCTTAGTTGAAGGGTCGGTCACGAGGGGACACAGGTTCAAGGTGAAGGTGTTGGGGGGGTGGAGGTTTAGGGGGATGAGAGGAAAAATCTTTTTACCCAGAGAATGATAGCCATCTGGAATGGGCTGCCTGGAAATGTGGTAGAGGCAAATTGCCTCACATCCTTTAGGAAGAACCTGGATGGGCACTTGGCAGATCGTCAGATTCAAGGCAGTAGATCAAGTGCCGGTAAATAGGATTAGGTTGAAGATCTGGTGTTTCTCACTTGTTAGTGTAGACTCAATGGGCCGAAGGGACTCTTCTGCACTGTATTCTTCTATGATACTTTCAAAGACCCTGACCAACAATACCCTTTAAGTTGCTTTCCCTTCCTTAACCTTGCATCCAGCCCCACCTTTCTGTAAACCTTTTTTTTGATGCCCTCTTTAGGTTATAACCCACTTATAGGATAATTCAAGTTCATCCCCTTTTGCAAGTTAGGGCATGCTTGCTTCCCCAGCTAGGGATTAACAGTAATCTTATTACAATAAACTGTTGGCCTATGTGTGTGCCTACTCATAAGTTGCTGAACTTTTTATCTTACTCACCAACAGGATGAGGGTATCACTCTTAGGCAGCATTTATTGCCCATCCCTAATTACCCAAAGGACAGTTAAGAGTCAACCAAATTGCTGTGGGTCTGGAGTCACATGTAGGCCAGACCAGGTAAGGATGGCAGTTTCCTTCCCTAAAGGACATTAGTGAACCAGGTAGGTTTTCACAATAATCGGCAATAGATTCATTGTCATCATTAGATTCTTAATTCCAGTTGTTTTTATTGAATTCAAATTCCACCATCTGCCATGGGGGGATTCAAATGTTATCTGGGTCTCTGGATTAACAGTCCAGCGATTATACCACTAGGCCATCGCCGCCCTACATGCAAGGAGAGCCTTCACCACAAACACTGTAGACATTTAAATGCGAGAAGTCTGACCATTTTAGAAAGTGCCTTCTCATGTCCAGCTGAACATTGAGAGTTTTCAGCCCTACGATTGGAAGTGTTTATGCAATGAAACAGCTTGTTTCTGAAGGATCCATCTAATAGATTAATAGTTTGCTCAACAGATCTGAGAGGAACAGGGTGCTTGGCTCGTATGCATAATTAGATATGTGAACATGCATCACGCCCATTTTTGGCTAACAAACTCACACCTACAAACATAATTCCAGGGGCCTGAGGTATCGATGAGTATTTGTGATAAGCCATTGAGTTTAACACATGTTCCTGACCATGAAGGTCAAGAATCCCTGTTACATTTATTATAACATTGGCTTTTGATTATGTTATTATTTTAAAAGTGTGATTAGGATTGGTTTCATAGTATTAACATTGATGAAACCCATAATTATTGAAATTTTACTAACATTCTACAATGAAATCGAATTACTCTATATGGGTTTTCCCCATTTATAAGTCAGTTCATATTTGGTTGAACTTCAAACAGAGTTTAATGCATTTGTCATCCTATTATATTCAATGTCTGCCTTTACTAATAACATTAATTAGCAATTTAAAAATTATATGCTAAGCACATTTTATAAATCAACCAGTTCTTCACTACAATCAGTGATGATGTTTCCACATGAATTCTATTTTTTTTTTCTAATTTAATGCTTTACTGCTTTTCCAGTATGTGCTCCTAGCCATTTGGGAGGGCTTGAAATTACAATGAAACGAAAGCAAAAATATGTAGAGACAAATACACTAGCAACACAAAACCCAAGAGTTACTGTGATAGATTTTTATCATTTGTTCTCAGAAGTAAATAATTGCTTGGAAAAGATTGCCAGAAGCAGGTACAGCAACATGTAAAAGCATTGGGTGGGGTATTGGGCACAGGGCTCTTGTTTCCTGAGCACCACCCTGCTCCACTGACAAACTCATTCACACTGACAATTTTGGACATGGTAGCCAGGGAAGGAATAGGGAATAGCATTTCCATTGAGGTACCTGAGCTTACAAGCTGACTGCCTCCCAGTTATCTCAACTACACTTCCTCTCACCTTGCTTCTGATGATGCTGCTTTCCACTGGACTGCCTCCAACATGACTATTTTTTCCTCATTAGAAGATTTCACTCGCCCCACCACAAATGTGATTGACAGGGCTTTCAGCCATGTCCAAACCATCTCCTGCACTTCTGTCCTCATCCTTTCCCTTTTCTCCCAAACCAATGTTAGAGTTCCCCTTGACCTCACTTTCCACTCTATGTGTCTCCACATTCAAAGGATCATCCTCCACCATTTCTGCCACCTCCAGGAGGATGCTACTGCCAAACACATCTTCCCTTCCCCTCCACTCTCAGGATTCCACAGGGATCATTCCCTCTACAACACACTTGTCCATTCCCCCATCATTCCTAACATTCCTCACTACCCCATGAGTCCTTCTCATGCACTTGCAAAAGTTGTAACACTTTCCCATTCACCTCCTCCCTCCTCATTGTCCAAAGCCCCAAGCTTACCTTCCAGGTGAAACAATTTTTAACTTGTATTTCTTTCACTCTCGTCTACTGTATTTGCCTCCTCACACTCTGGTGTCTTGTACATTGGTGAGACCAAACGCATAATGGGTGTCCACTTTGCAAAATCCTTCACTCTGTCCATAGTAATGAGCCTGGCCTTCCAGTACCTTGCTCCCATAATAACACGTCTGCCCTGAGCCTGCTGCAGTTTTCTAAAGAAGAACAATGCAAGCTCAATGAGCAACACCCCATTTTCCATTTAGGTACTTCACAGCCTTGAAATTGTAATATTGAATGCTGTAACTTCAGAAACTGACCACATTACGTCTGTTATCCTTTTCTTCACATTTGCTCTCCTTCTCCCCAACAGCCTTCTCTTATGTAATGTTTACCTTTTTCTCAGTAGAGAGGATCCATTCTCTCTCTCACTTTCACATCTTAATTTATGCCCATATTGCATCTCTTTTCCTTTCCCCAACATTAACAACACCTTTTGTCTTTTGCATTGGGCCTCTACACCATCAATCTTTTGAGAGTTATCTGGTAAGTGGTGAATTATTTCAGGAATGGTATGTGGTAAGATGGGGCTGGAATCTGACTGACGGATAACATAAAGGCAGGGTAGGTAGTTCATGAGACATGTTTAGTATGGAAAGAGATCTCACTCAGCCTCGCAGTGAAAAACCCTCTAGAAATGTTGATCTACCTCACACTCGGTCAAAGAAACATAGATTCTGCCCATAGTTTCTTTTTAATGCTACTTGTTGACTAGGTCACCAGGAGAAATTCAAGCTGCGCTTTTTTTTTTAACTGAGCTATGAAATCTTTATTCAATCTTGAGACATCAACATTTACACAAGCTTACACCTCAAAACTGACTATTGCAAAATGCAAATATTGAAATCTAAGTATAAACTTTATTATGTTTTGATGGGTTTAGACACCAGATCTTTAATGCTTTGCTGAACCAATGGAACAGGTAGAGTAACTGATATTATCTTACGTGCAGCTGTTATGTTGTTTTTTAGCTCCAAAAATTCATTTGGCAAGATTGAACGAAAATATGAAGATCGAGAAGAACACTATACATTTATACAGTGCCTGTCATTTTCATGATATCAAAGTTTCAAAACATAACCAATGTTGAAATTTGTGCAAAGAAGGTAGTCAGCTTGCAAAGATTATAATTCCACAATTGAACAAATGACTGTAAAGATTTTTCATGAACTTGGTTGATCTGTTGGGTAGGATACCGGAGAGCTCACCTCCTCTTTTTCAGAAATGGCCATAAGATCATTCACTTGCAACTGAGAAGGAAGAAAGGCATCATGTCTTGGCGAGCATTCCCTGCATATTTTATCGCAGCATCAGCCCTCATTGTGAGCCCCTAAAGACAAAAATGCTCACACTGAATCAAGGCGGGCACCTGTAAGTTAATTGATAAGTTTAAAGCTCTGGGGATTCTAGGTAAACCTTGAGTCTGGATAAGAAATGGTGGAAGGTTACAGAATAATCTGAGATGGAATGTTGGGTGGCTTCGAAGGCTCAGTATTGGGTACATTCCTGCTTCTGATTGACACTATCAACAATGGCTGATGACATGCCAGAAACGTCTTCAAAGGTTTTTTTCCAACCGGATGCCATTAATTTGCAGAAAGCTCAAAGTAGAATATGCTGATACATTGTGATGGAGCAGACAGTCATTCCACTGATGGGAAACAGTTAATCATTTAAATGTTTCTTGGTGTTGCCGAATGTTGTTTAACTTTTCACTTATTTCAAATGCTTGGGTCAGAGTAATCATGATCATGAATAGAAAGGAATTTGTATTTGCAACAAAAATAGAATTAATTAATTTAAAATAAATGTGAAATAAAGGTTAGCTTTAGATAACCGTATCATTATAATGTTTCTCTTTGTCAGAGAGTAAACAATACAAACTGTTCATGATTCATCCACAATTTCAATGAAAGAAAAGGCATCTTTACCTAGTAAGCTTTAAGATAAGACAAAAGCCAAGCAGTTTTGCAAGAAGTTGCAGGAAGCTTTGTTTTTAGATGAGTATAGGTAAGACATTTTGGCTTAACGGGTAACCAAGTTATTATGACATGGCTGGGAAATTGTTTGAGTGGCAGGCGACAGAAAGAAGGGATAATAAGTAGGTACCCAAATTGGCAGGATATAACCATTGTGTCCCAAAATGATCTGTGTTATGCCCTCAATTATTCACATTATTTATTACCAACTTGGATAATGGCATGGAAATTCATATATCCACATTTGCTGATGACACAAAGTTAGGCAGCATTGTAGACAGTGCAGATGATAACATAAATTACAAAGGAATAGTGATCGACTAAGTGAATGAGCAAAACTGTGGCAGATGGAGTTCAATGTCAGCAAGTGTGAGATTATCCATTTTGAACTGGAAAAGGAAAGATCAGGGTACTTTCTAGATCAATTGAAATTAAATCCAGTGGCTAACCAAAGAGACCTGGTGAATCAATTGCGTGGGTCTTTAAAATGTCATGAACAGATGCAGAACATAATCAAGAAAGCTATTGGAAAGCTGGCTGTTCTATCTAAAGGGGGCATTTATGTGGCATGAATATTACTTGCCACTTGTCAACTCAAGCCTGGATATTGTCCAGATCTTGTTGCGTTTGAACATGGACTGCTTCAATGTCTGAGGAGTCATAAATGTGCAATCATTGGTGAACATTTCCATTTCTGACCTGATGATGGCGGGAAGGTCATTGATGAAGCAGCTGAAGATGGTTGAGCCAAGGATATTACCCTGAGGAACCCCTGCAGAGATGTCCTGGAGCTGAGATAACTGACCTTCAACAACCACAACCATCTTCCATTATACCAGGTATGATTCCAATCAGTGGATAATTTTCTCCTTCGATTTTAATTAACTGCAATTTGATGTCACACTCCATCAAATGCAGCCATGACATCAGGGGCTGTCACTCTCACCTCACCTCTGGCGTTGAGCTCTTTTGTCCATGTTTGAACCAAGGTTGTAGTGAGGTCAGGAGCTGAGTGGCCCTGGTGGAACACAAACTGGGTGTCACTGAGCAGGTTATTGCTGAGCAGGTGCTGCTTGATAGCACTGTTGATGACACTTTCCATCACTTTACTGATGATTAAGAATAGACTGATAGGGTGGTAATTGGCTGGGTTGGATTTGTCCTGCATTTTATGTAGAGAACATACCTGGGCAATTTTCCATGTTGTCAGGTAGATGCCTTTGTTGTAACTGTACTGGAAGAGCTTGGGGAGTGGCAAGTTCTGGAGCACAAGTCTTGAGTACTATTTCCAGAATGTTGTCAGGGCCCATAGCCTTTGCAGTATCCAGTGTCTCCATCTGTGTATAAATGTGAGGTATTGAATTTTGCTAAAAATGAACAAGGCAGGACTTGTACAGTTATTTGTTGGGCCCTGGGTATGTTGTCAAGCAGAAAGTCCTAAGGGTTCAGGTACTTAGCTCTTTGAGGGTTGTGTCACTGGTAGACAAAGCAGTTAAGAAGGTATTTACTACGCTTGCCTTCATTGCTCAGATCATTGAGTATAGGAGTTGGAATGTTATGTTGCTGTTGTACAGGATGTTGTAAGGCCACTTTTGGAGTACTGTGTACAGTTCTGGTTGCCCTGGTCAATGTGTTTACTCAATATTTGGGTCCAGCATGATGGCTTAGTGATTAGCTTGCTGCCTCACAGCACCAGGCACCTGGTTCGATTCCACCCTTGGGGAATGGTCTGTGTGGAATTTGTATTCTCCCTGTGTCTGTGTGGGTTTCCTCCGGGTGCTCTGGTTTCCTTCCACAGTCCAAAGATGTGCAGGTTACATGGATTGGCTATGGTAAATTGCCCATAGCATCCAGGGATGTACAGACTAGGTGGGTTAGCCATGAGAAATAAAAACTGAAAGAACTGCAGATGTTGTAAATCCAAAACATAAATAGGAATTGCTGGAAAAGCTCAGCAGGTCTGGCATCAACTGTGAAGAGAAATCAGAGTTAATGTTATGAGTCTGGTGACCCTTCCTCAGGCTGAATGGTTGCCAGGAAAATGTTGGTTTATAGACATATAATCTCTGATTTGCCTTCACAAATGCTACCAGACCTGCTAGCCATGGGAAATACAGGGTTATTGGGATAGGCTATGGGTGTGTGTCTGGGAGGCATGCTCTTTAGAGGGTCAGTATGGACTCAATGGGCCAAATGGCCTGTTTCCACACTCTAGGGATTCGACGACTTGAGGCCCAAAGGTATCTCTGCTAACGAAATATCGCTTCTGCTGTAGCTGCAGCTAAAGACTGGTAAATGAAAGTGGTGTTACTGGTGCTAACTGATTCTTCCTTTTAGCTGGTTAATTCTGTTTTTCTCTCTTCACAAGTGCTGTCAGACCTTCTGAGCATGTCCAACAGATCATTCTTTTATTTCAAAGATGCCATTCAGTCCTAATTGATCAGAACCTGAGGAAAATCTATTCTTCTAAATTTCTTGATCACTTCAATGCTCTCTCAGCCTCTGTCTACCTGCTTCTCCATCAGTATCAGGAACAATAAGTGCCAAACAGCAACAAGGAGTGAGCAAGCCATTAGTATTCAATAGCAACACTTCCACTGTCTGGACAACTCAAGAGGAATCTTTCAGAAAAGCTCAGAGCAAGTGTCAAGATTCATTACCATTTTCTCTGTGTTCCATAATCTTTCTACACAAAGAGCTGCCTTGAAGCTGCATGAGTGGAGGACATAGAGCAGGAAAGTGGTGAATGTGATGAGGAGCTGGATACAGAAGAAAAGTACAAATAAGCAGTACAGCGAACTGTCAAACCTGAATGGCAGCAAATTTGTGTAAGAAGATTCTTCTGTTCACTCTCTTCCCTTCCCGGAATATCACTACTTCCTCTATCCATTTCTGACATCCACCATTTCAGCACTGTCAAAAAACATAATTTCTGTATCCCTGTCACATCACTAAGATTCTGAACATCAATAGCTAAACTAAAACTACACATTTCAACTTTGACAGATTCCTTTCTTGATTTCACAAATGGAAGCTACATGACTGCTACATTTCTGCTACTCGCCTTTAGGCTGGGGCCTGAAAACAGCCTTCTGTGTTCTTTTGTCAGTTCCAGCTTTTACAACACTTTCCCTAGATGCAGGTGGAGGTGGCTACTTTTTATTGAGGCTGGAATCAAATCATCATATTTTTCTTTCTTGTTTATTTTTCACCAGTGACGTTACACATTAGTAGGGGAAATTGTGTTAGTGGTAGGAGCAAAAGTAAGCATATTATCTGTCTCTCACCACTTTTAGTTCTTTCGTCTTTGTTTATTAATTTAACACGCAGCATAAAATATATTTGTTGATGGCTTACACTGTATTCACTTCCTTGAACTTGACAAACGCAAGTAAAATCTGTGTTAGTCATGCAAATTCAGAAGCACCAGCGGTGATATCCTTTGAGGTGCACAATATGTACAAGGCAAGATGTAATGAACCACTAATGAATGTTCAGTCACAAAAGATCAGAGCTGTCACATCACATACAACATAAGTCCAATGAAGGCATCCAGAGACTATTAAATTGGCTGATATGTACATTTCCTACTGGGCCCCAGAAACCCTCAAATAGTAAATAATATGGGCAATGGGATAAAAGTCAATAAGCATTTGAAGACAGTTGAAATGTAAGGACAAAGTATGATTTACCACAGTTTTAACTTAAGGGTAGCACCTTTATAAGAAGGTTACTATTTTCAACATGCAGTATACCCTTTTCTCATGTGTTTGTAAATGCCCTGACAGCAGTAAATGTGTCCTCAGAGTGGTCCTTGAACTAAGGTTTTGTATAAACTTATATGTTGCTCACCCTTTTAGTTTTTGAGTGATTTAATCTTTAACAGGATAAATCGGAGTTTATTGCAACACTACGATTGTAATTGTTCAAGTAAAAGTGATAAGAATAATCACTAAAAGTTTATATACAATGTTCAAAAGTAGGTATGTGTAGAAGACACTTATAAAGATGAAAATAAGACAAAGTTCTAAAATAATTGCAGGTCTGTTACTTCTTGAAGTTTCTCTTTCTGAAATGAAAGTACTGGAATTTGCCTTCAGATATAGCAGTTGTGATGGCTTCTGTGGTTGAATAGTTCATGTTTGTACGGGTAGACTCAGGAGATCAGCAGGTTTCGTTTCACTTACCAGTTCTGCAGTTTTAACCCTTACAAATTGCCTCAAACCTTTCAGCAGAGCATTGGACACCTCTCTCTTTGCATTTGCTTCAGCCGAGAACCTTCTCTCCTGATGTCTTTCAAGAGTTCTTCCTTGGGAATCTGCACACAATTCTACAAAGCGTCTTTGTCAAATCTGAAGCAAAACTGTTGCTAAATTAATTGCAAATGAACCATAGTTTCATCGAGCAAAGAATTTAATTATGTTGATGTCATTTGAGCTTTTTGTCCTTCTAGAATCTTTGAATTCTCATATCTTCAAAGAAACAAATTTTGTATTGTTAAAGGGTTAATTGAATTCAAATATCTGCATCTGTAACTGCAGCTGAGATAGCAGATTTTAATAGGTTTTGAACCAGCCCTTTGAACCAGGAGACTTTCACTTCTTATAAACATTTATAACTTGGAGGTTTTCTTTTTAAAGTAATTGATTTTAAAGCAAAACTATTCGGTGTGTGTATGGAACAAGCTGCCAGAGGAAGTGGTGGAGGCAGGTACAATTATAACATTTAAAATGCATCTTGAAGGGTATATTAATACGAAGGGTTTAGAGGGATATGGGGCAAATGCTGGCAAATGGGACTAGATCAGTTTAGGATATCTGGTCAGTGCAGGTGAGTTGGACCAAAGGGTTTGTTTCCACACTGTACAACTCTATGACTATTCTTTTGACAGCTTTTTCTTAAAAATTTGCAATATCGGGACAACACAATCATATAGCAGTAAACATTATATTGTATTTCAATGGAGGAGCGATTAGAATCATAGAGTCGTAGAGTATTACAGCATGGAAACAGGCCCTTCGGCCCAAACTGGTCCATGCTGACCGTGGTGCCAACTCAACTAGTTCCAATTGCCTGCATTTGGTCCATATCTCTCTAAACCCTTCCCATCTATGTATCTATCCAAATGCTTTTTAAAAAGATACTGCTGTACCTGCCTCAACCACTTTCCCTGTCAGCCCTTTCCATATACGCACCACTCTCTGCTTGAAGAAGTTGCCCCTCAGGTCCTTCTTAAATCTATCCCCTCTCACCTTAAACCTATGGCCTCTAGTTTTCAATTCCCCATCCCTGGGAAAAAGACTATATGCATTCATCCTATCCGTACCTTTCGTGATTTTACATACCTCAGTAAGGTCAGCCCTCATTCTCCTACATTCCAAAGAATAAAGTCCTTCCTGGCCAACCTCTCAGTATAAGTCAGGCCTACCAGTCTTGGCAACATCCTCGTAAATCTTCTTTGCACACTTTCCAGTTTAACTATGTCTTTTCCATGACAGGATGACCAAAACTGTAACAATACTCCAAGTGTGACCTCACCAGTGACTTATACAACAGTAACATAACATCCCAACACCTACACTCAATGCCTCAACTGATGAAGGCCAGCATGCTAAATACTTTCTTCACCATCTAGTCCACCTGTGATGCCACTTTCAATGAACTGTGTACTTGTACTCCGAGGTTCCTCTGTTCCACAGGGGAAGAGACAGGAGATTTTGTGGTCATAGACGGGAATCCAGGATGGTGTGCTCTTTCCTGGGTGCTCGGGTCCAGGATGTCTCGGAGCGGCTGCAGAACATTCTCAAGGGGATAGGATGATCAGCCAGAAGTCATTGTGCACATTGGCACAAATGACATTGTTAGAAATAGGGATGAGGTCCTGCGGAGTGATTATAGTGAGCTAGGAAAAAAGTTAAAAACCAGGACCTTGATGTTGATAATCTCCAGTTTACTTCCAGTGCCACGTGCTAGTGAGGGTCAGAACTGGAGGATATGGCAGATGAATGCGTGGCTAAAGAATTGGTGCAGATTGTAAGAATTCAGATTCCTGGATCATTGGGATCTTTTCTGGGGCAGAGGTGACCTGTTCAGGAGAGACGGGTTGCACCTGAACTGGAGGGGCCTAATATCCTGGCAAGCAAATTTGCTAGTGCTACAAGGGAGGGTTTAAACTAGATTGGCAGGGATGCAAGTGTGAGGCTGGAAGGAGATACAGTAATCAGAAATAGCAAATTGAAGAGACAGGTCAGGTGGGAATAGGACATGGAGCAAGGAATGCTTGTTGGATTACATTACATCTCTTTCAATCCAAGAGGGCTGACAGGAATGGCCAATGAACTCCTGGTGTGGATAGGTATGTGGGACTGGGATATTATAGACATTGCAGAAACATGGCTAAGGGAGGCACAGAACTGTGTAAGGGTACAGGTGCTTTAGGCGGGACAGAGGTGGAAGAAAGAGGGGAAAGGGAGTTGCATTTTTGATTAAGGGGAGTATCAACAGCAGTAGTCAGAGATGAAATAACTGAAGGATCATTCAGTGAGGCTTTGTGGGTGGAGCTAAGAAATAAGAAGGGGATGGTGATGTTATTGGAGTTGTACTATAGGCTCCCAAATAGTCAACGGGAATTAGGGAAACAAATATGCAGGGAGATTGCGGAGACTTGCAGGAGCAATAGGGTTTTCATATTGGGTGATTTTAATTTTCCTAACAGAGACCAGGGCTGCCATAGTGTTAAGGGCTTAGATGGGGTAGAATTTGTTAAATGTATTCAGGAAAATTTCCTCAAGCAGTATACAGAGGGTTCTACTCGGAAAGAGGCAGAATTCGACCTACTCTTAGGAAATAGGGCAGGACAGGTGACTGAGGTGACAGTGGGGGAGCACTTTGGGACCAGTGACCATAGTTCTATTAATTTTAAAATAGTTATGGAGAGTATGAGACTTTTTATGGTCAAGGTTTTTATAATTAGGTTAAGAGTAATAGGATTACCAGGGAAGGAGTGGGACATATCAGAGATTAAAGGGGCAACCTGTGCATGGAGCCAGTGGACATGGGTGAAGTCTGAAATGAATTTTTCTCATCTGTATTCACAGAGGAGAAAGAGTAAGTAGCTGGGGATTTCAGGTGGGATGGTGAGCTTCTGGAATGTGATAAAATTAATACTAAGGAGGTATTAGATGTTTTAATAATGTAAAGATGCATAAATCCTCAAGGCCTGGTGAGATGTATCCCAGGATGTTGTGGGAGATAAGGGAGGACATTGCTGGGGCCCTGGTGAAGATATTTAATACTTCACTGGCCACAGGAAAAGTGCCAGATGACTGGAGGAGAGCGAAGGGCAGCAGCGAAGGCCAGGTAGTTACAGACCATTTAGTCTGACATCAGTGGCAGGGAAGGATTAATCATTACTTGAAAGGCAGGGATTAATCAGGGATACTCAGCACAGATTTGCTAGGAGGAGAACCTGTCTGACTAATTAGAGTTTTTTTGAAAAAAATTACTAAAGATATTGAGGATGGTAGTGCAGTTGATGTGGTTTACATAGACTTCAGTAAGGTCTTTGACAAGGTCCTACATGGTCCAAAGATAAGAGCCCATGAGATCCAAGGCAAGTTAGCAAACTGGATCCAAAATTAGCTTACAAACAGGAGGCAAAGGGTAATAGTGGAAGAAAGCTTTTGTAATTGAAAGCTCTTGACCAGGAGTGCACAACAGGGATTGGCACTGGCACCCTCGTCGTTTGTTATTCACTTTAATGCTTTGGATGTGAATATAATGGTATAATTTGTAAGGTTTCAGATGGTTTTAGATGACATTAAAATTGGTGGTGTTGTTGATAATGAGGAAGTTGGTCTCAGGCTATAGTCTGATATCGATCGGCTGATAAATTGGGCAGAGCAATGGCAGATAGAATTTAATCCCAATAAATGTGAGGTGATAGATTTTGGGAGGTCCAGTAAAGGAAGGATATGCACAATGAACGATAGATCCCTCGGGAGTTCTGAGAAACAAAGGGACCTTGATATACAAGTCATTAGATCCCTGAAAATGTCAGCAATGGGAGACAGAATGATGAAGACATATGGGATGTTTGCCAGAGCAAGAAAATCTTGCTAAAACTTCATAAAATGTTGGTTAGGCCATAGGTGGAATATGGTGTGCAGTTCTGGTCACTGCACTATTGGAAGGACATAATTGAACTGGAGAGGCTGCAAAGGAATTCACCAGGATGTTACCTTGGATAAAAAATCTCAGTTAAGAAGATAGGCTTGGTTTGTTTTTCTTGGAGCAGAGGAGGTTGAGGGGCATGAGATTGAAGTATACAAAACATAAGAGACATAAACAGGATAGAATGTGAGAATCTTTTCCCTATGGCAGACATATCTAAGACCAGAGGACTCAAGTTTAAAGTGAGGAGTAAGTGGTTTAGGGGACATCTGAAGGATTTTCTTTTTTACCCAGAAGATAGTAGCTATATAGAACAGAGATAGTAGGAACTGCAGATACTGGAGAATCCGAGACAACAAGGTGCAGGGCTGGATGAACACAGCAGGCCAAGCAGCATCATAGGAGCAGAAAGGCTGACGTTTTGGGCCTAGACCCTTCATCAGAAAAGGGGGAGGGGAAGGGGGTTCTGAAATAAATAGGGAGAGAGTGGGAGGCGGATAGAAGATGGATAGAGGAGAGGATAGGTGGAGAGGAAACAAACAGGTCGAAGAGCTATATAGAACATGCTGCCTGAGAGTGTGGTGGAGGTAGGTACTCTCTCAGAAGCATTTTAGAAGCATCTGGATGAACACTTAAAAGGCCAGGGCATTGTAAGCAATGGATCAAGTGAGGGCAAATGGGACTAGTGTAGTTTGGTGTTTGTTAGTCAGCGTAGACATGGTGAGCTGAAGGGCCTGTTTCTATGCTGTATGACATTTAACAACAAGCAGAATTTCATCATCAATAATGTTTACAATAATCATCATTGACTTGTGGGTGAGATGCTGATTTATTTCTAATGACTCTGTTTTAAAGTTTATGGAGGTGTTGGATTGTTTGAAGATTGTTTAAAGTTGGTGAAATTGACAGTGCGTGACACTGCTTAATGAGAAGGTCTTCGAGGGAACTGCAAATTCTCTGAGTAAATCACATGTTCCAAGTCATGGCTCCAGTTGTATTTCTTGTTTGGGCTGCAACATGACATGGAAATGAAGCAGAGGCAGCAAAGAAGGGGGCATGCTGCTCACAGAGCAGGACAGTGCAGCATTCAATCCTTCTGTTGATTTGTGTCTGCTTATATTAGTCTGTTCTCTGATCTATGTAGCTGTACTTGATTTCTTAAGTCTGTGTGTGCAGTTAAAGAGCTAATTATAAAGAGAAGCTTCCAGAGAAAGAAGCGTTGGTTCCAGCTGAGACCATGTGTGTGAAAATTCAGCGTTCTGAGAAGATTCAAATATTGTAAGTAAACCTGTCGTAGATTTGAAACTAGAATCACTTCTGAGAGATAAGTGATATACTCTCTTTTGTGATATGCTCTCTTCCACTCTCTTCTATCAGGCAGAAGACACAGAAGTTTGAAAACACGTACCAACAGATTTAAGAACAGCTTCTTTCCCACTGTTATCAGACTTATGAATGGATCTCTCATTTATTAGAGTTGATCTTTCTCTGCACTTTCTCTGTAGCCGTAACACTATGCTCTGCATTCTGTTCTATTTGCCTGAAGTACTTACGTAAGGCATGATTTACCTGGATAGCATGCAAAACAATACTTTTCACTGTATCTTGTTATATGTGACAATAATAAATCAAAATTAAAAAAAACAAAATTATGTAAGTAACCAGTGAATACATAACACAGAGGAGGAAGGGCTTTCAGCAGGAGTTCTTATTCACCTAGAGTTTTCTGTCAGCATTTCCCTTACCTTATTCTAATCCTGAAGCAATGTATGCGTCATCTGTTCTTTACAGAACTTTGCCACTTCTTGCAACCAGAACCACAATGCCAAAGTAAGTTCTACCAAAGGTAACCATGGCTTTGCCATCTTCATGTTGTGATTTTTCCAGGCCAGAAATGATAACATTTGTTGTCACTGCCTTTAAGGGTGGTAGAGATAGAAACTCTTTTAACATTTAAGGTGTATTTAATGCACACTTGTGCTGCCAAGACATACAAGGCTATGGGCCAAGTGCTGGAAAATGGGATTATAACAATTAGCTGGTTGTTTTTGACCAGTGCAGATTTGATTGGCCGAAGGGATTTTTACTGTGCTGGACACATCTATGATCTAATATTGAGTCATGGAATCATAAGTGGGTAGACAAGAGAAGGAATTCGTTTGTTCCTTCATGCCTACATTGGTTCTCTGCAAAAACAATTCAGTTAGTCATGCCGCCACACATATTCTGTTCAGATAACTATCTGAGATAACAAGGTGTAGAGCTGGATGAACACAGCAGGCCAAGCAGCATCAGAGGAGCAGGAATGCTGACGTTTCAGGTCTGGACCCTTCTTTCTTCAGAACCACACCTCGTTAACTATTTCTCCCTATTTATTCTTTCCAGATCCATTGCAATTTTGTACATCTTGATCAAATCACCTCTCAACATTCTCTTCTTTAGTTTTACCATGCATTGCTACATCAGAGAGGTGACCAGGCATTGTAAGCCAAGAGTGTAGACTCTGTTGTCTTTTCTGTAAGTAGAAAGAGGCAGTTAGAGTGTGTTGGAATAACAGGATTTCCCATGTTGCTATGTGCTACTGGTCACAGAATCACAGAGAATCATACAATTGTTACTTTAAGGTCTTAGCAAAGATTTATAGCTCGGGTTGTGGGTGAGGTTTTTGACTTGCTCGCCGAGCTGGCTTGTTTTTGTTCAGATGTTTCGTCACCATGCTAGGTGACATCATCAGCGAGGCCTCCGATGAAGCTTCACTGATGATGTTACCTAGCATGGTGACGGAATGTCTGAACGAGAACAAGCCAGCTCGGTGAGCAAGTCAACAACCTCACACACAATTGTGGTGGGGGAGAAGGAGGCCATTTGGCTCAACGTGCTCTTCAAATGATTAGACCAGATTATATACAGATGGCTTTGTGAATGCCATATCACTGATCTGATGTCTGTTGTCCACCCTTTAAGATGAGGATGCTGTTGTTTATCATCTGGAGTGATTGATACATTTCCTGTGAGTATCTAAGGTTAATGTTGTGCCTGGAAGTTTCTAATACAAATGGAGCAGGATAACTTACAATTGAGTTTTAGATTAGGTGCTGGTTCAGAATTTTGTCTCCATGTATTTTCCCTCTGCCTCTGATTCGTGTTTACTTTTTAAGGAGGCCAAGATTGTGCCAAGTACAGTGATCCGAGACAAGTTTCTCCCTTGACTTTGAGTCAATATCAAAACTTTTATGTGAAAGAGGACTTGTAGCACTTCCTTTGATTACCCCCCCTGAGAGTGCATCACAGACACAACCTCTCCATAGAAGATCCATTTTGGTGAGTGATTGTTTGACATTCTGGCTGCATGAACAGCCCAACTCAGGTGTGACTGTCAGATATAACAATCTCAACAGAGTGTGGATATTTGGTGTGCTGGCTCAGAAAAACACCGCTGCAGCTGGTATTTCATCCTACTACCTGACCTACAGATGCTTCCAAAGGCTGTAGAAGTGAAAATAGTTGGCATGATGATAGTGCAGAGACCAAGTCTCACGTGTATAGAGCAGAGTTGGCAGGATTACAATTCTGTAGCCTTTCATTTTAATAGACAACCTTACACCTCTCCATTGCCAGATTGATGCTTGCAGTCTGGCAGAATCTACACTGCTTCTTGCTTTCATCTTGCCATTGATATAGACAACTTCGTAGAGTACGCTGCCAATTTTTGTTCTGGTTCATAGTTTGAGGATGTCACTGACTTGGCCAGCGCTTATCGCTCATCCCAAATTGCCTTGGAGAAGGTTGTGGTGGGCTGCCTTCTTGAATTTCTGCAGTCCTTGGAGTGTTGCTCAAAATAGAACTCCATTATTGTAACCCAGCAACAGTAAAGGATATAATTTCAAGTCAGGATGGGGCTTGGCTGGGAGGGAAACTTATAGTCGGCCGTGTTCCTATGCACTCACTGCCCTTGTCCATTGGGGTGATAGAGAATATTTGCTTGGAAGGTGCAATATTAGGAGACTTGGTGAGTTTGTGCAGTGCACACGTATGCCATTATGCATTGTGGAGAAGGGAGTCAATGTTGAATGTGGTGGATTCAATGCTAGTAAAGTGTGTTCCATAAGATGTTAATTTCTCGTGTTGTTGGAGCTGCCCTGCCTCAGGCAAGTGAAGATTATTGAAGAAGACTGCTAACCTGTACCTTGTTGATGGGGAAACTCCCTCCAGACCAGCACTATGGATGCACTAACACCCTAGGGGCCACAGTTCTTCAAGATTTCAACCCAATATCACCTTCTGAAGGGCAATTAAAGCATAGAATGTGGAACATAGAGCAATACAGCACAGGAATGGCCCCTTCAGCCATGATGTTATGCTGAACATGATGCCAAATGAAACTAATCCCTTCTCCCTTCCCTGAGTCCATATTCCTCCATTCCTTGCATATTCATGTGTTTATCTAAAAGTCCCTTAAACGCCCCTGTTGTATCTGCCCCCACCACAATCCATGGCAGCACGATCCAGACTCCAACCACTCTCTGTGTAAAAAATTTGCCCCTCACGTTTCTGTTGAACTTTCCCCGTTTCACCTTAAATGCCCTATCTATACATCTCATAATTTGATAGACTTCTATAAAGTCTCCCCTCAGCCTCCACTGCTCCAGAGAAAGCAACCTGAGTTTTTCTAGCCTTTCGTTGTAGATCATACCCTCTAATCCAGGCAGCGACCCAGTAAATCTCTTCTGCACCCTCTTCAAAGCCTCTACATCCTTCCTGTTTTGTGGCGACCTGAATTGAATGCAATATTATAAGTGCAGCCTAACCAAAATTTTGTAAAGCTGCAATATGACACCCTGACTCTTGTATTCAGTTCCCTGACCAATAAAGGCAAGCATACCATTCACCTTCTTTACCACCCTATCTACTTGAGAGGGCACTTTCAGGGAGCTATGGACTTGAACCCCAAGATCCTTCTGTACATCAATGCTGTTCAGGGTCCTACCATTAACTGTATTCTTTTCCTTAACATTAGATCTCCCAAAGTTCAGCACCTCACACTTACCCGGATTAAACTCTATCTGCCATTTCTCCGCCCATATCTGCAACTGATTGATATCCCACTCTATCTTTTGACAACCTTCTACACTATCCATAACTTTGTATTGATCTTTGTATTGTCTGCAAACTTACTAACCCACCCATCTACATTTTCATCTAAGTCATTTATGTACATCAAAAACAGCAGAGGTCCGAGTACAGATTCCTGCGGAACACCACTAGTCATGGACCTCCAGCCTGAACAGCACTGATCTACCAGTACCCTCTGTCTTCTATGGGCAATCCAATTCTGAATCCACTTGGCTAAGTCACTGTGGATCCCACACATCTTAATTTTCTGGATGATGGACTTCGTCAAAAACCTTACTTAAATCCACATAAACAACTCCCACTGCTCTACCCTCATTGATCACCTTTGTCACTTCCTAAAAATATTCAATCAAGTTAGTAAGACATGACCTGCCATGATTTTCCTAATGTCTGTAAATCCGATCTCCAAGAATTCTTGCCAATAGCTTCCCAACCACTGATGTAAGACTCACCAGTCTATAGTTTCCTGCATTATCTCTATTTCTCTTCTTCAGAGAAATAGCATTAGCTACTCACCAGTCCTCTGGGAGCTCTCCATAGACTAGCGAGGATACAAAGATCTTGGTCAAGGCCTAAGCAATCGCCTCTCTTGCCACTCTCAATAACTTGGGGTAGATACCATCTGGCCCTGGGGACTTGTCCCCCTTATTGCTCTTCAAGAAATCCAACACCAATTCTTTCTTGATCTCCAAGATGAATAATACATAGAAATGGGTAACAAATGCCTGTGACATCCATATCCCACAAACAAACAAATAAAACAAAATGATTAAAAACCAAAAGAACTGCAGATGCTGTAAATCAGGAACAAAAACAAAGTTGCTAGAAAAGCTCAGCAGGTCTGGCAGCATCTGTGGAGGAGAAAACAGAGTTAACGTTTCGGGTCCGGTGACCCTTCCTCAGAACTGATAAACTCAAAACAAAATGATTTACATTATATAGGTCCCAATGAATGACTGTTCTTCAGATTTCTCCTGGAGTTGTCTACCTACAAACATGATCTCAGTGGTTCCTCAATCTTTACTGAATCATCACTGATTCTCTAGCAGCGGATACTGATCAAAATGTCGCATTACACAAGAACACAAGAACACAATAACTAGGAGCAGGAGTAGGCCGTCTGGCCCTTTGAGCCTGCTCCGCCATTCAATAAGATCATGGCTGATCCTTTCGTGGACTCAGATCCACTTACCCGCGTTCTTACTGTATCCCTTAATTCCTTTATTGTTCAAAAAAAATCTACCTTTTTTTAAAAAGCGTTTACTGAAGTAGCGTCAACTACTTCACTGGGCAAGGAATTCCATAGATTAACAACCCTCTGGGTGAAGAAATTCCTTCTCAGTTCAGTCCTAAATCTGCTCCCTCTAATCTTGAGGCTATGCCCTCTTGTCCTGGCTTCACCTGCCAGTAGAAACATCCTCTCTACTTCTATCTTATCTATTCCCTTCATAATTTTATATGTTTCTATAAGATCCCCCCTCAATCTTCTGAATTCCAATGAATATAATCCCAATCAACTCTGTCTCTCCTCATAAGCCAACCCCCTCAACTCCGGAATCAACCTAGTGAACCTCCTTTGCACCCCCTCCAGTGCCAGTACATCCTTTCTCAAGTAAGGAGACCAAAACTGCACACAGTACTCCAGGTGTGGCCTCACCAGCACCTTGTACAGCTGCAACATAACCTCTCTGCTTTTAATTTCAATCCCTTTAGCAATGAAGGACAAAATTCCATTTGCCTTCCTAATTACTTGTTGTACCTGCAGACCTACCTTCTGTGATTCATGCACAAGGACACCCAGGTCCCTCTGCATAGCAGCATGCTGCAACTTTTTACCATTTAAGTAATAATCCTTTTTACTATTACTCCTACCAAAATGTATGGCTTCACATTTATTTACATTGTATTCCATCTGCCAGACCTTTGCCCACTCACTCAATGTATCTATGTTCCTCTGCAAAGTTTCACAGTCCTCTGCACACTTTGCTTTGCCACTCATCTTAGTGTCATCTGCAAACTTTGACACCCGACACGTGGTCCCCAGCTCCAAGTCATCTATGTATATATTAAGTCATTCAGAATGATTCTGGCAAAGATTTTACCAGTGATGAAGAGACGTGAGGGTCCTGTGTGATTGCCTCAAGACTGTTGAGAGTGCAAGTGGAATTGAAGGGTCTCACAGGATAGTTTCTTGCTGCTACAAAGACTGGAAAAGTTGAGTGAGCTTCTCAGCTCACTTCTAGCTTCTAGCCTCGGCTGGAACAGCTGGAACAGTTTCAACCCCTTCAGCTTTGACATTAGACAAGTGTTTGGTAGCTTTCATTATTCCAATAATGTCAGAGAGTCAACACAACAGCAGTTGATGACAAGTTGTGCAGTCTAGTACATGGTCAATGCTTCTTCATTGATGGATGAAGGCTGATTGAGAATGTGATAAAAGTGGCCTGCATATCTTTCACTTGTTTATGGGGATTTTTGTGAGGAATGTTGACCTGTTGTTATTGAGATTGGCGATGAATGAGTAGTTGGGCCTATTAAGAGATTTTACAGCATTATAGAATCCATTCCAGTCTTTCTGATCAGCTTGCAGATGAGGCATTTCTGAACATGAGACCTATTGCAACCACAAAGTTTGTCACTCATTGGATGTACTGTTATTGTGCAACTATATTCAGTACATCATGCTGGTGAATGTCCACTATCTTGGCAGCACTGATCCTGCTTTAATTCTGTACCAGCCCACTGTATCCTCAGCCAGTTTGCAGAGTTGGGTAGACTATTTGTGGATTGGGAGGCAGGATGTTAGAAATAGGCGTTGTTGTTGTTATTTGTAAATTGCTAGGCAAGGAGGTGGGGGGGGGAAGCAATGTGCGGTCCCTTTAAAAGACTATGCCTTTTCAATGCTTAGAGATGTCTGTGAGCAGTTTGAAAGTTTGCAAGTACAGAGATTCCCCAAATTGAATCATTTGTATCAAAAATCTGTCCATTAGCAGGCCAAGCAGCATTTTTACCTTGACTTAAGGTTTTTGAGTTTAGCCAATCAAATTGAACCAGGCACTTAGATATCAAAAACCTATCAAATTTGAGTCTGATGGTTTTGACAACCTAGGACCAATCTGATTATAAGAAATTCATATGTCATCAGGGGTATAAAAGAAGGGGGCAGTTGGAAAATTGTCAGAGATAATTGCCATCTGTTAGAGATAACAGCTCTCAGCTCTGAGAGAAAGCTCCATCTATTCACAACAGTACCATGGCACACTGAGCTAAGATTCCTGACAGAAGAATTGACAGAAAAGACACAGAACATTCCTGAAACCATAACCTGGCTGTAATTTTGAGAGACTTAATTATATTGCTTTGTTATATAAATAGGACTTGTATTTATTGGCACAGCATATCATTAGAATCTTGCATTATTTGAGAATAGTTAGTACTTAGAAGGTATTTGTTCAGTTTGTTAACAGTTTTGTTAATTTTTTCACTGTTAGAGTTAGATAAATAAATTGTTACTTGTTGTTTGTAAAGTGAGTGTCAGGGATCCATTGCTAGAAGTTGCTGTAGGACAGGTTACACACATTTTCACACTCCTTTTAACAGATTATGGGGTGAGGTGCTCCTCTTTGGGCATTTCAGTTTTGGCACTCAGAGTTGGTGGGGGGGGGGGAGGTGCGGGGGGTGCAATCTCCACTTTATAACAGTTATGGGCAACAATGGTAATTTATTTTATACCTAGCTCATGACTCTACTGCGTAATGGAAATGCTTGTCATTGGTTCATGAACATTTTTTTTTGTAATTGATTATAAGTCATCCCTTCATTTGCTATTCAGCTGTTGACACTTTACTCACACTGTCTGACATTTTTGATCACCTGCAGAGACCTATTATTCAGCCTGCCAACTCTCCATTCACACCATTTGTACAATTTTTTGATCTCTCTGCCTATAAATTCTGTGCCTGTGTGATTCTCTTTACTTCACCTGACGAAAGAGCCACACTCAGAAAGCTTGTGATTTCAGATAAACCTGTTGGACTATAACCTGGTGTTGTGTGATTTCTGACCATGAACAATAAGAGCCATGCTGTCAGTGGATGCTCAAACAAAGGCTCCTCTCCTTGCTCTGAATGAGCCCTACAGTATTTGTTTGAGTTGTCATTCCTATGCAAGAGGCCAACAGTCCCCTCCCCAACCTGACCATCATTAGGGCACAACCTTTAGCACCAAAGATCTGTTGAGCAGCTCAAGATCAGAGAAGAGGAGAAGGAAGAGAAAGATGATGATGATGATCCTCTTCTGGTCAAGCTATCCATGATCATTTTAGTTCATAACTGTTTTTGGAAATACGATCCCCCAAATCCATTATCAGATGAAAGTGGATTGGTCCCTGATCCACCAACACTTCCCATCCTCAAATCTGTTGAAACCAAAACTTATATCTTTAAAGTGGGTTTGAGTTACATTTGAAATTTTTCAAATTTTACCCTATCCAACCAAAAGCTGCACCACCTGAGGAGTTAAAATCATCTCCACAGTGAGGATGAAATTCCAAAGAGCAAGAACATGTTAAAAAAAATGAATATTATTCCTTAAATAGGTAAAATTTGCAAAGAGATAACAAGGTGTAGAGGTGGATGA
>NC_063332.1:67893018-67922332 GCF_021869965.1 Rhincodon typus
GTCTAGGCCCGAAACGTCAGCCTTCCTGCTCCTCTGATGCTGCTTGGCCTGCTGTGTTCATCCAGCTCTACACCTTGTTATCCCAGATTCTCCAGCATCTGCAGTTCCTACTATCTCTGAAAAAAACTGCAAAGAGCTGGCTTTGCTATTAGAAGCAGTTACATTTTCACTGAAGTATTTAGTAATGCTTAAAGGCAGATCAAACAACACAGCAAGAAACATTTTAAGTACACCTCACATTCTTGGATGCTTAAACATTTCCCCAGGCCAAGAATTACACAATTTAACACAGTGTAGAGCTTGGTCAATTGCCAATAATTTATCAACACTTAACCAGCACATTGTGCAATGATAGGACAGAGCTTTAGCTAAATGGCTTAGAGAATGAAAGGGAAGATATTACCAAATTGAACTGGGTGAACAATTCATAAATGATGCATTTGATTTTCAACTGGTACCTAAATGTTCAAAGCTGAATCAATCAGGGTAGAAATATGAAACATTAAGTTGTGCCCTCATCTGCTGCTTCTGTCCCAGAGATGTGCATAATGCCATTTTGGATCTAGCCCATGGTTGAGCTATCAGAGGTATCAACCGGTCTCTGTTAAAATTGCTCTTTGGTCTGCCTGAACGTTATGGGTCTCCCAGTGTAAAGAGTTTATGTTGACAGAATGTTGCAGACTGGCACATTCCACATCCAGGACTATGTGCTGAGGGAAGGACCACGGTGTAAAGTCTTTCTGTCAAAGTTTAACGAGAGTCTGTTTAGTTACCTGAACCTCTCATTACCTTAATGTGTGTAAATAATGTCCTGCTTGAATAAGAAATGCCTTTGGTTATTGCAAATGCAGGGAATATCAAATTTGAATGTTTGTTTTTCTTGATACAAAAAAATCTGTACATAACTACTTTAGTACCTGTGAACGTATATAAAGTTTTTTTATGAATGAAGTTTTTTTCGAAAACAAAAAATATCACAGAGCAACTTTTTTTATTCACTTGGGAGACTTGGGTGTCGCTGGTCGGTCAGCATTTATTGCCCATGCCCTTGAGAAGGTGATGATGAGCTGCCTTATCAAACTGATGCAATCCATGTGCTGCAGGTTGACCCACAGTACTGTTTGGGAGGATTTCCAGGATTTTGATGCAGTCACAGTGAAGGAACAGTGATATATTTCCAAGTCAGGAAGTTGACTGACTCGGTAGGGAACTTGCAGGTGGTGGTGTTCCTATGTATCTGCTGCCCTTGTCCTGTGGTCATGAGTTTGAAAGGTGCCGTTTAATGATCTTTGGCAAATTCCAACAGTGCATTTTGCCGATGGTACACACTGCTGCTACTGAGCATCAGTGGTAGAGGGAGAGGAAGTTTGTGGTGTGGTGTCAAACAGATGGGCAATTGTTTGAGCTGCACTCATCCAGGCAAGTTGGGAATATTCCATCATACTCCTGTCTTGACTATTGTAAATAATGGACAAGCTTTGGGAGTCTAGAGGTGAGTTACTTACTGCAGTATTCCTAGCCCCTGACATGCTTTTGTAAACACAGTATTTATATGCTTGTCAAGTTCAGTTTCTGGTCAATGGTAACCTCCAGGATGTTGATAATGAGGGATTCAATCATGAGTAATGCCCTTGAATGTCATGGGTAAATGGTCAGGTTGTCTCTTATTGGAGGTAGTCATTGATTGGCGTTTGTGTGGCTTAAATGTTATATGCCATGTTCCATCACCTTACTCATGATTTCTGGTGGATTTGTCCTACTTTATGTAGACAGGACACACCTGAAGCCAATGTTGTAACTGTACTCTAACAGCCTGGTGAGTGACGCAACAAGTTCTGAAGCACAAGTCTTAAGTATGATTGTGGGGAATGCTATTGTGGCCTATAGTTTTGTAGTATTCAATACCTTCAGCCATTTTTTTGATATCACGTTGAGTGAATTCAATTGGCTGAAGATTAGCATCTGTGATGTTGGGGAAAGACTTTGGAAATCTGAAGCACAAAGTGACTTAGGATGATTCTAGTTCAGGATTCTCTTATTGTTAACATGCAGGTTCAGTTGGTCGTTAGGAAGGCAAATGCAATGTTAGCATTCATTTCGAGAGAGCAGTATGATGGAGCAGAGATATACTGCCAAGGCTGTATAAGGCTCTGGTCAGACTACTTTTGGAATATTGTGAACGGTTTTGGGCCCTACATCTAGGAAGGCCATGTTGGCATTATATGGGGTCCAGAGGAGGTTCACAGGAATGACCCTGACGATGAAAGGCTTGTCGAATGAGGAGCAGTTGAGGTCTGTGAGTCTTTACTCAATGGATTTTAGAGAAACAAGGGGAGATCCGATTGAAAGTTACAGACTACAGATGTCTGGATATAGTGGATGTGGTGAAGATGTTTCCAATAGCAGGAGAGACCAGCACCTGAGGGGACAGCCTCAGAGTAAAGGGGCAACCCTTTAGAATTGAGATGAGGAGGAATTTCTTTAGCAGAGGGTGGTAAATCTGTGAAACTCATTGCTGCAGAAGGCTGTGGAAGCCAAGTTACTGAGTGTGTTTAAGATGGAGGCAGATAAGTTCTTGATTAATAAGGGGATCAAGGGTTATGGGAGAAGGGAGGAGAATGGAGTTGAGAAACATTTAGTCATGATCAAATTGTGAATCTGACTCAATGGGCCAAATGGCCTAATTCTGCCCCTATATGTTATGGTCTTATGGCTGAGATTGTTTCAAATGCTTCAGATATAATCTTTTGCACTGGGTTCCCCTATAATTGGGGTGTACAATATTTGTGGAGCTTTCTCCTCCAATGGAATCATTTAGCCCTGTCTGTCAATTGCTGCTTATGCCATACAGTGTGCAATTTGACCCATATTGTAGCTTGATCAGATTGATACCTCAATTTTAGTTATATTTGATGCTGCTCCTGGCATGCCATCCTTCATTCTTCATTGAATCACAATTGATCGCCAGATTGATGGTAATGGAAGAGTTGAGGGTATGCCAGCTGGGGATATGAGGTTACAAACTGTATTTAGGTACAATGCTGCTGTTGCTGCTGTCAGTGGCCCATAGCACCTCATGGATGCTCAGTTTTGAGTGGCTAGATTTGTTCAAAATCTATCACATTTAACATAGTGGAGGCTGTCATCAATGTGAAGGTGGGACTTTTCCTCCACAAGGACTGCGCAGTGGTCACTCTTATTGATAATGTCATTGACAGATGAATCTGCACCAAACACATTGGTGAGGATGAACTGGGCAGCACGGTGGCTCAGTGGTTAGCACTGCTGCCTCACAGCACCAGGGACCTGGGTTTGATTCCACCCTCAGGCAACTGTCTGTGTGGAGTTCACATGTTCTCCCCATGTCTGCATGGGTTTCCTCCGGGTGCTCTGGTTTCCTCCCACAGTCCAAGATGTGCAGGTTAGATGGATTGGCCCATAGTGTTCAGGGATGTGTAGATTAGTTGGATAGGTCTGGGTGGGATGCCCTTTGTGTCAGTGTGGACTTGTTGGGCCGAAGGGCCTGTTTCCACACTGTAGGGATTCTATGAACACTAAGTCAATTATGTTTCTCCTTTTTGTGGTTCCCTCTCAATCTTTTGCAGACCTAGTCTAATAGCAATGTCCATTAGGACCCGACCAGCTTGATCGGTAGTGCTGCTGCTGAGGAACTCTTGGTGATGGAAATTGAAGTCCCCATTCTGAGACTTCCTGACCCGATTCTGTGTCGTTGTGTTGTTACCTCTGCTGGGTTTGTCCTGCTGGTGGGACAGGACACACCTGTGTTGGTGATAATCTGAGGCATTGATGGTAAGGTTCGATTTTGTGAATATGACTATGTCAGGCTGTTGCTTGACTAGTCTGTGAGACAGCTCTCCCTATTTTAGCACTAACCCCCAGATGTTAATAAGGAGGACTTTACAAGGTCGACAGGGCTGTTGCCTAGTTTGATGCCAATTGATGCATCCAATTTCATCCCTTTGTTGAGAAATTTTTAGCAGTTTGATCCCACTGACCCTGTTTTTTAGATCATGTCAGTGGCAGTTAAAAGCCCAACATGTTGTGGGTCTGGAATCACATGTATGCCAGTCCCAGCAAATTTCCTTCCCTAAAGGAAAAGAAAGGCCGATAGTGAACTGGATGGATTTCATGGTCATCATTAGAAATTTTTATTTCGAATTCAATTATCAGACATGGTGGGATTCAAACACAGCAGTGGACAAAGAAAATGGTTCACCATGACCTTCTTGAAAGTTTTTCATGGTTGGGCAATAAATATTGGCCTTGCCAGTGGTGCCCATATCTCATCAATTAATAATAAAAGAAAATCCTGTTCCTTCAAGATTCAACGCTGTTCTGCTTCTTCCATTCCAGTTTATATCACATTTTCAGGCACTCCTCAATTATTTCTGTCTTTATCTGCATGGCAACATCCAGAACCAGACGATAATACTGTGAATAGTTTCAGCATGCGAATTTGTGATTGAGGACTCTCAGAACAGCCATGTGATTGTGCAGCACAGATGGAATGCTGCTCCTCAGTATTAACCCCTTCGAATCCTTATACTTTTACAAAAAGACTCCCCAGTACATCATATAGTGCAGCTCATCATGATAACTCTGGAGACCCTTCCAGGAGAATATTGTACAGTTCTTTCAGATTGAGCAAGGCAAGCATGGAAAATCTACACAGCCAATAGTCTGTTTTATTGTATTTTGGGTCTGTGAGTGGCACTTGTTGTAGTGCCTTTCAGATTCCATTTTCAACAGCTTAAAAGTGGTCATAGAGATATAGGGTCATAGATATATGCAGCATGGAAACAGACCCTTCGGTCCAACTTGTCCATGCTGACCAGATATCCTAAATAAATCTAGTTCCATTTGCCAGCATTTGGCTCCCGCTAGATCCTTCCTATTCATATACCCATCCAGATGCGTTTTAAATGTTGTAATTGTACCAGCCTCTACCATTTGTTCTGGCAGCTCATTCCAGACACGGACCACCCTCTGCGTGAAAAAGTTGCCTCTTTGGTCCTTTTTAAATCTTTCCCCTCTCATCTTAAAACTATGTCTTCTAGTTTTGGACTCCCCCATGCTGGGGAAAAGACCTTGTTTATTTACCATATCCATGGCCCTCATGATCTTATAAACCTTTATAAGGTCACCCCTTAGCCTCCTTCACTCCAGGGAAAATAGCCCCAGTCTATTCAGCCTCTCCTTGTAGCTCAAACTCTCCAACCCTGGCAACATCCTTGTCAATCTTTTCTGAACCCTTTTCAAGTTTCACAACATCCTTCCCCATAGCAGGGAAGCCAGAATTGCATGCAGTATTCCAATAGTGACCTCACCAATGTCCTGTACAGCTGCAACATGACCTCCCAACTCCTATAAACTCCCTGACCAATAAAGGCAAACATTCAAAAAGCCTTCTTCACTATCCTATCTACCTGTGACTGCACTTTCAAGGAACTATGAACCTGCACTCCAAGGTTTCTTTGTTCAGCAACAGTCCCCAGGACCTTACCATTAAGTGTATAAGTCCTGCCCTGATTTGCCTTTCCAAAATGCAGCGCATCACATTTATCTAAATTAAACTTCATCTGCCATTCCTCGGCACATTGTCCCATCTGATCAAGATCCCTTTGTACTCGGAGGTAACATTCTTTGCTGTCCACTACACCTCCAGTTTTGGTGTCGTCTGCAAGCTTACTAACCATATCTCCTGTGTTCACATCCAAATCATTTATATAAATGACGAAAAGCAGTGGACCCAGCACTGATCCTTGTGGCACACTGCTGGTCCCTGGCCACCAGTCTGAAAAGCAACCCTCCACCACCACCCTCTGTCTTCTACTTTCAAGCCAGTTCTGACTCCAAATAGTTAGTTCTCCCTCTATTCTGTGTGCTTTAACCTTGTCTACCATGAGGAACCTTGTCGAACATTTTACTGAAGTCTATATAGATCACGTCCACCACTCTGCCCTCATTAATCCTCTTAGTTACTTCTTCAGAAAACTCAATCAAGTTCACGAGACATGATTTCCCACTCACAAAGCCATATTGGCTATCCTTAATCAGTCCTTGTCTTTCCAATTACATATAAATCCTGTCTCTCAGGATCCCCTCCAACAACTTGCCCACCAAGTTCCCTTGCTTTTCCTTACCACCTTTCTTCAATCATGGCACCATGTTAACCAACCTCCAATCTTCCAGCACCTTACCTGTGGCTATCAATGATACAAATATATCAGCAAGAGGCCCAGAAATTACTTCCCTAGCTTCCCACCGAGTTCTAGGGTACACCTGATCAGGTCCCGGGGACTTATCTACCTTTATGCGTTTTAAGATGTCCAGCACCTCCTCCTCTGTAATATGGATACCTCCTTTAAGGTTACTCCTTCGTCTATTAAAGCAAATTGGAGACCTATTTTACAGCTGGGCAGCATGATGGCTCAGTGGTTAGCACTGCTGCCTCACAAGCACTAGGGACCTGGGTTCGATTCCACCCTCATGTGACTGTCTGTGTGGAGTTTGCACATTCTCTTTGTGTCTGTGTGGGTTTCCTTCCACAGTCCAAAGTTGGGTGGATAGGCCATGCTGTATTGTCCAGCGATGAATAGGTTAGATGTGTTAGCAATGGGAAATTGGTCTATGTGTGATGCTCTTCAGAGGATCTGCAGACTTGTAGGGATGAATGGCCTGTTTCCACACTATAGAGATTCTATGAAACTGGTAGCCACAAAATAGATCCTACAGCCAGATTTGAAAAGAAATGCTTCAGTTTTTCCCAAACGGAGGATACTACTGCTCATCTGGGACTGGATGTCAGATAAGCAGTCTGGTAATTTTGCCATGATGTGGAGGTGCCGGTGTTGGACCGGGGTGGAAAAAGTAATAAGTCACCTGACACCAGGTTATAGTCCAACAGGTTTATTTGAAATCGTAAGTTTTTGAGGTGTAACCCCTTCTTCAGGTGAAGTGAGAGAGAAGCACACAGAACACAGAATGTATACACGACACTTCTCTTTCACTTCACCTGAAGAAAGGGCTACACTCTGGAGGCTTATGATTTCAAATAAACCTGTTGGGCTATAACCTGGTGTCATGCCACTTCTGACTTAGTAATTTTGCAACACTGTTGGAGTCAGGAAGAGGTGCTGATAAAGTGTTATTGAACTTTGCAACCTGAATAAAACCTAACACTTTACTTTCAGAAGATGCTATGGAGGGCAATACGTAGCTGAGTATACTGTTATCTACACCTTGTAGCTGAGTATGTTGGCATTTGACTTTAAAATGGCAGCTTTTGAACTATTTTCTATTTTCTTGAAGAAGATGATAGATGTTTGCGGGACCATAGAGTTAACAGTGTGGGAACAAGAGGAGAAATCATTGCCTGTGATTCTGTGGCTGTAATTAGATTGGTGAGAATGGATGGAGTGAGAGCAGTCTGTCAGTACCCAGCTGGATGATAGTGGTGAGGCTTTGGAAGGGAATTGTGTGGTTAACTGAATTAAAGGCTGTAGGCAGGCTGAGAAGAAAATAAAAGGAGAATGTACATTTGTCACAGCCACATAGGCTGTCATTTTGAATTAATCATTTCTCTTTTGGCATGACAGCGAGGTCAAGGGTTGGCTTTTGAGGGGCAGGATGATGATGTCAGCTTTAAAGGAGCAGAGGACAGTATATGTAAAGAAGAAACCATTGATAATCTTGGCTAACATGGGCGCCAGGAACGGAAGTTTAATGGGAAAACTGAAGGTTGGTCTCATGCGTAACCCGAGATCTGAGAGGACATGAGGAGAGATCAGGGAGAAACAAGAGAAAGATGTGAGCCCAGGTGTGGGGACAGAGTGTGGAAGATGACTAATCAAACAGTTTCTTTCTGCTCATTGTATTTTTCAGCACACTGTGATTCAAGGTTCTGAGGAAGGGTCACTCGACCCTAAACATTAACTCTGATTTCTCTCCACACATGCTGCTGGACCTGCTGATCTTTTGCAGCAATTTCTATTTTTATCTCTGATTTACAGCATCCACAGTTTTTTCAGTGATTTAATCCTTATTGGGGGCTGCACTTACATCATACTGCATATGTTTTTACACCTTGTTACAGTCTGCATGACTATTGTGCAATGGTCAACTGTGTACCATGAACCTGGCATGACTCTTCAATATTGCCTAGTCTGCTTTAAAGCAGTGTTAGTCCTTTAGGAATGAGATAAAGGTTTGACTCCCTGGGACCACTGAAGTTCTAGAATATACCCCTCCAGAATCGACTACTTCAGCAGAGTGCCTTTAAAATCAGTTTTTTTTACAGCATCCACAGTTCTTTCGGTTTTTATTGAGAATCAGATTCTTGGTTCAAAAGCTGTATAGTGAGGCTTTCTCGTACACAGAAATTATGACCTTTGTGGGTTGAATTATGTATAACTTTGCTAAGGAACGTTGCACAGAGAGCCAAACAAACTGAGGGAGATGATCCTGGTGACATAAGACAAGATGAAGGTGTATGGAATCCACTAGTTAACTGCCAATGGAATTGTTCAGCAGCAGTTAAGCGGAGGGAACTTCACTTGTGCAAAATATTTGTTTCATTAATTCCATCCCATCAGTAACAAAATCTGCCCATTGCAGCAGTAGGTTCTGTCTTGTTAAGAGGGATCTCAACATAATATAGCCCTGTCCCTACATATTAAATATCCGTGATGCAGGAAAATGGGTTGTGAAGTAGTGGGTTCCCACTCAATAAGTAATATTTATTTTGAATATTCATACGATTAGCAAGATGAGGTGAAAAGTCTGAGCAGTACAGTCCCCAGGACACCCATCATTTAGTCTGCTCAAGATTTTGCCAGAGGAAAAACCTAACGGAATATTCTAGCTCCAGCAAAATTCATGCGTCAACAAGAAAAGTATATAATGTCAACATTAACATCTGTCCTTTTCTCGGCTTATTGCTTCAAAGACAGGGGAATGTAAATTGATCATTAAAACTGAAACTAAGCCTGAGCAGAAGGCTGGTACGTGCTGATATGATGAATAAGAAGCTGAGTGAATTTTTAATTATGTGTATATAGTTATACCCGGTATTGCAAGCACATTGCATGGCATTGGCTGTCAGCACAAGATCATACATATTCATAGCATCCTTCTCAAACCAATCCAATACATCCTCATCTGAGGAGGAGTTAACAAGGTGTAGACCTGGATGAATACATCAGGCCAAGCAGCATCAGAGGAGCAGGAAAGCTGACGTTTCGGGCCTAGACCCTTTATCATAAATGGGGGAGGGGAAGGGGGTTCTGAAATAAATAGGGAGAGAGGGGGAGGCAGATAGAAGATGGATAGACGAGAAGATAGGTGGGGAGAAGACAGACACGTCAAAGAGGCGAGTGTAGGTGGGGAATTAGGGAGGAGATATGTCAGTCCAGGGAGGACGGACAGGTCAAGGGGGTGGGATGAGGTTAGTAGGTAGGAGATGGGGGTGGAGCTTGAGGTGGGAGGAGGGGATAGGTGGGAGGAAGGACAGGTTAGGGAGGCGGGCCGAGCTGGGCTGGTTTTGGGATGCGGTAGGGAGAGGGGAGATTTTGAAGCTTGTGAAGTTCATATTGATACCACTGGGCTGCAGGATTCCCAAGCGGAATATAAGTTGCTGTTCCTGCAACCTTCGGGTGGCATCGTTGTGGCACTGCAGGAGGCCAAGGATGGACATGTCATCTGAGGAATGGGAGGGGAGTTGAAGTGGTTCGCGACTGGGAGGTGCAGTTGTTTAGTGCAAACTGAGCGTAGGTGTTCTGCAAAGCGGTCCCCAAGCCTCCGCTTGGTTTCCCCAATGTAGAGGAGGCCACAACGGGAACAGCGGATGCAGTATACCACATTAGCAGATGTGCAGGTGAACATCTGCTTGATGTGGAAAGTCTTCTTGGGGCCTGGGATGGGGGTGAGGGGGGAGGTGTAGGGGCAGGTATAGCACTTCCTGCGGTTGCAGGGAAAGTGCCAGATGTGGTGGGGCTGGAGGGGAGTGTGGAACAGACAAGGGAGTCACGGAGAGAGTGGTCCCTCTGGAAGGCAGATAAGGGTGGGGAGGGAAAAATGTCTTTGGTGGTGGGGTCAGATTGCAGATGGCGGAAGTGTCGGAGGATGATGCGTTGGATCCGGAGGTTGGTGGGGTGGTACGTGAGGACGAGGGGGAAACTGTTTTGGTTGTTATTGTGGGGAGGGGGTGTGAGGGATGAGTTGCGGGAAATGTGGGAGACACGGTCGAGGGCGTTCTTGACCACTGAGGGTGGGGGGGGGGGAGAAGTTGTGGTCCTTGAAAAACGAGGACATCTGAGATGTAGGGGAGTGGAATGCCTCATCCTGGGAGCAGATGTGGTGGAGGCAAAGGAATTGGGAATAGGGGATGATATTTTCGCAGGAAGGTGGGTGGGAAGAGGTGTATTCTAGGTAGCTGTGCGAGTCAGTAGGCTTGAAATGGATATCGGTTTCTAGGTGGTTGCCAGAGATGGAGACAGTGAGGTCCAGGAAGGAAAGAGAGGTATTAAAGATGGTCCAGGTGAACTTAAGGAGGAGTTGTTCTCTTTCTGCTCATCCAGTTGTAACAGATGTCTGATACATTGCCAGCACAATACACAGCAGCCCATGACTATTTATGATACACTTTGTAGCGCATATTTCAGAGGCCCCTTTGAAACACTGGGGCAGTGGAAGTGCATATCGAGCACAACAGTAGTCTGCTCTGTGATGGCTCTGCTGGAGGCATGAGCTGATTTGACCATTATTCTGCTCATGTGCTTTCTAGCCTCACTCCAGAGACCTGTGCGCATAACCTAGGCTGACACTGCATGGGAAGTATTGAATGAATGCTGTGATGTCAGAGTGTTATAATATCAAACTAACATTCTATTCTCTCAAATAGACGTAAAAGATCCCATCGCCTACTTGAAGAATAGCAAGGAAGTTTCCTGGTGTCCAGGTCTTCTTACCTAACACCTAAAACAAATGATCTAGTTAATTATGTGACTGCTACTTGTGGGAGTTTGCTGTGTATAATGTGTTTGCCTTGGTTTCTACATTACAACTGTGTCTACCCTTCCAATGTACTTGATTGGCTGTGAAGTGTTGGGGATTGAAGGATAGTATATGAATGCAAGTTTGATTGTTCCTATTGTCAATTCCTTCTTCACAGTCAATACATTCTGCTTATCGCAGTTGAACCCATGGAGCACATCTGACTGACTCTCTTCTCTACTTCCTGGGAGGCATATCTGCCTGTGGTAAATTGAGCTACTTTTTCACCAATGGCAATAGAAAGATTTGCAACTCTTGATGGTCTGGTGAAATAATTTAAATGATAGATTCTTGGGCCAGCTCATTTACATATCGATTAGAGGATTCCTTGGTGCTATTTCTGAGAAAAACATAAAATTTACAGAATAATGTACCTGGCATGACCATCGCCATCTTTGGGTATCTCCTGTCCCACCGATAGGACAGAGGTGGAGGCACAGTGGGATACAGTCGGGACGGAGTTGCCCCGGGAGCTGTCAACATTGACTTAGGATTCCACGAAGTTTCATGTCTTCAGGTTAAACATGGGCAAGGAAACCTCCTGCTGATTACCACATACCATCCTTCCTCAACAGGTGAATCAGTGCTCCTCCATGTTGAACAATACTTGAAGAAAGCACTGAGGGTGGCAAGTGTGCAAAATGCACTCTGGGTGAGGGATATCAATATCCACCATCAAGAGTGGTTCGGCAGCAGTACTACTGATCGAACTGATTGGGTCTTAAAGGACAGTGCTGTTAGACTGGGTCTGCTGCAGATGGGGAGGGAACCAACAAGAGGGAAAAACATACTTGACATCATCCTTACCAATCTGCTGGCTACAGATACATCTGTCCATAAGAGTATTGGTAAGACTGGAGACAAAGTCCCACCTTCACATTGCAGATACCCTCCTTCGTGTTGTGTGGCACTGTCACTGTGCTAAATGGCACAGATTTTGACCAGATCTAACAACTCAAGACTGGGCATCCTTGAGGTGCCCTGGGCCATCAACAGCAGCAGAATTGTACTCTAGCAGAATCTCATGGCCTGGCATATCCCCCACTCAACCATTACCATCAAGCTAAGAGACCAACCCTGGTTCAATGGAGAGTGCAGGAGGGCATGCCAGGAGCTGCACCAGGCATTCCTGAAAATGAGGTATCATCCTGCTGAGTACTACATGAGCACTTGCATGCCAAACAGCACAAGCAGCAAGTGATAGACAGCACTAAGCGATCCCACATAAATGGATCAAAATTAAGCTCTGCAGACCTGCCACACCTAGTCATGCATGGTGGTTGACAAATAACCCACTGGAAGACAATGCTGCACAAATATTCCCATCCTCAATGATGGAAGAGCCCAGCACATCAGTGTGGAAGGTGATGATGAAGCATTTGCAGCGTTCTTCAGCAGAAGTATTGATTGGATGATCCAACTCGGCCTCCTCCAGTTGTCCCCAGCATTACACATACCAGTATTCAATTCAATTCGCTCCATGTAATATCAAGAAATAGTTGGAGGCAGTGTATACTGCAAAGACTCTGGGTCCTGACAACATCCCAGCAATAGTACTGAAAACTTCGGCCCCAGAACTTACCGCTCCCCTAACCAAGCTGCTTCAGTACAGTTACAACACTGGCATTTTTCCGACAATGTGCAATATTGCCCAAGTATATCCTGTGCACAAAAAGCAGGACAAATCCAACCCGGCCAGTTATTGCCCCATCAGTCTCCTCTCGATCATCAGTAAAGTGATGGAAGGTGGCATCAACTGTGCTATCAAGCAGCACCTGCTCAGCAATAACCTGCTCAGTGACGCCCAGTTTGGGTTCCACCAGGGCCACTCAGCTCCTGACCTCATTTCGGCCTTAGTTTAAACATGGACAAAAGTGTTAAATTCCAGAGGTGAGCTGAGAGTGATAGCCCTTGATATCAGGACAGTATTTGACTGCGTGTGGTACCAAGGAGCCCTCGCAAAACTGTAATCAATGGGTATCATGGGGGCAAACTCTCTGCTGGTTGGAACCATAGCTCACACATAGGAAGATGGTTGTCGTTGTTGGAGGTCAGTCATCTGAGCTCCAGGGCATCTCGGCAGGAGTTCCTCAGGATAGTGTCCTAGGCCCTACCATCTTCAGCTGCTTCATCAATGATCTTCCCTCCATCATAGGTCAAAAGTGGGGATGTTCGCCAATGATTACGCAATGTTCAGCACCATTTGTGACTCCTTAGATACTGAAGCAGTCCATCTTCAAATGCAAAAAGATCTGGACAATATCCAGGCTTGGGATGACAAGTGATAAGTAACATTCACGCCAAACAAATGCCAGGCAATGACCATCTGCAACTAGAGCCAATCTAATCACCATCCCTTGACATTCAATGGTGTCACCATAACAAATTCTCTGACTATCAGAGATAGTAAGAACTGCTGATGATGGAGTCAGAGATAACAGTGTGGAGCTGGAGGAACACAGCAGGCCAGGCAGCATCAGAGGAGCAGGAAAATTGACGTTTCTGATTGGGACCCTTCTTCCGAAATAGGAGGAGGGGGCGAAGGGAGCTCAGAAATTAATAGAGAGAGGATGGGTGAGGCTGGGGAAGGTAGGTGGGATGGTGATAGGTGAGTGCAGGTAGGGAGTGGTGGGGATTGGTCAGTGAGGTGGGAGGAGCAGATAGGTGGGGGAGAAGATGGACAGTTTGTGTCAGGTCAAGGAGGCGGGGATGAGAGAGAGGGTTGGTCATGGGATGAGGCCGGGAGTGGGGAGATTTTGAAACTGGTAAAATCCACATTGAGATCATTGGGTTGTAGGGTGCTGAAGCAGAATATGAGGCGCTGCTCCTCCAGTTTTGGGTGGCGTCATTGTGACACTGGAGGAGGACCAGGATGGATATGTCGCCCAGGGAGTGGGAGGGGGTGTTGAAATGGTTCGCGAATGGAAGATGTTGTTGTTTGTCGTGAACAAAGTGCAGGTGCTCTACAAAACGGCTTACACATTGACGTATGTGCAGGTGAACCTCTGTCTAATGTGGAAGGTCCGTCAATGTGGTCTATTGCATTCCCTGCTCCCGATGTGGCCTCCTCTACATCGGTGAGAACAAGCGGAGGCTCGGAGACCCCTTTGTAGAGCACCTGCGCTCTGTTTGCGACAAATGATAGCACCTTCCGGTCATAAACCATTTCAACTCCCCCTCCCACTCCCTGGATGAGATATCCAACGTGGCCTCCTCCAGTGTCACAACGACGCCACCCGGAAACTGGAGGAGCAGCACCTCATATTCCACCTCGGGAGCCTTCAGCCCGATGGCCTAAATGTGGATTTTACCAGTTTCAAAATCTCCCCACTCCCGGCCTCATCCCATGACCAACCCTCCCTCTCATCCCCGCCTCCTTTACTTGACACAACCTGTCCATCTTTTCTCCCACCTATCTGCTCCTCCCACCTCACTGACCAATCCCCACCACTGCCTACCTGCATTCACCCATCACCATTCCACCTACCTTCCCCAGCCCCCCCCCTCCTCTCTCAATTTCTGTGCTCCCTCTCCCCCATCCCTGAAGAAGGGTCCAGACCGAAATGTCAACTTTCCTGCTCCTCTGATGCTACCTGGCCTGCTGTGTTCCTCCAGCTCCACACTGTGTTATCCCCTACTATCAGCAGCCTGAGGATTTCCATTGACCAGAAACTCAACTGGACTCACCACACAAACACAATGGCTACAATAGGTGGTCAGAGGCTAGGAACACTATGGCGAGTAACTCATGTCCTGACTCCCCAAAGCTCATCCATCATCTACAAGGCACAAGTCAGGAGTATGATGGAATTCTCCCCCCTTGCCTGGGTGGGTGCAGCTCCAACAACACTTAAGAAGCTTGGCACCATCCAGGATAATGCCAGAGGAAGTTGTACATGCTTGTACAATTAAAACATTTAAAAGACATTTGGACAGGTACATGGATAGGAAAAGTTGTGAGGAAGTATAGGTAAGTTGGACTAGTTTAGTTTTGTGAAACTTGGTTGGCATGGATGTTTTGGACCAAAGCTCTTGTTTCCGTGCTGTATGACTCTATGACTCTATGGCAAACCAACCACTTGATTGGCACCACATCCACAAGTATCCACTCCCTCCACCACTGTAGCAGCAGTGTGTACTATCTATGAGATGCATTACAGAAATTCACTAAAGATCCTTAGACAGGACCTTCCAAACCCACAACTACTTGCATCTAGAAGAATAAGGGCAGCAGATACATGGAACCTGCAAGATCCCTCCAAGCCAGTCACCATCTTGACTTGTAAATAGATTGCCATTAGAGAGGGAATTCCAGAATTTAACCCAGCGACAGTGAAGGAATGGCATTGTGGTTCAACCCACGGCACATGGACTGTAGCGATTCAAGAAGGCAGCTCAGCACCACCTTTCCAAGGGCAACTAGGGACGGGCAATAAATGCTGGCCCGCTGGCAACACCCACATCCCACAAATGAATAAAAGAAAAGAAATATGTTTAGTTAGACTGCTTGAAATAAGGCTGGAAGATCCAGCTACAGACTGCACAACCCCAACACACCAGCAGCAGTTAGGGTTGATTGATTGATCAGGAACAGCAGAGACAGTGATGGATTGGTGATAGGTTCCACGCTTTCAACTCAGAGAAGACGGGAGGCAAAACTCCATGGAGTTCCTGTCACACTTCTGTGCATTAACTCAGCATAAGCCTTTGTGTGTGTTGGAGAGCAGCTTTTGGGAGTGTTTTGCTCCCTGGAGACTGCTCTGTGCAGTGGGATAAACGATAGCAGCAGTCTGAGCTTCCAATTCAGCAGTCAAACATTTGATGGAATCTGTTTATGCTACTATGAAAGGTATATACATTGCTACAGGGCCTGAGAGATTGCTCATCCACCTCTGCATTATGTTCAGCTCCACAGGAATGGTAAGGCAGATGACCAACATTCCAGGTTCAAATGGATGGACACCAAACACAGTTCAAAGTCCTTTTCCCAGTTACTACTGGAATCACTAACATTGAATTCATCCAAAGTATCAACTGTTTAGTTCTGTAAACTCATAACCTCCCGCAAGGGGCTCATCAGACTTTTTTTCAGCAAAATTAGTGTGTGGTATCTCTCTTCAGTGAACTGCCACCCATTCTGTTCCACCCCCCATCTCCCTTCCCCAAATCCTGGTTCCTACACTCTTGTCCTCAGTTTCTTACCAGTTATGTAAAGTTAAAATACAGTGGATGCTGAAAATCTGTAACAAAAAGGATAATGCTGGAGAAATCCAACATATTTGCCTGCTTTTTAAGAGTCATATAGGACTTGAAACATTAACTATACTTCTCTCACCATAGGTGGTGCCAGACCTGTTGAGGTTTTCCCACATTTTCCAGCCTTACCACTCAGATCTGTTTTGTAACCAAGCCTCTAAAATATGCACAGAATCAGAATCTGAGATGATGCTTGTGAGCATAATATTGACTAACTGAGATTCTTCATCTTTCTGTCTGCTAGGATGGAGAATATCTCCACTGTGGGATGAATGCTGGAAGAAGTTGGGAAATTGGGATTGGGATTAAGATTAAATTTTCACGTGTGCTTCCCAGAGGCAGCTCGCTGTTCAAATATTTCTTTTCAAATCGTGGCATCATCTATCAACACTGTCAAGATTCCTCATGAGACTTGTCCAAAGTGGATACTCAATGAGTTGGCATGGAAAGGAAAGGACAGAGGGTGTACGATAGTGGGTATGAATTGGCATAGGCGCTAGAAAGAGTCATAGAATAATGGGGCTACACCGTTGCATATTGTTTATGAGGGACTATATGGAATGATCAATAGAAATAGCCTGTCACAGGAGCTGTGGGAATAAGTAGGTGTGTATAGAGTGGCAGAGGGACTATAAAGAGCTATGAGTAATGTGTAAGGTGGCATGTAGGCTGGGAAGATCCCTACTGGGATGGGTATAGGAATAAGGTGGCATGTGGACTATAAAGGGTGATGGAAGGGTTTGGGCTAATGGTGACACAGAGCATATGGGGGGCCGGGGGTTGGTGAAGAAGTATAGAGTGGCTTCGATAGGGCACAGTTTATCGTATTTTCATCTTTATTTTTAAACTTTGACTACAGTGCTGGAGCCTCAAGGAAGGCTTTCTTCCCAGCCTGATTCAGGAACGGGCAGCATCATAGGCAGAAACTTTGAATTTTAACATAGATCAGTAGGAAAGTATGTTGTGAAGACGACATGAGGACATTGCAGATGGATAAAGATAGGCTGAGTGAGTGAGCAAACATCTGGCAGATGGAGTATGATGTGGGAAAATGTGAAACTGTTTAGATGGGCCCAGGAATAATAAAGCAGAATGTCACTTAAATGGAGTGAATAATGGTAGAATTCTGAGATGTCTGTGTTCCGTTACCTGAGTCAAAAACTGAAAGAATGCAAGCACTGCATATATTCAATAACCACATCATGGGTTACTATCCTTTAAGATGAGAGGGATTGAACATAAATGTAAGGATGTTGTATTTCAGTTATAGAGGGCATTGTTGACACCACATCTCAAATCCTGAAAGCAGCTTTAATCCCCTTATTTGAGTGGATTGGAGTCTGTTCAGAGGAAGTTCACTGGATTGATACCTGGAGTCAGTGGATTGTCTGACGAGGATCAGTTCAACAGGCCAGTCTTGTTTCTGCTCGAGTTTGGAACAGTGAGAAATGATGTGATCCTGACAAGGTGAACTTGGAAAGGATGTTAGCTCCAGTAGGTCAATTCGGACTAGGGGTCACTGTTTTAAAGTTAGAGGTTACACCCTTTCAGAATGCTGCTAAGGATAATTAATTTTCTCTGAGGGTTGTTTGACTTTGGAATTTTTTTATATCAGAGTGGGTGGAGGCAGGATTTACTGCAGGCCCCTCCATCATGGCTCAAGCCAATTACCCCAACATTCTTAAGCGTACTCACAGCCTTTTCCTTCCAAACTGTGCACTTCCAATTTCCATCAAGAAGGAAGGCAACAGTGAGCTTCTATCTGCCAGTGTCTTCTTACCCCAAACCTAAGTGTGCTGGTGAGTTTCTAAACATTCCATCTCCTCCCTCCATCTGTTAATCGCACAGGCCCAAATCCTCACCCAATCCAACTACATGCACTTGCTACTGCCTACTTTTCCCACCCAGGCCCTGGAATCTGAGGTAAATTTGGGAGTTGTGGTCATTTGCTGCCCTCCCCTCCTTGAGACCAGAGTCCTCCTGAACGTGTCATGCCCTACAGCCACATTGCAAATTTCCCAGCCGTGCTTTATCATACCTTCTCCTTGCAAATCCTGCTGATCAATCCCTAGCTGGATGCCTGGCCATAGCCAATCTCCTGGACTGACATGGGAAGTTGACCTTAACCTATTGCTCTGGAACCTCCTGTACCTCCGTGGACTTTGGTGAGGAACATTCCCCTATAATGTTTAGACATGGACGTTTGTTTACTGCACATACAGTGTGATTGCTGCATAGAACGCTTGCATGTGGTGCAGGTTGAGATTTTTTTCCTGAAGAAGGGTCCCAACCTGAAACATCAGCTTTCCTGATGCTGCCTGGCCTACTGTGTTCCTCCAGCTCCACACTTTTATCTGTGTCAGACATCCTGTTCGCTCTGAGACCTGGCTCTGAAGGAGCTGGATTAGTGTCAAGTACTGTGCACATGAAAACAAAGGGTGACATGGTGATTGGATACCAGCCTCTTTGGAGTTATTTCACATTTCCTATGATAGACACCAAACTAACTCCATAGTTTTCTGAATTCTGCTCCTTCACGTCTTGAAGAGAGGAGTTATATTTGCTAATATAGTGAGGTCAGTGTGAGTGAAGACAAAGGCCAAGTGAGTATATCAGGGAATTTGGTTCAAATTGAGGATTTGTCCCAGAGAGGGACAGAAGAGCTTAAAGTAATGTTTGTTGCAAGAAACAGTGTCCAGTGCAAAAGGTAAGTGGGAGACAATAAAAGGCATGGATCAAGAGGCTCACCCACCAGTGATAGAGATGTTAACCCACAGCGTTACCCAAGTGTAGGGCAAGAAGCTGATTGGTGAGGAGGACCAGAGAATAATTTTAAGGAAAAGTAAGGTCACCAGTTTGTGTTTAGGTAGGAAATAAGAATGCAGCCCTGATAGGGAGCACTATATAATTAGAAAAACAGTTTGTTCTCCGTAGCCGTAAGCAAGGATTTCAAAGACCGTGTTGTCCTGTCAGAGCCAGGGTTAAGGACGTCTCCCCAGGGCTGGAGAAGAAATTGATGTTGGAGTGAAGGGATCCAGTTGTAACACAAGCTTACAAAGCAACGTGATATGGCAACATAACAAGGCAGCTGTTCAGAGAACAATACCCAAAGTGGGATGGAAAGAGACAGAATATACAAACATAGAAGCAAATAGCAACAAATAGGTCAAAGGAGGAAAACTCGGCAAACTGTAAAAAGTAATGGCTCTTTAGTTCAATGCACATTGTATTCAGGAAATAAAACTAAATGAATTACCAACATACATAGAGGTTATAGAATCATAGAGTCATACAGTATGGAAATACACTTTGGTCCAACTCGTCCACGCTGACCAGGTTTCCCAATCCGAACTAGTCCCATTTACCTGTATTTGGCCCATATCTCTCTAAACCTTTCCTATATATATAGAATATATAAGAATCCCTACAGTGTGGAAGCAAGCCATTCAGTCCATCAATTAGCACTGACTCTCCAATGTGCATCCCACCCAGACCCACCTCCCTACTCTATCCCTGCACACTCCATGGATAATCCACCTAACCTGCACATTCCTGGACACAACAGGGCAATTTAGCATGGCCAATCCAACTAACCTGCTCATTGTTGGACTGTGGGAGGAAACCAGAGCACCCGGAGGAAACCCACACAGACACAGGTAGAATTAGAATCAGAATCTCTACAGTGTGGAAACAAGCCCTTTGGCCCAACAAGTCCACACCGACCCTTGGAGTATCCCACCCAGACCCATTCCCTTATAACCCACCTAAGCTACACATCCCTGAGCACTACGAGCAATTTAGCATGGCCAATCCACCTAACCTGCACATCTTTGGACTGTGGGAGGAAACCGGAGCACCCGGAGGAAACCCACGCAGACACGGTGAGAATGTGCAAACTCCACACAGACAGTCGTTCAAGGGTGGAATCGAACCTGGTCCCTGGTGCCGTGAGGCAGCAGTACTAATCATTGAGCCACTGTTACACCCCATATCTGTCCAAATATCTCTTAAATGTTGTAGCAGTACCTGCACTTGCTCTGGCAGTTCATTCCACATAGGTCCCAACAGCGTGGAAGTGGGCCATTCAACCGATCAAGGACACACTGACCTTCCAAGGGCATCCCACCAGGAACCACCCTATCCCTGTAACCCTGCATTTCCCATGGCCAATCCACCTAACTTGCACATCTTTGTGTCTGTGGGAAGAAAATGCAGCACCCGGAGGAAACCCGCACAGACAGGGGAGAATGTGCAAACTCCACCTGGAATAAAACCCAGGTCCCTGGTGCTGAGAGGCAGCAGTGCTAACAGCTGAGCCACTCATTTGATGCTTTCCTTAACTTCTTTAGTTAACTATAGATGGAAAGTTCTCTCTTTGGATTTTTTTTCTTTGTAGTAGAATGTACTTATTCTGAGTTTTCTTAAACAACTCCCTGACGCTGCCTCTTTAACAATCTACCTTGTACTAATTGTGTCAGTTCCCTTCAGCTAGCTCAGCTGTCATATCCACAAAATTGTCTTTACATAAGCAGAAAGGTTTGAGCAGGTTATGACTATATTTATGGAGTCATAGAGATGTACAGCATGGAAACAGACCCTTTGGTCCAACTCATCCATGCCCACCAGATATCCTAGATATATCTAGTCCCATTTGCCAGCATTTGGCCCATATCCCTCAACCCTTCCTATTCATGTCCCCATCCAGATGCCTTTTAAATGTTGTAATCGTACCAGCCTCCACCACTTCCTCTGGCAGTTCATTTCATACATGCATCACCCTCTGCAAGAAAAAGTTGCCCTTAGGTCCATTTTAAGTCTTTCCCCTCATACGTTAAACCTATGCCCTCTAGTTTTAGACTCTCCCATCCCAGGGAAAAGTCCTTGTCTATTTACCCTATCCATGCCCCTCATGATTTTATAAACCTGTATAAGGTCACCCATCAGCTTCTGATGCTCCAGGGAAGACAGCCCCAGCCTATTCAGCCTCTCCCTATAGCTCAAACCCTCCAACCCTGGCAACATCCTTGCCAATCTTTTCTGAATCCTTTCAAGTTTCACAACATCATTCCTCATAGCAGGGAGACCAGAATTGCTCACAGTATTCCAAAAGTTGCCTAACCAATGTCCTAGGAGTTAAGACAAATGAGGCTATCTTACTGAGACATATGCATTCAATGGGGTTTGACAAGGTCAATACTGGATATTTCCTTTTGTGGAGGAGCCTAGAGCTCAGGCACACTGTTTAAAAATAAGGGTCTCCCATTTAACATGATGACGATGACTTTTTTCTCATTGGGTCATTAGACTCTGCAATTCTCGTCTCATTCCTCATAGGATGCTCTATCATTAGATAACTTCAAAGTTGTATTTGACTAATTTATGTTCAACAAATGAGACCAAGGTTATATGGGAGGCAGGCAGGGAAGTTGACTTGAGGCCACAATTCAAATCAATTATGTTCTTAATGAATGATTGAATCATGCTCAATGGCTCAATGAGTTAAATGGCAGTCCCTTTTTCTTACACTGTTCTGTGAGTACAATGTGAGTCATAATATACAGTTGCTGAAGACAAACAGAAAGGACTATATCTTCAGAAGACATTTTTCACTGAATCAACTGTTACTGAATTAACAGAGACGTAATCATTGAATATTTCAGTATTTTATTATGATACTTATACATTCAATAAGTGAAATGTTTCAACCTGATATATGCATTATTTACAACTTTACTGACTAGATAAATTTATCTTTAGTCAGTCTATAACTATGCATTTGGTTCTGTAGGTTTTACTTGCATCACATCAGTTAGTTCAATGGCATTGTTTTAGGGCCAGTGATGTACAGATCTCAGCTCCCATTGCTGAAAGTACTTTTTCTCATTATCATGACATTGAAGGGTCCATAACACAAATATTTTATACATGCAAACAGTCCGTGCAAAAGAGATCGCTGCAAATCTCAAGTTATAAATGCTTTCTGTTTTTAAAAGAAACAAAGAAGAAGATAGAAGATAGGAGCAGGAGGAGGCCATTTGGCCTAACGAATATGCTCCAGAAAAAGAAAACAAGCTTAATAAGTGGGGTATACAAAATTTTATCATAACAGGTAATTGATGGAAAATAAACCACATTTGGTCGCATTAACTCTGCATTCCTCAGGTTTATTTTGCACAATTAAACAACTGTAATCATACTTTCTTAATATAAAGATAATACATTCTAAAACTGTTACAGCTCTCTGCAAAATTCATCTTCAGGAAGTGAAATTCAAATTCAATGATCGCACAGAATAAAGCTCAGTATATTTGCAGTCAATTTTACAGCTCACCTGATTTTCTTTTCCATAGATCAGATAATCTGATTTGAAGTAAAATAATCGGCTGAGTTCTAGTGAAAGATCAGCAATATGAAATGATATTGGTTTCTCACTCCATAGATATGACCTGACCTGCTGCGAATTTCCAGCAATTGCTGAATTGAGTTCAGATTCCCAGCAGTCACAGTATTCTGTCTTTCTGCGTGTAAACTAAACTGCTGATTAACTATTCACTGATTTCCATCACCACCAAAGTTCAATTTCCACCCAGCATCCTCCCACAAAATTTTTGTCATACCTACTGCTTTGTGCAGTTTATCACGTTACCCTGAGAAACTGAGACTTTGTACAATGCAGAGAGTAAATTATTTCAACATATATTAAGTTATAAGGTGCTTTAAGAACAGTACAGCACAGAAACAGGCTCTCTGACCCACCAAGCCTGCGCTGATACTCTCTAAAGTAAAAACCTTTGGCATCTAAACTGTCCGTGTCCCTCGTATTGTGAAGAAGACATTTGGTATGCTTGCCTTCATTGGTTAGTGCATTGAGAATAGGAGTTGGGATGATATTGTGCAGCTGTCCAGGACATTGGTTAGGCCACTTTTGGAGTACTGTGCTTTATTCTGGTCTCCTGCTATAGGAAAGATGTTGTTAAACTTGAAAGAGTTCAGAAAAGATTTACAAGGATGTTGCCAGGATTGGAGTGTTTGAGCTATAGGGAAAGGTTGAATAGACTGGTGCTTTTTTTTCTCCTTGGAACGTAGGAGGCTGATAGGTGACCTTATAGAGGTTTACAAATCATGAGGGGCATGGATAGAGTGAATAGCCAAGGTGTTTGCCCAGGGTAGGGAGTCTAAAACTAGAGGGCATTTGTTTAAGGTGAGAGTGGAAAGATTTAAAAGGGACCTGATGGTAGAATGTGAATGGAGCGAGCTGCCAGATGACGTGGTGGAGGCTGGCACAATTACAACATTTAAAAGGCATCTGGATGGTACATGAATAGGAAGGATGTAGTGGGATATGGGCAAAATGCTGACAAATGGGACTAGATCAGTATAGGATATCTGGTCGGCATGTATAAGTTGGACCAAAGGGTCTGTTTCCGTGCTGTACATCTCTGACTCTATAAAAAGTGATATTGATATAATTATTTTTGATAAAGCTCTGAATTGTTATGTCACTATAGAATGCATCAAAAGACTACACTGTATAAGAATAATAAGTTTGAATTTCTAAAATTAAAACATTCTGTGTTCAAACCAGGATTGCCTGCTCCAGTCAACATCCAATTCTGCCACCTGTAAATGTGTTTTGTACTCTGAGGCTTAACTGGGTAACAAAAGCACAATAATTAATTAAAATTCATTGGTTGACACAACTAAACAACATATTTCTTTGTCATAATGAATTCTTGTTTTAAGAGGGTCACATTAATCAAATAACTGACTTGCATTTATCTGATGAGCTTCATTTAAGGACTAATAAGTCTACTTCTGAATATAGCGCATTATTTGAGGTTGAATCTGAAGCAGTGTAAACCCAGATTTTAACCGGAGATGAAGCAAATGTTGGGGGATCCGTGCAGCATAATCTGAGTGTAAAAGGTGGGGGAATTTAACTCCAGCCCTATTGAAAAGTTCAGACACTGAGACTGGTAGGAATGTTGCCAACACCAATGAATGGGCATGGTATTCACAAGATGAGATCAGTATTGTGAGAACCAGTTTAGTTTGTGATTGAGGGGAGAGTGGAAATCTCTTCCAAGGAAGAGCAGCCCAGAATGTTATTACAGCATTGGAAAAAGAAGAAACTTTTATAATATCAAAAATAAAACTTGTTATATGGGTCTTCTGTGCCTCAGATGTGACTTGTTCTTTGCTTGCATAGGCCTGACTAGTTCATATTCAGTTGACTGACATAGGAATTCCAGTGATATCATCCAGAGGGGGCTTCGTCATTTAAAGTTTGTCCCTGCACTTCATGGATGGGTGACCTTCTTATACTTGCTTTCAGATATAAGAAAATGGTGGGAAGCTGAAATCAAATTCTTCAGGAAAACACATCATCCAACTCTGGGTAAGATACCCTATGAAACTTTTCAGTAAAAAGCTATTTAAATTTTTTAATGAAGTAAGACGCTGTTTAGAAATGGAACGTCAGCATTGGCTACAACAGTTTCTGTTTACATAATTGGCTCAATATTTTAGCAATAAAAAAATCTATTAAATATGAACTGCAGAATATACAAAGGAGACTTACATTCTCCTTCCTCTAGCCTTAAGAGAAACATTCTCATTACCACAGGCAAAATTTCACTAATTCTGGTTCTAAATTATTAAATGATTTTAAGTTATTTAACACTCCAGTTACACATAGGAAGTAAAATAAACTTTTTCTTCTTTTGCTTTCCTATGGTTCAATGTTTATTTGCAACCCTACATTAGCATCATAAGCATTGGTTAAAATTAGCCGTTATTTTCATGCAAAATGCCATTAGGATATAAAAAGACTTGCCCAAAAGCTGTTCAAGTTAAGTTAATTACAGTTTCTGAGTTAATTGGATAAATACTCAACTACAAACACATATTACAGGGTGTAAAGAAAGATGAATAAAATAGGTCCATGTAGGTTGGTGTAATGAATCCAGAAAGGGTACAGGCATGATGGGCTAAAAGTCTCATTTTAGACATTTGTGCACTTTTTTTAGTTCATGAAGTTCCATCTGCAATGATTTTTCTTCCCAAGCCAGCATGATTACCTTATCTCAAGAAACCATTCTACAGCATCTATTTTCATATGCACATATATGATACTCAGCTCTATGTCACCAACGCCTCTTTTAATTCTTCTTTTTTAATTTGTTTAGACTGCATTGTTGGATCAGTAGAAATGTCCCCTCTGTTCCAGTTCTGTTAATATGTCATTGACCTGAAACGTTAATTTTTTTTTCATTCTCCAAAGATGTTGTCTGGCCTGTTGAGTACTTCCAATACTTTATGCTGTTACTTCAGAATCCCAACATTCACAATATATTGCTTTTCCATTTTAATATCTGTTCAGTGGGGAATCTACATGAGAACTGTAGAATGGTAAGGTGAGTGTAATTAAAGTGTCATAACTTGACCTTTTTTCTGCCAGTAGTGGCTTATGTTATGAAACAATGAAAACTGAGTAAAGGATACGTTGAGTTTTCAATGATTAATCATTTCATAATGTGTAAATGCTGACTGAAATATCAAAAAAGATACATCTTAGACTTTTGTACTTCATTTACAAGAAAAAAGACAAATGTTGGCATTTTTAATCTTTAAATTTTAATAAGAATCCAACAATGATAGCCCAGATTCTGTTAGCTTTTGTTGTCATCATGCCATTGAAGTTGACGGCAATTTCTGGCAGCAAACTTCATGTGCAGGGAAACGTGAAAGTTCAGAGGTTGCTGTCAGTGATTCCATATTCCTTTATTGAGTACACTGTTCTAATCCCCCACCCAGACTAGAAACCATTATCAGTCAATGGACCGATAAGGACTTGTATTAGGCATGCTGCAAGAGCCTTTGAAAATGCTGCACATAAATGAATGCAGAAAGCTTTTTTTTTAAGTCAGTATAATAACTTCATGCTGTTATTACTGTTAAACATGTTTAATGACCCTGATAATCTCATTTTATGCTTATTTAATGTCAATTATTTTCCATAATTGTTAACAATTGCCACACCTTTTAAAAATGCTTCCCATCACAAGTGTGTTACTCTTTATTTTAGCTTCTATTTTGATCTAATCAAAATAATTTATTTGGCCATCTAAATGGTTCAGCTGGGAATAGCAGTGGATTTAAAATCTTGGTTCTTGTGTGAATGTGTCTGGCTGTTTACCTGCTTGTTGATGTCACTGCTGCTGTGCGTCAAAGATATCTCCTTGATTTGGCACCAGATTTAAACTGCTGTTGGGAAAGGGGCACAGGGGTTGTTAGATATTTATGAAAACCTTTCTTTGATTTCAGGATTGAGTGCCATTATTTCACTGCTGACCATGAAATTGGGGCCAAAATATACTTTCAAGCATTCAGTGAATAAGTCAAGTTCAATCACTTTGTGCATTTGGCTCTGAAATCAGATGAGCATAGCCCACTGAGAACACTAAACACCATGCTCTCATCTTGTGTTTAAGCTGTCAAACAACTCAGCTATAAGGAAAATATGAAAACCTCAATTTATCAAACACCATGCAAATATTCTTTTATCTTTGAATATATTATAATTATAAGCTTTGGCAGCCAGGCAAAAAGCAAGGACTTTATATTAATTCCCTTATGGGATGCGAACATCATTGGCAGGCATTTAATATCTATTCTTAATTGCACTTGAGAAGGAAGAACATTTTATTAACAAAGGCGTCATAAGAAAAGAGCCACAGAGATTTGTAGATTTATATTGACAAAAATGTAACAGCAAACAAATTTAAAAATCTGTGTAGCTTTATGTCCAGTAATCTATAGTCCTGTTTTTATTTTCATAAAAGCACCCAATTCTATTTTTATTTTCAAATTCACTGCTTTATTCATAAAATCAACTCATCTGCCAAGGGCTTTGAAGAACGTGCTGTCACGCTGGAGAGAAATCTAAATTGCAGCAAATACCTGGAGGACATTGCCTTTCCAGTGCATTCTGGGTGAAGTGACATTCTGTGCTGAAAGTCTTTTCGTCTGTCAGCATCAATGATGCATTGGAGATTAATATATGAAGTGGCACCAAAGAACAACATTAATGTTTGGTAATTTGTGCAGAGGTATTTTATCTGTTTCTAGGCTCATAGAACATAGAACATAGAACATAGAACATTACAGCGCAGTACAGGCCCTTCGGCCCTCGATGTTGCGCCGACCTGTGAAACCAATCTGAAGCCCATCTAACCTAAACTATTCCATTATCATCCATATGTTTATCCAATGACCATTTAAATGCCCTTAAAGTGGGCGAGTCTACTATTTTTGCAGGCAGGGCATTCCACACCCTGACTACTCTCTGAGTAAAGTGATGTGTTAAGAGTTTCATTGGAATATCAATCTGAAAGTGCTTTTAATGAAGCATACAGAGATGAAAAAAATCTATTATTAATGATAAAATGTAGAGATTTTGTTGGGGGGGCAGGGTGCTGTCAGGGAAAGAAGATTCTGTCAATCAGCATTAAGGTAAGCAAGGTTTATTTTGAAACAAAAATAGAAATTGCTGGAAAAGCTCGGCAATGTGTGTATGGAATGAGCTGCCAGAGGAAGTGGTGGAGATTGGTACAATTACAACATTTAAAACGCATCTGGATGGGTATATGAATAGGAAGGGTTTAGAGAGAGATGAGCCAAATGCTGTCAAATGGGAATAGTTTTATTCAGGATATCTGGTGGGCATAGACGAGCTGGACCAAAAGGTCTGTTTCCATGCTGTACAATCCTATGACTCTATGAATGGGCATTTACAAACTGAAATGTGTTGCCCTGTGTGCCCTATTTTATTGTGATCTGGCTCTGCACAACATGGATTAGCTACCACAGCCAGTTCTGAATGATTTCTTCATTTTCATGAAGGCTAAACAGGCATATTGTTAGCCATGCTGTGTCTATGTGCTGTGTCAACAATGTCTAGTCACTAATGTGCCATTCAAGGAAGCAACAGACATTTTCATGAAGTCACCATGTTATGGTCATCTAGATGCATCACTATGTTCTGAATATGTAATCATTGATCTTATGAATTTAATAACGTGCACAGTTGAATTCACCTTAAATGACACATTGCATGCCCAAATAGATTATATTACTACTGGATCTCTTCTGGACCCAACTCTCATGACTACTTCCATCAGAGTTCATGAGAAATGTGCTTTAGTTGGAAAGATAACTCGTATCGAACCCTTGTATATTTTTGATGTGTAGATGATATGGCCGCTATATTTGAGTCTGTGGCCTCACATAAGGATTTCATTAAACGCCATAATGGGCATTCAAATTCACCTCTAAAATGAAGCAGTCTAACAAACACCTTGTCAATGACCTTCATATCTTTCCTAAAGTGTGGTAACCAAAAATGGACGCAATATCTTAGTTGGGACTTAACCAGGACTTTATATAGGTTCAGCTAACTTCCCTGTTTTTTGTACTCAATGCCTCTATTTATGCAATCCAACATCCCATTTACTTTGTTAATCACTCCCTCAATGGCCTAGAACTTCTGACCAGATTCAGAAACCCTGGCTGGAATCTTCCTGGCTGGTCTAGTGCTTTTAGAAGGGCAAGAATGGGAACTTAATTGATGTCAGTTTCCCAAAGGCTAGTTAAACTTCTTTTGTTAAATTCTCAGAGCTTTTTAGGCAAAACATTTTTCCTGACTAATCAGTAGGAATCTTTTCTCGTATTTGTTAGTATGTCATGAATGCTCATTAACAATCCAGCCAACTGAAATTACATTCCCTGGGCACAATATTATCAGCCAAAAAAACATATCAGGTATGTACCTGAGATAGTAGGAACTGCAGATGCTGGAGAATCTGAGATAACAAGGTGTAGAGCTGGAGAACACAGCAGGCCAAGCAGCATCAGAGGAGCAGGAAGGCTGATGTTTCGGGCCTAGACCCTTCTTCAGAAATTTCTGAAGAAGGGTCTAGGCCCG
>NC_063332.1:67922732-67950763 GCF_021869965.1 Rhincodon typus
ATTTCTGAAGAAGGGTCTAGGCCCGAAACAACAGCTTTCCTGCTCCTCTGATGCTGCTTGGCCTGCTGTGTTCATCCAGCTCTCCACCTTGTTATCTCAGGTATGTACCTGACAGGATCAATTGCTTTCTCTAACCACAAGGAGTATAAACCTTTTCACTAACTTGGCTTCCTCAGAAAATAATGTCATTTCTCTGTGTAAAGGCTTACAGAACTAGGGCTGAAGTCTCTTCAAGTCTCTTTCATGTTCACAGAATGCTAACTTGTGCTTAAACGCTGATAGTGTTGGGAATGAAGACTCAAAGGACCCACTAGCGCTCCAAACAGCCAAACTGACTGATTTCAGCAAACATGACCAGGCCAAGCAAGTGGAGCACAACCTAAAAGGGAGACTTACTTAAATGGTAGAATAATCCAAAGGGGGATCAAGGGGCCTACCGAAAAGCTGGATAGAGAGATAGACTGGGTACAAATTAAAGTACGGAATAGAAACTAAAGGGGTGAATTTTCAGGGACTAGAGGAAAGCTGAGGAATGGAGGGAGTGAACCTGGTTGCAGAGGACGGAGTAACTGCCGTAGGGGAAAAATCGATGATGAAAGGTTGGAGTTGGATATTAAGGCTGGAAACATGATGGGGTGATGAAAGGTGAATGAGCTGGTGGCATGAGAGCTGCTGAGGACCTTAAGTCCCTTTCTGTTGGCATGTGAACAGCAACAGATCTGCAAGATGCATCACTGTGTTGCTCTTAATGCAACTGGATGCATGCAATGAAGTGAGAAACACTGATTAGATAATGGAGATGTCTGTCATCGAAGGGTATATACGACAATCCTGTATAGTGGCAGGCTGGCTATGGTAGGACACAGTCATAGAGTGACAGAGGATTGAGTAGACAGTGGCTGATCACAACAGATTATTCATTCTCATGGTGCTGCCACTGGGTTGATTGAACGTTGGCTGCTTTAGCCATTTCCGTAGATGGTGCCTTCAGCTGGTAGGATGGGCTTTTGTAGACAGGATGTCCCTGCGCTCATACACACCCTGCAGGGTCAACTTTAGGGACTGGTCACAAAACTGTTGGCCTGAGTTCTGTCCTTTCCAGGAATGCATGAGGGAAAGATGCAAATTGCTTCAATGGCTACACACTATAGCAAGTGAAGTGCTGCCCAATGCCTTTTAAATATGATACTTAGAAGGTGGATTATGAAAGATTCTAGCAGGAGCCTGAACATCCTCCTCACCCACCACTTAAACTTGGTGCTTTGCCCACACATGTACTCAACAAGTTTTAAGGAACATAATTGTGCCAGAAAATTTGAGTTGCCCCGAAGTGAAAGTCCCTCTCACTTTTTAGGCCAGCAATGATCTCAGAAGGGGAAAATAATGCACCCTTACTGTGTTACGGAAAAGGTATTTGGAATCATCAGTACCATGTTCCCAGGTTGGATAAAAGCACAGACAATAGCATTAATTCAAGGAAGTTATTTCAAAACCCTGTTTGACCTTGGAACACTGTCTATTTTTGGTCGGCAGATTTTGAAATGACATTCTGTAAATGAAGGAGTTACAAAGATGGGCTACTTAATTGATCTCAGAAGCAAAGGGATTAAAACTTGCAAAAAACAACTTTTATGACAGGGAATGTGACGAAGTGTTGAAAATTTGGAGACATTTGGACAAGTTCATCTAAGTCAGCTTTTCTGCTGTGTACAGAATTTAAAAACGATACGATAAACTAAATACCACAGAAGAAAATATGAAAAAAAGGAAATTTATTTGCTTAAAGAATGGATGTTGCTTGTGTAGGATAGATTATTGATACTGATGGTGCAATAAGATACCATAATGGTTTGAAGGGAAAATTGAATTATAGACCGGTTAGCCTGACATCGATATTTGAGATAATGATAGTGTCCATTATAATAAGATTTAACAGCACAGCACTTGGGAGAACAATTACAGGATCAGACAAAGTCAGCATTATTTACAAATGGGGAGTATGTTTACAATTTTATTGGAATTTTTCAAGGATGTAACTGGTAGAGTTGATAAGGGGGAGCCAGTGGATGTGGTTTACTTGGACATTCAGAAGACTTTCAATAGGGTCCCATATAAGAAAGTAGCATGTAAAACTAAAGTGCTTGAGATTAGGGGTAGTGTACTGACAGAGAACCGGTTAGCAAATGGAAAACAAACTGCAAGAATAAATTTGTCTCTTACCAAATGGAGCCAGTGATTTGCAGGGATCAGTGCTTGGAGCCCAGCAACTCACAGTATGTAATAATGATTTAGATATGTAATATCGCTAAGTTTGCTGACGACACAAAGTTGGATAGGAGGGTAAACTGTAAGGAGGATGCTTCAGTGTGATTTCAACAAGTTGAATGAGTTAGCAAATGCATGACAGATGAAGTAGAATGTGGATAAATGTGAGGTAACAAATGTGAGGTAACAAAAATACAAAGGCAAATTATTATCTGAATGGGAATAAATTGGAAACAGAGGAGGTGCAACGAGACCTGTGTATCCTTGTATGTCAGTGATGAAAAGTAGGTGTGCAGGTGCAGCAAACAGCAAAGAAGGCAAATGATATTCAGCCTCCATAATGAGAGGTTTCAAGTACTAGAGTAGGGATGACTTGCTGCAATTATACAAGACTTTGGTGACGACATGCCTGGAGTATTGTGTGCAGTTTTGATCTCCTTATTGAGGAAGGATGTTCTGGCTATGTAGAGAGTGCAATGAAAGTTTAGCAGACTATTTCCTGGGATGGTAGAATGGATGTATGAAGAGAGATTGGACCAGTTAGGACTATATTCACTGGAATTTAGAAGAATGATAGGGATCTCTGAGAAATCTGTAAAATTCTAACAGGACTAGACAGGGTAAACGCAGGAAGGATGTTCCATATAACCAGTGAGTCCAGAACTATGGGTCACAGTCTAAGGATATGGGTTAAGCCATGTAGGACTAAATCAAGGAGAAATTTTACCTAGAGATTAGTGAGCCTGTGGAATTCTATGCCAGAGAAATCAGTTGAGACCAAAACATGGAATGTTTTCAAGGAGTTAGATGTAGTTCTTAGGATTAAAGGATCAAAGGGTATGGGGGAGAAGGTGGGAACAGAGTACTGAGTTAGATGATCAGCAATATTGAATGAAGGAGAAGGCTCAAAGGGCTAAATGGTCTACTCCTGGTCCTATTTTCTGTGTCAATGTAGACGGAATTAGACAGATTCTCATCAACAAGCAGCAATAAGAGTAATTAGAAATGCTGAAAGTAAATAATTTTATGAAGGCTAGATTGTGAAAAGGTCTTGTCCTGTCCGAGGCTGTTGCTATGAAAGTTGTTTTAACACATTAGGGATCGATTTTAATTCCATTGGACTGGAAGAAACAGGACACTGACAATAAAATACCTTGGGGATGCTTATCCACACTGCTACTGCTAGCTGCCCACAGGTATCAATTTTAACATGCTTTTCTGTACAAACAGAGGGTCACTCAACCGAAGACAGCAAAGTTCTTCCATAAAGACACTGTATGTAGATTATGAGTTCCACTAAAGCCATTGAGACTTGTCTACAATTTTGATCGGACACCTGCATGAAATGGCAACAAGTTGAGGCTGGAACATGCTCAACAAGGTAAGGAAGGTTGCTTGTTATAACTCCAGGAGCAGCTTGAAATGTCCAACCTTCTCTCACCTAAGCTTTCCCCTAATTCTTGACAATAAAGCCATCCTGAATCTCCTCCTAGCAATGTTCCTGAGAGCCGGGGGCCATTTCCTCAAACATCCAGTGAGATTTCATTCCCCATATTGCCCCTAACAACCTGTCACTTCCCACTGGATTCAGGGAGGAAACTAATGGCACTTATGCAGATGAGAACTAGGAGTTAGAATTGACAGGGTTTATGTTGCCAACTACAAGATACTTTGTTGCCTATCCCAGCCCCTGTTGGCATGAATCTTATCCTGAATTGAAGTCATGGCAATTATCTTATATACTCAAAACAAGAAGAGGGCATCAAGTCCAAGCAGATATAATGTACTTCATATTAGACATAGCTCATGTCAGCACAATCTGGGACAGCATAAAACACAGTGGCTCAGTGGTTAGCACTGCTGCCTCACAGCGCCAGGGGCCTGGGTTCAATTCCACCCTTGGGTGACTGTCTGTGTGGAGTTTTCACATTCTCCCTGTGTCTGTGTGGGTTTGCTCCGGTTTCCTCCAACAGTCCAAAGATGTCTAGGTTAGGTGGATTGGCCATGCTAAATTGCCTGTAGTGCTAAGGGATGTGTAGATTAGGTGGGTTATAGGGGGATGCTCCAAGGGTTGGTGTGGACTTGTTGGGCCAAAGGGCCTGTTTCCACACTGTAGGGATTCTATGTGTTCTAAAACCATTTAAAAAAAAGGACCTCCATTTGTCAATGGAGTTAATTTATGGACAGACCATCAAACTTTAAAAGGAAAGATGAGGTTAACAAAGTAAATCACGAAACAGTAATGTTGCAACTCTCAGACAATAACTGGATGAAAAAGACTCAATCCCACAATGTGCAAAGCTTTGATTTTTAGATCTGCATTGATGTACTTTGCATTTTTCTCAGTGCTGTGAATGCTTAAGAACAGAAGGTGCAAGCAATCACCTCCATTATACATTTGCTTATAAAAAGAACAAAAATGAATCACTAAGCCACAATCCCCAAAGGGGTAGAATGGGTATTATTTAGATTTTTGCCTTAAATTATGTGATTGATCTTTCAGAATGCCTAATTTTAATACTTTTCCAGGTTCTCAGGATACTGGATGAGAAAAAAACACCATTGATTGGGGTAAGTTCTGGTCAAGGTGACCTTTCCTTTTCGTCAGTGTCATAAACTCACTGTATACTACATTTAAAATAAAAAAAACCATTCAAATTACCTCTTGAACTTTAAATCATTGCAGTAGATTTTGCCATTTGATATTTTAAGTCACCTTATGCCTGGGATTCATACTCTGTTCTAAAGTGCATTTAAGGATTGGAAATCGGACACGTCTTTCTCCACTTGAATTACTTGTTACATAATCATTCTTATATTCAATTCTGTTTGGCTGGATTTTGTAGGTGGCAATGAATTCCTGTCACTTGGACTGAGTATGAGAGGGGATCCAGCTTTGGCTTGCAGTGCCACCCAGCATAACTGGTAATCACCAATGAATGGTGGTAACACACCTGCTGCTGCCATCAGAGGGCCAGGGAGCACAGAATTGTGTGAAATGGTTTGTAACTTTTATTTTATCATTTGCTTTTAGTCCAGATGTCATACAATCTATTATGAGTAGGTAGGCTGGATAATTACCAGGGGAAAAATATTCACAGAAACAGTTTCCATAAGTACAAATAAAATCCCCAGGGTGTTTGAAGTAGAAAGGGTATTTTGGGTGTTGAAATTGTCCATAGATTTCCAAATTGTCATAGAGATGTATGGCACAGAAACAGACCATTCAGTCCAACTTGTCCATGCTGACCACGTATCCTAAATTAATCTGGTTACATTTGCCAGCATTTGACCCATATCCTTTTAAATCCTTCCTATTCTTACGCCCATCCAGATGCCTTTTAAATTTTGTAATTGTACCAGCCTCCATCACTTCCTCTGGCAGCTTATTTCATATACGCACCACCTTCTGCATGAAAATGTTGCCCCTTAGGTCCCAAATATATTTTCCCTTCTCAACTTGAACCTATGCCCTCTAGTTTTGAACCCTAGGAAAAAGACCTTGGCTATTCACCCGATCCATGCCTCTCATGATTTTATAACTCTCTATAAGGTCACCCCTCAGTGTCCGATGCTCCAGGGAAAAATGCCCTAGCCTATTCAGCCTCTCCCTGTATCTCAAACCCTCCAACCCCAGCAACATCTTTGTGAATCTTTTCTGAACCCTTTCAAGTTTAACAACACTGTTCTTATAGCAGGGAGACCAGAATTGAATGCAGTATTCCAAAAGTGGTCTAACAAATGTCCTGTATAGCCACAAAAACAAGACATCCCAACTCCTATTCTCAGTGCACTGACCAACTAAGGCAGGTGTACCAAACTCCTCCTTCACTACTGTGTCTAACTGTATCTCCACTTACAAGGAAGTATAAACCTGTAGCCCAAGATCTTTTTTGTTTGTCAACACTCCACAGAACCCTACCATTAAGTCCTGCCCTGATTTGCCTTACCAAAATGCAACACCTCACATTTATCTAAATTAACCTCCATCTGCCACTCCTCAGCCCATCAGCCCATCTGATCAAAGTCTTATTGTAGTATGAGATAACATTTTTTGCTATCCACTACGCCACCAATTTTGGTGTCATCTGCAAACTTGCTAACCATTCCTCCTATATTCACATCCGATTCATTTATATAAATGATTTAAAGAAATGACCCAGCACCGATTCTTGTGGCACACTGCTGATCACAGGCCTCCAGTCCAAAAAACAACCCTCCATCATCACCCGCTGTCTCCTATCTGCAAGCCTATTTTGTATCCATTTGATTGGTTCTCCCTGGATTCCATGCGATCCAACTTTGCTAACCAGCGTGTCGTGCAGAACCTTGTCGAACACCTTGCTGAAGTCCATACAGACAACATCCACCGCTCTGCCTTCATCAATCCTCTTTGTCATTTCTTCAAAAATCTGCAGCGGGCACTGAATTGATCAACGAAGCACATCAGATGTAAAATTTGTGTAGGTTTTAGTGAATGTCTAACAGCAGACCAATCAGCTGCAGCCCATTTGTCTTTGTCATCTTACCAAATGCAGGTTGATGAGAAGCAGTTTTTAGGGCTGTTATGGTGTAGTTGTAGTGTGCCTACCTCTGAAACAGGAGGCCCAGTTTCAAATTCCACTTGCTCCAGAAGTGTGGAATAACATCTCCTAACATGTTTATTTAGAAAAATATCTTGCCATTTGTAGCATTGAACCCTAATCTATCCTTTAAATGGACACTACTGCACTTTGATTGGAGTTGGCAGGTCTCCTTCCCATTGCACATACAGAAAATCTCTTTTCCTGTCCACCTCCTCCAACAACACTTCCGCTGCAGCATCTGGAAACCTCAGAGCTGACTCACTTCCCTATTCAGCCATTCCTCACTCCTGTTCCAGATTAATCACGTGCATCGCGATCCGATCCAAACACAACACACTGCTCCTTTAAGACCTGCTGGAAAGGTTTAGGGCCAAACAACCATTGCTAACCATGACAGAGTCCCGCCAATTAGCAGCGTGGCTAACACTGGCTGGATGCAGAGATTATTCTTTTTTTATTTAACTTATTTTTCCTACTCAACCTTTTCAGAGATGTTCTTGCACACCTCTGGAGCAGGTGGGTCTTAATCCTAGGCCTCTAGGTCCAAGAGTCGGGACACTGCTCCTGAGCCACAAGAGGGCCCATGTAGAGATTATTCAAGGGAGCAGGCAACATGAAGCTGGTGTGCGGGCACCTAGTAATTACAAATTGCAATCCCTAAGGTTTTTTTGCAGAGGCTTCCCAATTTAGGTCCCAATGGGAGTCACTCCCATCTGACACAATATACTTAGCCTTTCAACTGATCAATTGTCAATATAATTGAATTGAATTGAACTGAATACTTTTGCCACAAAAATTATGCGCAGGATATGTTAGCCTGTTAAGCAATTATGTACTCTTGACTTTCAAAACCAGTTACACCACAGAAACGTTTCAAACAAGTTTTTTCATAACACTGAAGCCAAAACCGTCATATCAAACTTTATAAAAGCACTTTTGGTAAAACTAAAATCATTTTTGTATACAAGAACTGCATGCACCCTAACCAAATTAGACATCTCATTTTATAATTGGCAACTCAGTTTTTTCATGACTCTTCAAAAATACGTTGTATTTTGCTAATCAAATTGAAATTGGTAAACATGCTAAAATACTTTCTTTTATCACTTTCTGCTGTGATTGTGTTTTAAAATATAGTTTCAAATTTGACTGTGCACTTCAGACTCTGTAATATTTACAACCTGAGCCATTCTGATTTTCAAATCCACTTTTGTAAATGTAATTTTTATTAAAAAATGTCTAATATGCTGCAATCACAATGTGATTTCAGCTGGCTGTTTGTTTCCAATCTTAGATATGCTAAAAGAGAAGATGGGTCACTGGACCTGAAATGTTAACACTGAATTCTCTCAGATGCTGCCAGATCTGCTGAGTTTTTCCAGTTTTTGAACCAGTAAAAGAATTTCAACTTACAGATTTAAATCTAAGTTAAGATACTTGTGTTCAAGTGTTCAATTTTAATTATGAACTTTCCTATTCTCGTTTCTGTAAGAGTTCATCAATTATTTTAAAATATATATTCTCTCTCCATATATATTTTAACATAGATATGATTATAATCTAATGAAATTTACTGCTTCCTAAAACATCAGTCACTGCTGTATAATAGAATTGTACAGTTTTCATTAATTTGTAAAATAACATATGTAATAAAATCAAACATAAGTTTAACAATCATTGACAATATGTTTTGCTTTCCATCGATTCTATATTATGCGCTTTTTGTTTAAGATTCATTGGCTGGCACGTGAAGTGAATGCATGAACCATTTAGACAGAATCTACCTTCACTTGATTATTGTTTGTCATCAAAGGAGAAGGTTTACTTTTATTTCTGTCAGGCACATCATTTGAACTCTCTGGGAAGAAAATCCTTGCAGTGCACAGAGAGATTATAATTCTCTTGTACTCTCTTCTGAAATTCTGATTCAAAAGTCCATAGATAATTGCATTAAGGCAGCTATTGAAATATGCCATGAAGTAACTCGCCACAAAGAGCCACTCTGGAATCCTTGGGGCAATTGTATCTGGGTTGACAGCCACGGCAAGACCAATAAAATTAAGGGGTGCCCAACAAACAGCGAAGAGTACAAAGACCACAAACATTGTCACAAAGTTCCGCAACTCGTGGGGCTTCAGCTTGAGTTTCATGACTGGCTTCACACGTCTTCTGACCTGGATGACAAGGACCCATATTCTCAAGTAGCAAAAGGTAACAATGGCAATAGGGAGGATGAAGTGAAAGAACACCACCGAGACAGTGTAGGCAGAGCTCACTGACTGCACAAATGTACAAGAGTAGACTCGCTGGTCATATTGCAAAGATCCCACAAACAGGTTTGGTATGATAGCGATAAATGTCAGGATCCAAATGAGGATTACAAAACACAAGGAGTTCTTCTCACTGTAGAGCTTGTCGTACTTCAGACTGTGACAGATGTAACAATACCGATTGATGGCAATGCCGGTAATATTGAAAATTGATCCGATCACACTCACACCCATCAGGAAACCACTGATTTGACAATGCATGTAGCCCAGATTCCAGCCATTGTGAAATATGGATGTCAAGACCATGGGGTATGGGTAGATTGCCACTATTAGATCTGCAACGGCCAGGCTGACAACAAATATATTTCCTGTTTAAACAAAGGAAGAGAAAAAGGAAGTTAAATACTTATATTAATATATAAAGCACCATACTTAGTTAAGGCAAACAATTATGTATATTCATATTTGCACAAACAAATATTTGTTAAAAATTAATTTGAAATGTTAATTGTGAACAGTATTGCATTATAAAACATAATGTAAATAAGCAAAACCATTGATTTTTATTACTAAAACATATTTTAGTGATCAGTTTCCTGATGACTTAGCATGGCCAATCCACTAAGCCTACACACCTTTGGACTGTGGGAGGAAACCCATGCAGACACAGGGAGAAGGTGCAAACTCCACACAGACAGTTGCCCAAGGGTGGAATCAATCTCGGGTCACTGGCACTATGAGGCAGCAGCGTTAACCACTGAGCCACCGTACATATGGGATTAACTCAGTTTAGGAAACCTAGTCAGTGTGGACGAGTTGGGCCAAAGGGTCTGTTTCCATGTTTTATAATTCTATGACTCTATTAAGGCCATCCAGCTGCTTTGGTGTCTCCTATCTTTCAATCAGGTAACGGCTGATCTGATTCTCATCTTCATGTTTCCACATTTGCTCAATACCTCATGATAGATATAAATAACAAAATATTTCAAAATTAGTCTTTAAATTTCAACTGAGCCAGCATTCATATTCTTTTGTGCAGGGTATGGCGATAGAGTTCCACTTTTGTGTGGAAAAAATACTTTCTGATTTCACTTTGAAAGGCCTTATTATTATAAGGACTTAAGGAAAAGGAGCAATAAGATTGACTAAGTTGTTGCATTAACACTTTTCCTTTCTATTTGTCATCTCTCTTACTTCCTTTTACTTCTTACATCTTTGAGTCTGACTAAAGTGGAAACCATGCCTGACAAATTTATTAGAATTCTTTGAGGAAATTAAAGAAAGAGGTATAGAGAGTGGACAAAATTTGGCAGATGGAATATAATGTGGGAAAACGCTAGGTAATGCACTTTGGCAGGAAGAATAGAGTAACTGAATATTATTTAAATGGAGAAAGACTACAGAAGAGAGGGATTTGGAAGTCCTTGTCCATGAATCACTGAAAAGTAGTATCAAGTTCACCTTGCAATAGGAAAGGCAAATGGAATATTGGCCTTTATTTCAAAGAGAGAGGAATATTAAAGCAGGGAGGTTTTACTAAAACTATGCAGGTAGTTCTGCTGTAACGTGTGTTTCGTTAATGCGAATTGACTGTAACGCGGATGAATAATGGATGCTGTTTGGATAACGCAAACTTTCTGCTGTACAGGTATAGTGATTTTCCACAGCGATTTCCCGATAACATGATTTTCTATGATGATTTTCCATAGCATGACGTCACACAAGAATGCAACTATCACGTTATAGGAGAACCTACCTGTTCAAGACACTATTCAGACTACACCTGGAAAACTATGAACAGCTCCTTATCTAAGAAAAGATTTCCTTCTTTATTTACTCATTTTTGTGGGTTGTGGGCGTCACTGGCTGGCCAGCATTTATTGCCCGTCCCTAGTTGCCCTTGACATGGTGGTGGTGAGCTGTACTTGAACCGCCGCAGTCCACCTGCTGTGGAGGAAGATATAAAAAGATATAACAAGTCCCATCAGAACATAGGGCTGCTTTCTCATTGGACAGAGATGACTGGTAGTGATTTAACCTGAGGGTCACCACACCTCAGGAGAGGGGAAGGGCAGGGAAGGATTCTCCTTTATGATAACCTCAGCTGGTGTGAGATTTGAACCCGTGCTGTTGGTACTACTTTAAATCCAAAAAGGATGACAAGGCTGATCCCAGGTATGGAGGTACTGTCTTATGAGGAGAGGTTGAATAGGTTGGGCCTGTACTCATCGGAATTTAGAAGAATGAGAGATGACTTTATTGAAATGCACAAGATTATTAGGGGACTTGACAAGGTAGATGCGGAAAGGTTGTTTCCACTTGTGTGAGAGTCTAAGTCCAGAGGACCTAATCTCAGAATAAGGGTTCACAGCTTTAAGATTTAAGAGATTAGGGGGAATTTCATCTCTCAGAAGGTAGTGAATCCGTGGAATTTTTAATGCAAAGGGCTTTTGAGGTTGGGTCATTAAGTATATTCAAGGCTGAGATAGACACAGATTTTTAGTTAGTAAGGTGATCAAAGTTATAGGGAAAAGACAAGAAAGTGGAGTTGATCAGAGATGATTCCATTGAATGGTGAAGCAGACTTGATGGGCTGGATGGCTTACAAGTGTTTCTACATCATATGGTCTTTGGGTTCCTTTAGTGTTGAAAACTTAATCAATCTCAGTCTTGTTTATTTACTATGATTGAGCATCGACAGACCACTGGGGCACAGAATTGCAAAGATTCATAATGAGTTGAGTGATGAAATTTCTCTTCATCTTATTCCTAAATATCTGACCCATTATCCTAAGATTTTGCTGTCTGGTTTTAGATTCTCCAGTGACGGGAATCAGCCACTCGGCATCTACTCTTACAAGGTTCCAACAGCTTTTTTGTATTTTAATGAGCTTGATTCCAGCTTTATACAGAACAATGGCAGAGAGAGGAAAGAGCAACAACACACTGAGATGACTGTCTTAAACCACTGAAATTTATTTCACAGCCTCTGTTCTTTTTATATTCATTCATGGGTTGTGGGTGTTACTGGCTGGGCCTGCATTCATTGTCCATCCCTCGTCCATCTTGAGAAGGTAGTGATGAGCTGCCGTCTTAAACCTCTGAAGTCTATTTCATGTAGGTAGACACACAATGACATTAGGGAGGGAGTTCCAGGATTTAAACAGGACTTCCAGGATTTATGACATTCTGATTTTTTTTTGTGTTTGAGCACTGCTTGGAGCTGTCGAAAATGATGCCCTCATGTCTTGATTTCCCACCCTCAATTTTTTTCAATTCCCATTACCTGACTCAACCTTTTGCAGTTCTCTAATTCCCTGCCCTCAGATTCCCGGTCCTTGATTTCCTTTTCTCTATCTTCTGATTTCCCACGCTCAGTGTCCCGACTTCATCTGCCCAAAGGCGGCCTTCAAGTTCTTAGAGCAACTCAAACAACAATTGCTGGCACAAAATCACAAGTAAAATATTCAATTATGGTAAGCACAACCTTTATAAAGTAAATGCAATACCATTTGTAGAAGTCATGCAATCTAATGTCATGTGATAAGGCATGGCATGATTGGATGTCATATGGTTAGAATGCCATGTGATCAAACCTCTGGGAATGTTCCAACCAGAAATAAAAACAGAAAATGTTGGAAAAATAGTCAGCTTCTCTGGCAGCATCTGTGGAAAGAAGCAGCAACAGCATTTAACTTCTAAATATCAAAGTCTTGTAAAGTTAACCCTGGCTTTCTTTCTGCACAAATGCTGCAAAAACATATGAACAAAAGAGCAGGAGTAAGCCATGTGCCCTTCGAGTCTGCTCAGTCGTTTAATAAGATAATGCTGATCTGATTTTTAGCTTTCCATTGATCTCCTTTTGGAGATTGCTATTGCATCATGGCACTGTTAAAAGTCTATTGTGAAAAAGCAATACAGAATGCTTGGAATCTTTACATTAGATTTTGCAATATTCCAATACATAACTTCCCTGTGCTTTTTCAAAATAGTACTACTAGGTTTTTTTATACCCAACGAGAGGGTGGCAAGGGTGTTAGTTTAATGGGTCATCCAAAACACAGCACCTCCATTAATGCAGCCTCCCTCACAATTGCACTGGAGAGTCAGCCTAGAATTTTTGTGATTAGTTTGGGAGATGAGAGTGCTATCAAGTGTGCCATAGCTGACAAAATGCAAAATCTTTTCTCTGCTTCAAGAAACAACAGCTTTCATTCCATTAGGCAAAGTGCATTGGTCTACTGACATTCTGTTTTAACAATCTTCTAGGAAATCTAAGAGCTTTAAAAGTGTAGACGGCTTCCTTTATATTGAGGGATCCACTTTCTAGGCTGTATTTTAAGATTTCAGTCATAGCCAACTGAAAATATAGGAACAGAGTACGCCATGCAGCACCCTATACAGACCAGTTGCTGCACTATTTAAAAAATAAAGTTATACTGGTACTGATTTGTACTTACAACTGCATATTCCTATATCTTTCATTGTATGCCAGGCCATGCTATTCACCAGTCCTTAGAAATACCTCATCTTTCAGGCCTCTCTAAATTAATGCTACCTTTTTGCCAACGTCTATAGGCCAGCAACCTATCATTGTTCTATGTGGGGCCATCACATATAGGGAAGCCTTCAAACAATTCAAAATTGTAACTCTCGCTTGTAAGTACCAAAAGTGAAGCAGGAGCTGCAACGCAAACAAACTGCCCGCATGTGAGCAATAAGTATTTCACAGTCAAAGAGTAATCATTGTACCTAGCTGTCATCTACTGGAACAGGGTGTCAATTAAGGCCTGTTTGGCTTGTACTACCCAGGACTGCTGCGATGTATCATGCATGAGGTGATGATTCTGCAGCTCAATATCTTCATCCTCATTCTCCTCCTCCTTGGAAGTCTGGTACCTCAAAAGCAGAGGCAACATGTGAGTTCTCAAGGATGTCGGAATCATGGCAGCTCTAAGGTACTGGATGCAAACTTCTAAGACTTGGTACCAGTGATCAGAAATCACCTGCATATTGAGAGAACGGAAATATGTTTCTTTTGATGAACTCTGCTGCATTGTGGTATGGCTTCTCTGCATCCCATATGTATATTCCATCGCACCCTGCTCTTAACCTGATCACTTAACTTATATCTTTTTGTATCCTCTTTACATCCTGTTTACAACTTACTTTCCGACCTATTCTTGTGTCATCAACAATTTTAGCAACTATGTCTACTGTCCCTTCAGACAAGTCAATTAAAAAGATTATGAACTTTCTCTTCATATTATAGATCTGTTCTTACTCACTTAACTTAGCTACATTGTTTTGAGACCTCATTACGTCTTCTACATAATTTACTTTCTTATCCATCGTTTTGTCATCAGCTAATTTAGCAACCATAACTTCAGACCCTTCGGTCAAGTGATTTATATAAATTACAAAAATGTTGGTCACTGATCCCTATGACCACTCATTGCGTCTTGCCAACTAGAAAAAGACTCATTCATACGTTTTCTCTGTTCCCTTTCAGGTAGCTAAACATCTATCCATGTCAAAATATTATCCCCTGCATTATGAGCATTTACTTTCCCAAACAGCTATTTATGTGACACTTTATCAATGCCTCATGGAAATATAAGTACCAAATATCCATTAGTTCCAACTTATCAACAACACAAGTTCCATCCTCAAATAAATTGATTAAATATGATTTCCATTTCACAAAACCATGTTGACTCAGCCTGAATACCTTGAAATTTTCTAAGAGCATCGTCATAATATCTTTGATAATATCTTTGATATCTCCATTGCATTGATACTTTCTCAGAATCAGGGTAGGTATGAGAATATGTTTAAGACACAATATAACAAATTAATTGACCCATTATTTAAAGGTGGCTCACACACCTTCTCAAAGCAAATATACACAGCACAGGTTCAATAAGGACTTTAGTGAGCAGATGTTTACGAAGAGGGTGCACTTCAATGAAGAGGCAATAAGAAGCTGTGCCAGGGAATCTATGAAATTCACCAGCACACTTAGTCAATAAACTGGCTTCTTTGAAATGTTAGGGTAGTGGCAGTGTGGGCATTTGTTTGTCATGTGACTGACACTTCAGAAGAGTTCCGAGAATTTTATATCAAAGTTGCTGCTGCTGTTCTTGTTGTTCGTGTGAATTTGAAGGCTTGTCACAATTAAATTGTGGCCTTTTCATGTTATATTTTGTAGTTCTTCAACTATCCTGGTCACACCTTCTGATTAAAGACCATCAACAATTGTGAGACAATCAGCGTAATGAGCCAAATGGCCTCCCCCGTGCCGTAGCCATTCAGTGAGTCTATAATTCAATGTTACACAAAAAACAGTCACTTTGGTAACTCAATAACCAGGTGTGCATGACAAACTGCTATGGAAGCTTAACTTTATGTTATGGTTATAGTTTGAAGGGCTTCACTAATACAAGGTAAAATTGAGTAATTTGGAGATGAAAATGAGGCCAGCTCTGAGATGTGCCTGCAGAAGAGTCAACATGACTTCCTCCTGAGTCTATTTAGAGACAATCCCATGTAGTGTGCTACCCAGATCTGTTCATAGTCCTCCAAGAGGGGTCTAATCTGGGCTTTGTATAACTGCAGCATATTTTCTGTATCCTTGTACTTCAGTCCTCCAAATATAAAAGCCAGCATTCCATGAGCTTTTTTGATTATTGTCTGCACCTATTCATGACATTTTAAGGATCTATGCACCTGAACTCACAAGTCTCTTTGAACATCCCTTGTATTTAACTTCACATAGATGATTTGGAGTTGGGGACTAAGTGTGGTGTGTCAAAATTTGCAGATGACACAAAGATGAGTGGTAGAGCAAAGTGTGCAGAAGACACTGAAAGTCTGCAGAGGGATATAGATAGTCTAAGTGAGTGGGCAAAGGTCTGGCAGATGGAGTACAATGTTGATAAGTGTGAGGTTATCCATTTTGGTAGGAATAACAGCAAAATGGACTATGTTTTAAATGGTAATAAATTGCAGCACACTGCTGTGCAGAGGGACTTGGGTATCCTTGTGCATGAATCGCTAAAAGTAGGATTGCAGGTGCAGCAGGTAATTAAAAAGGCAAATGGAATTTTGTCTGCCATTGCTAGAGGGATGGAGTTTAAAAACAGGGAGGTTATGCTGCAGCTGTATAGGGTCCTGGTGAGGCCACACCTGGAGTACTGTGTGCAGTTTTGGTCTCCTTACTTGAGAAGAGATATACTAGCACTGGAGGGGGTACAGAGGAGATTCACTCGGTTGATTCCAGAGTTGAGAGGGTTGGATTATGAGGAGACATTGAGTAGACTGGGATTATACTCATTGGAATTCAGAAGAATGAGGGGAGATCTTATAGAAACATATAAGATTATGAAGGGAATAGATAAAGTGGAGGCAGGGAGGTTGTTTCCGCTAGCAGGTGAAACTAAGACTAGAGGGCATCGCCTCAATATAAAGGGAAGCAGATGTAGGACTGAGCTCAGGAGGAACTTCTTCACCCAAAGGGTTGTGAATCTGTGGAATTCCCTGCCCAGTGAAGCGGTTGAAGCTACCTCCCTGAATGTTTTTAAGGCAAGGCTAGATAAATTTTTGAACAGTAAAGGAATTAAAGGTTATGGTGAGTGGGCGGGTAAGTGGAGCTGAGTCTCAAAAAGATCAGCCATGATCTTATTAAATGGCGGGACAGGCTCGAGGGGCCAGATGGCCTACTCCTGCTCCTAGTTCTTATGTTCTTATATCATCTAGAAAATGCCCTGATCTATCCTTTTTTGGTTCAAAATGGATAACCTCACATTTGCTTGCATTGAAGTCTATCTGCTACAGTTTTGCCCATTCACTTAGTCTTATCAATATCCCTTTGTAACTTTATGCTATCATGCACATTGTCTATAATGCTGCCCAACTTTCTGTTATCAGCAAAATTGGACATAGGATTTTCTTTGCCATTAAGCAAGTTGTTAATAAATTGTGTGAATAACTGAGGCCTTAACACAGATCATTTTGGGACACACGGTTACATCCTGCCAATTTCAGCACCTATCCATTATCCCTACTTTCTGTCAACTGCCACCCAGCCATGTCAGTAATTTGTCCTTAATTCCATGGTCTTCTCCCTTAGTTAACAGTCTCTTATGTGGGACATTATCAAAAGCCTTCCTGGCGTGACTTACCTGTCATGAATCCATGTTGGCTCACCCTGATTAACTGAAAACTTTCAAGGTGTTCAGCTACCTCATTCTTGATTATAGACTCCAAAAATTTCCCCACCGCAGATGTTAGGCTAACTGATATGCAATTCCCTGGCTTTCCTCTTATGCCCTTCTTAAAAAGTGGAGTAACATGAAAGATGATAGTTATGGCATCTACAATGTGCTCCCCTATTTCTTTTAACACCCTTGGATGGAAACAGTTAGGTCCCAGTGATTTGTCTTTAAATCCATTAATTTCCGTATTACCACATTCGGTCCCTGTTCCTGAACCGTTATTGATTTCTTTGGAACTTCTGGCAAACTATCCTCCTTTTCTACTGTAAATATTGAGGCAAAGTAATTATTTAGTATGTCTGCTATTTCCCGATAGTCATTGACAATATCCCCACTTTCAATCTTTAGTGAGCCTACATTGCTCCTGACCACCCACTCTCCCTTCATGTAACTATAACCTCTCCTCTTATTGATTTTGGTGTCCTTTGCAAGTTTCTTTTTATAACCCCTTTCAATAATTCTTATAAACCAGAGATGACGAGGAGTTTCTTTTCTCAGAGGATGTTGAATCTATGGAATTATTTCCTATAGAAACCTGTCACTGTTGGGTTGTTAATATTCATGGTTGAGAGAGACAGATTTTTAATCAGTAATGGAATTAAGGTTTATGGGGAAAAGCCAGGAAAGTGGAGTTGAATGTTATCAGATAATCTACAATCTCATTGAATGGTGGAGTGACAATGATGGGCCAAATGGTCTACTTCTCTTTCTATGTTTTACAGTGAAGCACTTTGAGACATCTGCTGGTCATCAAAGGCATTATATAAATGCAGGATTTCTTATTTTTTTTTAAATTCTGAGATATTGACAGCTATCTAGCAGCAAACAGTGGGTTTGGCAACACATGTGGCCTTAGAAATAGATCACAAATCTTTGAAATTAGTTCTATTAATAGGAGGGGGCCATCAAACAGTATATAATTCAGAAAGAGATAGAAGGCAAGTGGCATGGTGAAGCTTATCAAGATCAAGGAATAAATTACGGACCGGGAATGCCACCGGGACCAGAAGCCCACAGAATACTTTGGTTGCTACGAACAAATCAGATAACAAGTTAATTGATGGGAAGGTAATGGCCTAGTGGTATTATCACTGGACTGTTAATCCAGAGACCCAGGTAATGTTCTGGGGACCCAGGTTTGAATCTTGCCAAGGCAGATGGTGGAATTTGAATTAAGTAAATATCTGGAATTAAGAATCTAATGAAGACCGTGAATCCATTGCTGATTGTTGGAAAAACCCATCTGGTTCACTAATGTCATTTAAGAAAGGAGATTGACTCTTAACTGCCCTCTGGGCAATTAGGGATGGGCAATAAATGCTGCCTAACCAGCAACATCCTCATCCTGTGAATGAAAAAAAAAATACAGATAACAAACAGCAAGAATTATAAAGCTGGAGAGAATTTGGGGTATACATGGGGCTGCCAGATAGTAGTCAAGTGAACCCTCTCACACAGATGGATATGCATGTAAAATTCTATCACTTTTTCAATCATGGAGATGGTGGCTCAGTGGTTAGCATTGCTGCCTCAAAGCACCAGGGACCTGGTTTGATTCTAGCCTTGGGCGACTCTCTGTGTGGAGTTTGCACATTCTCCCCAAATCTGCGTGAATTCCCGCTGGGTGCTCTTATTTCCTCCCACAGTCCAAAGCCGTGTAGGTTAGTTGGATTGGCCATGCTAAATTGCCAACAGTGTCCAGGGATGTGCAGGCTAAGTGGATTAGTTACAGTAAATGTGGGGTTTATGGAGATAGGGCAGAGTGTCTTTGGGATGCTCTTCTGAAGAGGTGCAGACTTGACGGGCCAAATGGACTCTTTCTGTACTGTAGAGATTCTATTATTCTGAAATATAGACCCTCAATAGGACTTTATAAGATTGAAAGCCAGGCTTGCGGCATGGTGTTTTGAAGAAAAACTGAACGAACCAAGATATAAGAATAGGTTTTCCTACAGCAGGAAAAGCAATGCTGAAGATTTTCTTAGCATTTCTGCAGTGGCGCATTTGGAAGTTAAATAAACATGTATATGTCTTACATGGTTCTTACAGAGCTTGGTACGTCTCAGTAAGTCCTGTTTTATAAAATTGCAGTTATAGTAGAGCTTCACAACAAGATATTGCAGCTTCTGTCACAACTCTGATTGAAAAAGTGTACTGGAAATCAAGCCCTAATATTATAGAAGTTGTCATAAATGACAGAAATGCCTAATTTAATCACTAGGATGTTTAATATCTGATTGTGATTAAGATAAAATAAACTCACACCAGGTTTCATGAATGAAAAAGAAAACAAAAACTTATTTGTGCAAACAAATGAATCTATGTTTACTATGTTAGGAATAATTAATTACTAATGCAAATTTAAATTATAGGACATCTTAATCCATTCACAAATAGGATGAACAACACAGATGAGGCAGATTTTCTAGAATATTGCAGGTGGAGAACAGAGAAAGGAACAAAGTCTGTAGATCAAGAATACAAATTAAAAGGGGATGAGAGAGGTTACTATCTCAGTTTTTTTGTCACTGGCAATGATATATTATTGTTGACCATGGCAATGCTCAATTAGGTATCACGTCAATTTGACCTGGGGTCTTGGCTTGAGGGAGAAGTTCTCTTTCTGTTGCAGTCTTTCTTATCATGTTGATTTCATCCTGCTCATAAGAGGAGGGCAAGAGAGAGGAGTAAGAGACAGAAAAAAGGAGATCTTCCTTGCTTGCAGGCTTTGGAGGTGTGAGAGCTCAACTGCTTTCTCTTCTCTCAGTTCCGTGATAAATTGCTACTTAGAACCTATTGAAATGCTTTTGCCAGTCAACCTCTTTTTTTAACCCAAAGATACCTGGTGCCAGTTCATCTCTCAAAGGTATCAAATCCAGCTTCTCCAAAAAGGTACATACTCTGTATAACAAATGAGTGAACTCCACACAGTTCCACTTTTACATTGAGTTATATAAAACATACCAGTAATCCAAAACTTCAATTTCCAATTTATATTTGCAAATAAAGTCCTTACACTTCAAAAACTGAAGTAGAGGAATTGTGAAGACGAAATGGATAGCCGGTTTGGTTGGGCATCATACAAGGTCAGCTGCCAGTTTTAAGGCAAGTGCGATTATGAAAAATTCCAAAGTGGAAGATATTATTCAGACAAACAAAATAAACATCCTTAAAACAAAACATTATTGTTTTGAAATTTTTGTCATTGAGAGATGCCAGGAACATAAAATGTATTGTTTTTAATGATGTTTGTTCTCCAATCTCCGAGTTCTCAAGTGCAGGAGGGTTCATAAACATTTCTTTTGGGAGATGGCAATAGATGTGTCTCTTTAGCTTAGAAAACTATAATGATTTATAGTGAAAAGTACCTTAAGCAGCACAAACACTGAGTGGAGATATGGTATTTTTCTTAGTATTTTCTTAGTAAAAGTATTAGAAGAACTTCCAAAAAGGAATTTGGCAGCAATACCCATTGAGTACTACATCAATAATAAGTCACCGTGAGATAAACACCTTTGACAAAATGTGTGAATGGTAAAAGACTGATGATTGATATTGCAGTTTTAAAACTGGAGACAAGGGGAAATGTCAAATATGAAATGAGTGGATAGCAGCAGTTGCTATCCAATTGTTTTACGAAGAAAGGAACCAGCTCTATGAAACTATTAGAGATTTGAACTTTATTGTCCATTAAAATACATCATGAATGTAATAATGCACAATATATTGTCACTTTACATATCTTCTTTCATTATTATTACATATGTATTAATTTGTTTAAAAAAGAAAAGGGGAAACGTGTTAGTATCTAGGCAGGTCTGGCATACATTCTTGAGACCAAATGCAGCTAGGAAACAGGTGATAATTATATCTCATTTAAGAGATCATTGGGTCAGTAATTGATTGGGTATATAGATGGGGAACCAGTAGTAATTGTTGGCATTTTGTAATCTTAAAGTGAAATAAAGCACTGAAAGAGAAAGATGGTGCTTCAATTTTGTCGAACTAAACTTTAACCTCCAATGTTCAACACTGAAGAGTGTCTTAACAATAACCCACATGAAAATGTCATATGAATTTTGGTCAGAACAACTTGGGATCTCAAAAGAGTAGGATCTAACATCTAGTTCTCTTCAAAGTCTCTGTAATAATGTTTGCTGTATCAATGTAACCTGTAGTGAGTTGCTAACATGCAACACAATATGGTTAGACCAGGACGTGGTTTTCCTCTATCACGTTGGAACAAGTAGGTCCTGATGTTGCCTGCACTTAAAGATGATAGAAGCAGCAACCTTCAACATATGCAGCAGTTCATACAACGCAATGAGTTGGCATGGCCAAAGAACATGAATAACCCAGGTTTCTTGCTCCAACTTCTACTAGAAATATAATTGACGAACATTGATTAGAAGGGAATTTGTACAAAAACAGCCTGACACAGAAGTCAGTGTCCTGGAAGAGTGAAATGTTAATAAAGAACTCTCCTGGAAATCTGACCTGATCAAAGTGCTTATTGAAAACAAGATTAAATAAAGGATATTATTTCTGTGATTTATGGCATAAACATGCTCAGTAATATTTACGGACAGATTCGTAAACTGTTTGTATGATGGTACCTGGCAGCTATGTAAAATGGATTAATACCCAGTTGAAATAATGTTATGTAAAGGACTTATCCACCTGTGAAGATAATGGCAATATCTAGCCTTTGACCCGGGTGAAGAACTTAAGAAGTGCAGGAATTTTCACTTGAGGAATATTCAAAGTTGAAAGAAGTGAGGTTTAGAATATCCTGTAGAAATTTTATTGCTCATTGGACAGAAACCATGTTATGGAAACCATAGAGTGCAATATGCATGTACCTACTGTAATATGGTCATGACAAGCACCTATCAGTTTAATTTGCAGAATAGGTCAAATTGGTACAGATGACCCAATGATCGCATCTCATGATTGGAAAGAAACACAGTCACAATGGTAAGAGCTTCACTGGAACCATTTCATAAACAGAACTATGCACTTAAGTAGCCAGTGGCTAACTGCTCCCAATAACGGACAAGGGCATTGCCTGAGGTCAGATGCAGCCAAACAACTGGAAAAGGCCCTAGATTTAATTCCTGAAACAAAAAACAGAAATTGCTGGTGAAACCTAGCAGGCCTGGCAGCATTTAGGGAGAGAAAGCATTGTTAACGTTTCAGCTCTGATGACTCTTCATTAGAAGTGAGGAGTTAAAGAAGAAATCTTTAAAAGTGGGGGACGAGCTTGGTCTGGCGGGTGAGGGTGGTGGTGGAAGGGGATAGTTCAGGACATTTTTCTGGGAAGAAGCTAACACCCCTGAGACCATCCTGATGGGGGATGGATATGTAAAGGGGTTGCACGTTTGTGGTGAAGAGGAGGCAGCTGGAGCACACAAACTGGAAATTTTGAAACTGATGTAAACGTCAGAAGAAATGCAGATAGAAGTATGAAGGAACTGGACAAGGAGAGAAAGCAATCGAGTTGAGGTAGGAAGAGATGAGTTCTGTGGGGTAGGAGCAGGCAGAAACAATGGTCTGCCCAGGCAGGCCAGTTTGTGGATTTTCAGATGGAGGTAGAAGCAAGCTGTGTAGGGTTGGGGTACGATGAGCTGGGAGGCTGTTGGGAAGAGATTCCCTGATGAAATGAGGTTGGTGACAGCCGTGAACACAACGGCCTGATGTTTGATGGTCGGCTAATGGTCTGGGGGAGATAGGAGGATGTGTCCAAGAGTTGGCACTCAGAACCTGGATTATAGAGGTCAGTCCACCAGACAACAACAGCACCACCCTTGTCAGCAGGCTTAATTACAAAGCTAGTATGGAATCTGAGAGCATGGAGCGCAGTTCGTTCAGAGGGAGACAGGTTTGAATGGGCGATGGGTGGCAGAGAAATTAAGGCAACCAGTGTCTCATCGACAGTTCTCGATGAACAGGTTGAGTATAGGTAAAAGGCCAGAAGGATGATTCGAAGGTGGAGGGAAATGTTGGAAGTGGGTGAAGGGGTCGGTGGGATAGGAAGAGGACTGTTGTCTAAAGAAGTAGGTACAGAGGTGAAGACGATGGAAGAGTTCAGCATAATGTTGTGCCCAAAATTCATTGAGGTGTGCGTACTTGGTGATAAAGCTAAGACCTTTGCTGAGTACAGAGTGTTCAGCATCAGAGCACAGAAGGTCAGAAGGGATAATAAATACACAACAAGAAGTGAGGTTAGGAGAGGGGATGAAGTCAGTGAGAAGGGTAGGGGAGGAAGGTTTCAGAGGGATGTAGCTATCCCTGAATTGTTGCATATTGTGTTCCTTAATGCCTGAAAGGAAGAGAAAAGGATTCTTGTTAGCACATTGAATAAGCCAGTAGATGAAGCGAAACTTGGGGCAGGGCAGTTCTGAGCAAATGTGAGATGGTGCTGTTGGAGAGGGAAGTCCGAGAGTGTGCTTTTAGTGATGCATAGCACTGAGTGTGAATCTCAAGATGTGGCAAGAACAGCTGTCTGAGGAGCATTGTACATCACAGAGATACCTGTAATCCTGGGTGGATTCAAAACACGAAGGATGAAACTTGAGTTGGAATCCACATGGGGTGAATCTGAGCTGGAGGTATTCACTGAGGAATGTGATGTTGCTGTGGAAGTGAGGTTTGACAAAGACTTTGTCAGATACCAGGAGAGAAAACAAAAGTAATGATGGTGAACAAGAAGAAAGGTTAGAACGGCAATCTTGTCAGAGAGAGGAGCAGAACTTCTTAAAGGTAAACATACCTGGGAGAGGTGTGGCAGTGAATTAAATACTAAATTAAAACAAATAATTGCAAATACTGGAGATCTGAAACAAAAACAGGATTTGCTGGCAAAACTCAGCAGGTTTGGCTGCATCTGTGGAGAGAAAGCAGATTTAACATTTTGAGTCCAGTGACTCTTCATCAGAACTTTAATTCCTGATTTTGCTCAATTAACTGATCACAGCCTCAATGATAGTTACAATGCTACAAATAGGAATGACATCCAAGGCTTACTGAGGAGAAAATTCAGTAAGAGTTCTCAGTCCCATTCAAAATATGGTTGCTTCTGCTGCAAAGATTAGACTTGCTCATGGTTCTGCCTAATTTGAACAGACTGCCATCAGGTGCTGTTTGACCTAACATGAAGAAAGAACAAGGTGCAGGGCTGGATGAACACAGCAGGCCAAGCAGCATCATAGGAGCAGAAAGGCTGATGTTTCGGACCTAGACCCTTCATCAGAAAAGGGGGAGGGGAAAGGGGTTCTGAAATAAATAGGGAGAGAGTGGGAGGCGGATAGAAGATGGATAGAGGAGAGGATAGGTGGAGAGGAAACAAACAGGTTGAAGAGGCGGGGATGGGGCCAGTAAAGGTGAGTGTAGGTGGGGAGTTAGGGAGGGGATAGCTCCGTCCAGGGAGGACGGACAGGTCAAGGGGGCGGGATGAGGTTAGTCGGTAGGAGATGGGGGTGCGGCTTGAGGTGGGAGGAGGGGATAGGTGGGAGGAAGAACAGGTTCGGGAGGCGGGGACGAGAAGAATAAAAAACAGGAGTGGTCCTTTGCAGGTCTGGGAGAGGGAGGCTCTGAGCTGGGGTAGGCTTGATTGTAGTGCCTGGAGATGCCGGTGCATTGCTGCAAGTGTGTGTTTCAGGAGTCGCAGGGAGAAACGCTTCTGAAGGATCTCAATGCCATGAGTGTAGATATTGTCACAGTTGAGGCCAAATTGGGAAGGCTTGAATGTGGATTGTAGTCCATTGGGGATGATCTGGTTCCGTAGGCAGGTGCTAAGGAAGGTGATGTGGCTGTAGTACCTGGTTTGCTTCAGGACATGGTTGAGCAGTTTCAGGGCCGAAGAGATTACGAGAGAGTTTACACTCATGGCATTGAGATCCTTCAGAAGCGTTTCTCCCTGCGACTCCTGAAACACACACTTGCAGCAATGCACCGGCATCTCCAGGCACTACAATCAAGCCTACCCCAGCTCAGAGCCTCCCTCTCCCAGACCTGCAAAGGACCACTCCTGTTTTTTATTCTTCTCGTCCCCGCCTCCCGAACCTGTTCTTCCTCCCACCTATCCCCTCCTCCCACCTCAAGCCGCACCCCCATCTCCTACCGACTAACCTCATCCCGCCCCCTTGACCTGTCCGTCCTCCCTGGACTGACCTATCCCCTCCCTAACTCCCCACCTACACTCACCTTTACTGGCCCCATCCCCGCCCCTTCAGCCTGTTTGTTTCCTCTCCACCTATCCTCTCCTTTATCCGTCTTCTATACGCCTCCCACTCTCTCCCTATTTATTTCAGAACCCCCTTCCTCTCCCCCTTTTCTGATGAAGGGTCTAGGCCTGAAACGTCAGCCTTTCTGCTCCTATGATGCTGCTTGGCCTGCTGTGTTCATCCAGCCCTGCACCTTGTTGTCTCGGATTCTCCAGCATCTGCAGTTCCTACTATCTATGAAGAAAGAACAGATGGCTAAGGGTAAGGGTAAGCTGCCATCTGTGAACACACGTGGGCCACTACCTTTACATCGTATGAAATCTGAGGACAAAGCGAATGGGCGACACAATGACAGCACCAGCCCAATTCTCTTAACTGCACTTAGTATAAAAAGAATAAAAATGATCACATTACAAAAAGAAATCTTGTACTGTGATCTGCTGCAATATAACCTCACCTTATCCTCACTGAGGATGCCGATTTCCAGTTACATGTGTCAAGGTCGTATCTCATCATTCCACACTCTCTGCATCCCCATGACTCACTAGTAACATTTTTATAAGCAAGTTAGGATATATGGGCACTGAAACAAGGGTCAGGTGTTGCAAAACTTCTACAAGAGGGACACAAAGTTATTTGTGCGGATTTTCATTCTGGCTCTGGATCTCTGACATCGGGAAAAGTTCTGGGTCCTGAGCCTGTACTTTGTGAGCACAGCTATTTTCAAACCATCAGCAAATTAAAGGCCAGAGAGCAGACACACCATCCCATTGAGGATAGCAGCTTGACCCTTGAGGCTTCAGGGTCAAATGGGAGAATGAGGCACACCTCCTCTCACCCACCTTCCTGCAAAAATGCCATCCCCTATTCCCAATTCCTTCGCCTCCGCCGCATCTGCTCCCAAGATGAGGCATTCCACTCCCAGACATCCCAGATGTCCTCGTCTTTCAAGGACCACAACTTCCCCTCCACAGTGGTCAAAAACGCCCTCCACCATGTCTCTTGCATTTCCCACAACTCATCCCTCACACCCCGTCCCCACAACAACAACCAAAACAGAATCCCCCCATCCTCACGTACCATCCCACCAACCTCCGGATCCAATGCATCATCCTCTGGCACTTCCGCCATCTGCAATCTGACCCCGCCACCAAAGACATTTTTCCCTCCCCACCCTTATCTGCCTTCCAGAGGGACCGCTCTCTCCATGACTCCCTTGTCCGCTCCACACTCCCCACCAGCCCCACCACCCCTGGCACTTTTCCCTGCAACCGCAGGAAGTGCTACACCTGCCCCTAAACTTGCCCCCTCACCCCCATTCCAGGCCCCAAGGAGACCTTCCACATCAAGCAGATGTTCACCTGCATGTCTGCTAATGTGGTATACTGTATCTGCTTTCCCGTTGTAGCCTCCTCTACATTGGGGAAACCAAGCGGAGGCTTGGAGACCGTTTTGTGGAACACCTACGCTCGGTTCGTGACAAACGACTGCACCTCCCAGTTGCGAACCATTTCAACTCCCCCTCCCACTCCTTGGACGACTTGTCCATCCTGGGCCTCCTCCAGTGCCACAATGATGTCACCCGAAGGTTGCAGGAACAGCACCTCATATTTGCTTGGGAACCCTGCAGCCCAATGGTATCAATGTGGATTTCACAAGCTTCAAAATCTCCCCTCCCTCTACCGCTCCCAAAACCAGTCCAGGTCGTCCCCGCCTCCCTAACATGTCCATCCTTCCTCCCACCTATCCCCTCCTCTCACCTCAAGCCCCACCCCTACCTCCTACCTACCAGCCTCATCCCGCCTCCTTGACATGTCCGTTCTCCCTGGACTGACCTATCCCCATCCTAACTCCCCACCTACACTTACCTTTACTGGCTCCATCCCCGCCTCTTTGACCTGTCTGTCTCCTCTCCACCTATCTGCTCCTTTATCCATCTTCCATCCACCTCCCCATCTCTATTTATTTCAGAATCCCCTTCCCCTCCCCCATTTCTGAAGAAGGGTCCACACCGAAACATCAGCTTTCCTGCTCCTCTGATACTGCCTGGCCTGCTGTGTTCATCCAGCTCTGCATCTTGTTTACTCCAGGGTTGTGAGTCCTGCAGCAAGGAGCTAATCGCCAGACTCCCCAAAGGCTGTCGAACATCTACAAGGTACAAGTCAGGAATGTGAAAGAATTCTCGTCACGTACCTGGATTACTGCAGCTCCCACAATACTCCAGAGGCCCAACACCATCTGGGACTAGACAGCCCTCTCTTTTTTATCCTTTCACAGGATATTGGCTAAACTAGCATTTATTGCCCATCCCTAACTGTCTTGGAGATGGTGGTGGTGAGCATCTTTCTCAAACTGCTGCACACCCATGCCCACTCCAGTCTGCCTCAGGACTCAGCCCATGCCCACTCC
>NC_063332.1:67950773-67950978 GCF_021869965.1 Rhincodon typus
CCCACTCCAGTCTGCCTCAGGACTCGGCCCATGCCCACTCCAGTCTGTCTCAGGACTTGGGCCATGTCCACTCCAGTCTGCCTCAGGACTCGGGCCATGTCCACTCCAGTCTGCCTCGGGACTCAGCCCATGCCCACTCCAGTCTGCCTCAGGACTCCGGCCATGCCCACTCCAGTCTGCCTCAGGACTCGGGCCATGCCCACTC
>NC_063332.1:67950988-68012512 GCF_021869965.1 Rhincodon typus
ACTCCAGTCTGCCTCAGGACTCGGGCCATGCCCACTCCAGTCTGCCTTGGGACTCAGCCCGTGCCTGCTCCAATCAGCCTTAGGACTCGGCCCAAGGTGACTCAAGTTGCAGATTTGGAAAGTTCTGTCAGATGACCCTTGACAAGTGAAGTATGTTTCATAGATGTTATACACTACTGCCACTATGGGCTATTGGTGGAGTTAGTGAACGTTTATCTTGGTGGATGGGTTGTCAATCGAGCAGCCTACTTTGTCCTGAATGGTGTCAAACGTTTGTGTGGTCACACTTCTGATTATATCTTATGGACTGGCATTGAGGAGACAGGAGGAGAGCTACTTACCTTAGAATGTCAAACCTCTCACCCAGACTTATAGCTAATGTATTCATACGTCTGGTCTAGTGAGTTTCTGGTTAATCGTAATGCACAGGATGTTGAAAATGTGAAATTAAATAATGACAATGCCATTGAATGTCAAGGACAGTGTCATGGTTAGATGCTCTCCTGTTGGAAATGGTGACTACCTGGTTTTTTTGAAGCATGAATGTTATTTGCCAGTTGTCAGCCTAAGCCCTATGTTGTCCAGGACTTGCTGTATATACACACAGTCTGCTTTAGTGTCTGAGAGATCATGAGAAATTATTTATAAAAAATAAGTTGCTGTTGAAAATGAAGGAAGATATTGAACTCCAGTGGAAAGAGGGGATTCTACATGTATTTGCGAGTGAAAGTTGAAAGGCTTTGCCGTGATTTAGGGCTAAAATTTAAATGAGAATAGAATTAAATCCTGACACAACTCAGATGACACTAAATCAGCCAGACATTTCTCCACAATCATTTTGCCGCCTGGCATTGCTCTATTAACTTAGTGCGAGGTAGTTTAAATCATCTTTGTAAAATCAGACCATATTAGCATCAAACCTTGCAATGCATTAAGCTGAATAATTGTGACTCAGTGCAATGCAAGCACAACTGAATATAACTTTAAAAGAAAACTAGACATGAAAATTCAAACTCTTACCTCAGAGATAAAAAAATCAATACATCATTCCACAGAACCACATGGTCCCAGATAAACTTCTTTTTCAGGTTTGAATTAAATATGATTTAACTCTGAATTCTAGTCAAGCCGCCATCCAAAAGGTTGTCAAAAATGCAGAGTTTGATCCAAGTTGTAATCCATATTTCTCCTCAAGTTAATCCTCTACATTTGCATTGCTTTCTTAAGTTGGAGAAAAGGAAACAAGTAGGTGGCCATTCATGCTGAGGCAGTTTGGTGAATTAGCAAGCAGTGTTTTCACACAAATGCTAATTAATCCTTTCCAGTCAATTCCCCTTGCCTGTTTTGATGGCCATTCTGAGTTTCATGAACTGCCTCAGCGAGGTATGCTCAGATGCAGATACAGAAACAATGACACAGTCTCCTATCTAATGGTCTGATACTTCATTATTTACGTTTTGTACCCTTTATTCCTGAAGCCTGCAACCAACCCTTCTCTATTATTACTTGACCATTATAAACCAAATACAGAATTGCTTGGCCTAGATCTATGGTCATGAGGGGCAGCTTTGAGCAGAGTGCAAGTTGAGCAAGGGCAATGAGGGTAATGTGAGGGCCAACAGGACCAGGGCATAAATGATTGGCCCTTGCTCTAACGTAGGGAGATTAAAGGTTAAATGGAGAATGCACGGCAATGACGTCCTACTCCAGGGTCAATGTGGTGATGTGTAGGGACATAGCTACAACTGAGTACAAGATAGGTCAAGTGTACGCAGTCCTTCTGCTAATAGTGGCACATCTGCAGAGTCAGTCCAGGACAAATGCAACAATGGCCATTACCTCAACAAGGGATATCAGCAGAAGGCAAGAAAGCTGGTAAACAGTGCATTGTGCGATATTGAGCATCAGCATATAATTGAAGGTACTGCAGTTGGACTAACTTCCTGTAATTGTCACTGTTGGACAGGCTGGTGATCAATTGGCCATAGGTTGAAAACGCAGCATAGTATTGTATTTGTACATCTATTGATATTGTACAAATATCTCAGGAAGGTCACCAATATTCTGCACAGGAGGGCCAATGATTTTGTTAGATTACCACAGACCCTGAGAAAAGGAAGCCTAGAATTTGCTGCCCTTATTGGACTTCCAGGTACAAGGGGCAATTGATTGCACGTGTATGGTGCTGGGCACAGCCTAGCATTGAGACAATGAAAGGACATTCGTACTCTTGCAATGTGCAGCGATGTGCGACCATCACAAGTGACTCCTTCAGGTGGGTACTAGCCAAGTAGCTCCCACGATTCTTCCAGCCTCACTCTCAGATTCCACTAGGGTTTGCTCCCCCTCAGCAGCTGCAAGGGTGGCTTTGAAGTGACAGCAGATATCTTCAAGGCCTGGTTGTGTGGGAACCCACAAGGCCCAGCAGAAGAGATACAGCACTGTTAATACCTCAACAAGGGCAACAATAGAACAAAGCATTAAACTGCTGATGGTGAGGTTTCACTCAGGTAGGACACTGCAGTATGCAGCAAACAGCGAGACTCCAGAATCATTGTCTGTACTGTATGATACTGTCGCTGTGGTTTGCTGTGCTCTGCACAAATCATGTACCAAAGGAGTGAGGAATTGTCAAGTGGAAAGATGGAGGGGATAGAGCCTCCTCAGATAATGAAGAAGGAGAAAAGCCTACTGATTCTGAGCGAAAGCATAGTGCAGCTGCAACTCCAGAGGCTAGAGCACCAACAGGCCCAATGACATCTCACTGAAATCCAGCTGCAACAAGAGTGAGGCCCACTATATGATCTTTTGATCACCTGAATAAGTGTGGGGAAATGTGAGCAAAGGCAGCACTGTCCTTCCAGACCAATCTATGTTCCCATAACCTCTGGAACCTAGCAAAAAAAATGGCAAGATCAAGACCATATGCACGAGTACACAGGTAATCCCACGTGTCTCAGTATTTTTTAAAACTCATTCACTCATGGTATTGAAGCATTCCTGGCTGGGCCAGCATTTATTACCCATCTCTAGTTGCCCTTGAGAAGGTGGTGGTGAGTTACCTTCTTGAACCGCTGCAGTCCACCTGCTGTAGATTGACCCACAATGCTGTTAGGGAGGAAGTTCCAGGATTTTGACCCAGTCACACACTCCAAATGTCAGCAATACCGTGTTAAAAACTCTTTGTTCAGTTCTGAAGAAGGGTCACTGGACCTGAAACGTTAACTTCCCTCCACAGATGCTGTCAGACCTGCCGAGATTTTCCAACAATTTCTGTTTTTGTTTCTGATTTCCAACATCCACAGTTCTTTTAGTTTTTTAAAGAATTCTTTGTGTTCACCTGAAATGTATGGAATGTCTCAGGTAGAGATGCTGCTCAAGCAGCTTCTGACAGACAATAAGGGGATGATCACCTTGGCTTGTCAGCCAGTCTCCAAACCCCCAACTTTACAAATACTCGCTAAATTAGAGATTTGCACACTCCAAGAGAAGCAGAAGTAGGCCCATTGAGTCTGTTCTACCATTCAATGAGATCATGGATGATCTGATAATCCTCAACTTCACTTCCTGCTTTTAACCATAATCCTTGATTTCCTTACTGATTAAAAATCTGTCTATCTCAACCTTGAACATTCTTAATGATCCAACCTTGACAACCCTCTGTGGGAAAGAATTCAAGATTCACTACCTTTTGAGACAAGAAATTTGTCCTCATCTCTGTCTTAAAGGGCAACCCCTTTCTCCTTTCTCTGAGGTTATGCCCTCTGGTCCTAGACTCTCTGACAACAGACCATACACTTAATGGTGGTTCTATTTTCCCAAAGCTCCTGTCCTTAATAGTCAATGAAGTGCCACAACTTTAAATAAACCTGTCAGTTTGCACAACTCCTACATGATCATTAACACATATAAGTAGTGACCCAAATCAAATACATATATGTCTTTGTGTGTCAGTGTTTACACATGATTCATAATATCCATAGTATGAATAAACTAGGCATTCATGCCATCTTAGACAATTAGAATCTTTCAGCTTGTGTTTCCTTACACTATCCTTGGTACAACACCAACATCCGCAGCTAAGACTGAGGAAAGCTGCTTGTGCTATGCCCTGTTTCCGCACAGACCTTTCACTGCTGTCCAAGGCCCAAGAGGCTCCAGCCTGCTTGCGTTTTGTCCTATAGGGATACAGGTTCGGCCACCTCAACCTGAGCAGAGAGGAGAAGGAGCAACAGTACACCTTGAGACATAGAGCCTATGACCAAGTGACTAAATGTGGGTCTGAGTCCGTATCTGGCCGCTACAGAGTTCTGATAAATCTGGCTCTCTGTGGTGGTTTCCAATTCGTGTCACCATGGAGGAAGCTACGTGCTGACATTCCAGAGCCATGGCAGAATTCAGGATTTGGATTTCACCTCCACATTTCCCTCAAGGCTGTGCACTGCCTCTGACATTGCTGCCAAATATTCTGCTGACTGTCCCTACATCTCTAAGGTTCTGATGGCCATTGCAGATGCATTTCAGCTGCATGGAGCTCAGCAAGGTGCTGGCCTCCAACAGTACTCTGGTTGCCATATCCTCCATCAGCTGCAGGGTTGTGTTTGTGACCCTGAATCTAATTGTGAAAGTGTATCCATGGAAGTGAATGTTTCTGCGATGGTGGTGGATGTAGAAGAATGATGTGACAGTTTATCCTCTGGCTGGTTCTGTTCAGCGTCCTCAGATATGGAGGTTAGGCTCATTGCAGGTTGCTTTTGCTGTCAGTCTATGACTCTGTTTACGTGTTGCGGTGAACACAGGCCATTAGTTGTACTATATTGGTATCCTGTCTTCTCAGATCTGAATACAAGACTGGAGGCTTCCTCACTCTGATACCCTGAAACTCCAGCCTTTCTGTTGACATCAAATTGGCCACCACCCTCCCCTCCAGATCTGTGCCTCTTCTTCCGTGGTGATCAGGAATCTAATTTCTGGGACATCTCCAGCCCCTCTTCCCCATCCTAACTTGCTGTTTTAAACTTTTTCTTGATCCCTCGAGCACAAAGAAAAGGTGTTGTTTCATATACGCACAACATAAAAGACTACAACAGCTGCCATCACTCTCCTACAGTTGAGACAACTTTCATAACATGAACTAGTTCTCACATATTCCATTGGAATGGAGGCCTAGTTCCCAGCCCTCTTTTTGCAACTCCAGCTTGACATCCCTCTCCACTTGAGCATTGACACAATTTAATGTCTGTATGAGTGTCACTTTGTAGTGACTAGACCATGCCTCTTTTCCTTGTGTTGTACAGGAAAATATTGATTCATATTCTTCACTGGGCAGAGTTTTGATTGAGGACTCCTCGGGTGTTAATCTCCACTGTGACTTCCATCCAGGCTGCCTTCTTCAGATGGAAAGGTCTTGTATGGCAGTCACTGAGTTACAGGAGCTCCCACCGTTCCTGGAAGAGAACATACAGCAGGCATTGCTAAACCACAGTACCACTTGCATGTTCCAAGACATCACGCCAGTATGGTAGGTGGTAACAGCAATTGAGGCTATACAGCGGCCAAAGATTAGAAGGTGCTAGCAGCAGCTGTAGCCTCAAAATGTCCACTCACACGGTGAAACTGATGCTGCTCGATTGCAGGAAATGAATACCTGTCTGGGGCCTTTGACCCCAGGAAGTAGTGGGCGGATTGTCATCCTGCCTACTTCCACCACGTGGTCGGCCAGGCCCATCATCTATGAATATCTAGTTGGTGGGCCACCGTATTATTGCACATGACTAGCCAATGTGCATAAGTCCTCCTGTCGTGACAATTGCAATACAGCAAGATTCTGGCCCAAGTTTGTAACCACAACAAAGGAGGATCATTCAGCTCAGTTTAGTTATTTCATTCATAAACATCTGCAGATCCCCCGACTCGATCAATTCTTTATTTCTGGATTTCTGCTTTCATGCTGACACTGAATTAAGACTTCCTGATATTAGTCGTAAATTTTTCTTTCACTAGCTTGAACCCATTATCCTGGTTAATTTGTGAAATACTGGTCCAGACTTAATGTTATTGTTTGCTGGGTTATTAACATCTTTGCAGAGCAAAGTGTGCAGAGGACTGTGAAACTTTGCAGAGGAACATAGATACATTGAGTGAGTGGGCAAAGGTCTGGCAGATGGAATACAATGTAAATAAATGTGAAGTCATACATTTTGGTAGGAGTAATAGTAAAAAGGATTATTACTTGAATGGTAAAAAGTTGCAGCGTGCTGCTATGCAGAGGGACCTGGGTGTCCTTGTGCATGAATCACAGAAGGTAGGTCTGCAGGTACAACAAGTAATTAGGAAGGCAAACGGAATTTTATCCTTCATTGGATTGAGATTAAAAGCAGAGGGGTTATGTTGCAGCTGTACAAGGTGCTGGTGAGGCCACACCTGGAGTACTGTGTGCAGTTTTGGTCTCCTTACTTGAGAAAGGATGTACTGGCACTGGAGGGGGTGCAAAGGAGGTTCACTAGGTTGATTCCGGAGTTGAGGGGGTTGGCTTATGAGGAGAGACTGAGTAGATTGGGATTATATTCATTGGAATCAGAAGATTGAGGGGGGATCTTATAGAAACATATAAAATTATGAAGGGAATAGATATGATAGAAGTAGAGAGGATGTTTCCACTCGCAGGTAAAACTAGGACAAGAGGGCTTAGCGTCAAGATTAGAGGGAGCAGATTTAGGACTGAATTCAGAAGGAACTTCTTCACCCAAAGGGTTGTTAATCTATGGAATTCCTTGCCCAGTGGAGTAGTTGATGCTACCTCAGTAAACATTTTTAAAGATAAGGTAGATTTTTTTTGAACAATAAAGGAATTAAGGGATACGGTGAGAACGCGGGTAAGTGGATCTGAGTCCACGAAAAGATCAGCCATGATCTTATTGAATGGTGGAGCAGGCTCGAAGGGCCGGACGGCCTACTCCTGCTCCTAGCTCTTATGTTCTTATGTTCTTATCTAAAATGTCACCTCTTTGTTCTTTATTCTGCTATCAAAGCTGAATCATTGAAGTTACTGCATTCCTTCCTCCTAACTTGGTCCCATTTGCCAGTGATCTGCCTCAACACTCCTCTTTGAGCTACCTCCGAACCTTGCACTGAATTTATAAGCCCCTTTTTGATCCTTGATCACCTTTAAAGTATTGCACTGAAGTTTTCTCAGTGCAGTAACTGCAGCTCCAAATCAAATCCTGGCCTAAATCAAACAGAGGCCACATCCCACAAATATATTATCTAATTCACCACAGCCTGTTAATTTTAGTTAGGACTTCCATGTAAAATAAGAGCATGGTAGCATCAGCTTTTAAAAGTTTGAAGCGGAATAATTATGATTCTTGTTCAAAAATCTGTATCCTCATTAAAAGAAAGTGACAACAGGTGTCCTCTAAGCAAAGGACAATTCAAACACAAATGTCTGGTACAAAGAATACACAGACAAACAGAAACTAGAGCCAATGCAGAACTAAACTTGATTGAACTTAGAAATAATTAGGCAAGTTTGAATTAGGTTGCAAAGAAATCTGGGGAAGGCAGTGGCCTATCGATATTGTCACTGGGTTAGTAATCCTGGCCTCAAATCTCACTGTAGCAAATGGTGAAATTTGGAGTTAAGTTTTGTTCTAATGGCGACCATGTGGCCATTGTTGATTCTCATAAAATCCTAGAGATTTGGAGACAATAAGGACTGCAGATTCTGGAAACCAGAGTCTGTAGCTGTGATGCTGGAAAAGCACAGCAGGTCAAACAGCATCAGAGGATCAGGAAAGTCAATGTTTCAGGCTGAAACTCTTCATCAGGACTGGGGAGGGGAGCCCAGAAATAAAAAGGGGGTGGGGTTGAGAGAAGGGTAGGAGAGATGGTGATAGGCGAATGCAGGTAGCGGGTATTGTGATTGGTCCGTGGGAAGGGTGGAACGGATAGGTGGGTAGGAACATGGACAGGTTAGGTCAGGTCAGGGAGGTGAGGGGGATGGGGAGAGCTGGACCTGGGATAAGGCTGGGGGTGGAGGGATTTTGAAGCTGGTCCACCTATCACCATCTCTCCTTTCCTTCCCCCAGCACCGCCCACACTGCACCCTCCACCCACCCGCCCGCCAACCCCCTGCCTCCCTCTATTTATTTCTGGGCTCCCCTCCCCCTCCCCAGTCCTGACGAAGGATTTCGGCCCAAAACATTGACCATTGACTTTCCTGCTCCTCAGATGCTGTCTGAACTATTGCGCTTTTTTGGCCTCACACCTTAGGACTCATAAAACCCTATCTGATTCATTAATATCTTTTAATATTTATTGTTATCTGGTCTTCCCTATGTGTAATTCCAGTAAAGTAATTAAATCTTAATGGCCCTCAGGGCAATTAAGGATGGACAATAAATGCTGGCCCTAGCCAACAATGCCAACACCCTATGAACGAATAATAAAAATTATCATCCGTGTGAATCTCATTGAAAGTCATTGATCTTTACTTTTATGTTTAGAGTGCTTGGGAGTTGAGAGGACACATGAGCCCAGCTCCAAGCAAAAGAACAAGCCAAGGGTTTTTAAATATGTAACATCATTATAAGTGGGGTGCATACCATGAGGCATAGGCTTTCTGGCTCACACATCATGGCATAAAAAAGAGAAATGAAATTGGAGAGAGATAACTTGAGTTTTGCTGTTCCCACAAGCTTGGTATAACTAGTATGCAAATCTTTATAACTTCTTTCAGAACAAGTGAGGCCATAGGTTTTTGGGAGACATCAAGGCATTATTAATAGCTGAATGTGATCATGAACAAACATAATTCTCTGAACAACATTCTCAACATACACAGCTACCACAACATTGACTGTCATACAGATCACTTTCTAGTGTGCATTGACATTACAGTGCAATCTTTGAACATTTTCATTTTAATTCTATCCTCATGTCAACATTAACCATGCTGTCTAATTAGATAAGAAACAATGTTCCTCAACCTGATTAAAAACAGACTGTTTAGTATTGGTACACACAGTGCATAAGGTAAATGGAGCAGATATTGAGACATCATCTACACAGCTGCACATACTCAACATATGGGAAGCAAGGTGATAAAAATGTTTAATGTCTTGAAGTGAATATCACTGTGGTGGAGCCTATCATTGAAGACAAGTGATCTACTTTCATTAATGACAAGAGAAATTGGAACAAAAAGACTGATGCACCAAAAGACACTCAAAATAAAGTTTAAGAAAATGCTAGGCAATGCATCATGGCCTCTGATCTCAACTTTATCAGAATATCTAGACATCTTTTGTGTACAGGGAACATCAAGGTGATTAATAAGGAGATCAAAAAGACAACAAGTCCACCAGCAAAGAAAAGAATCCATTGAAAACATAGGTAAGGGATGTCAATGCTTACTACACTAGCAGGTGAAGATATATTTGGAACATTACTTAGTTTGTGCTCCAGAGAGAATACTGTCACCAGGAAACTCTAGACACCAATGGAGCCTGTCCATTAGGGTGCTGTTAGATAATGAAACCACAGTGTAAATGATTAGCTATTGACTTGTTTATTAAAGACAAAGTTCTGAGTGTTGATGATATACTAGATCAAGCATAGCAAAGAGGCACAACTGCAGCATCTGCACAAAGTTTTTGTCTGCACAAGGGGGAAAGGGCAGGACATCAGGATATGTGTGGTACAACTGGTATAATTTGGAAACCTCTGTTGATTCATGGTTACATTGCGGGGTGCATGGCTCTCACCTCTTGACCTACGTGTAGTTGAGATAGTTCCGCACTTATATGCCTGTCAAACGCCATCTTCATCCTTCCTTGTTTGTCAAGAAGTGCATCCTGCTTTTCAGGGAATTTGGAAAGATTCTGCTCACATGCTTTATCAACATGATCTCTCCTGGTAACCACAGATCCAGAGGTGTAGCTGTGAACTGTAACCAGCTGGCATGAAAACCTTGTTTGATTGTCCTGCATTTCAAAATAAGTGTGAATCATTTGCTTGGTGGGGCCATTTTCCTGGCTTCACAGGAACGTTCAGTGGCATCACAAGAACTCTCAGCTGAAGCTGGTATAATGGGGTATGCACAGATTCACCACACAGCCTCCTGAACATGGCTATTGTCCACCCGATCTAGTACTACCTTGTGCTCATGTTCTTCAGAGTGGGCAGGGTGCTCAAGAGAACTATAGTTCAACTGTTCTCTGATGTGCCAGAATGGTCCAGAGTACAGCATACCACCACAACACGGGAGACCCTTGAAAATCCATATTCGAGGGAATCCACAAAGTGGTGTAAATATCTGAAGTGCATTTATCCAAATCCAATTTGTAGTCATGCGAACCTTCTTAAATGGCACTGGGCCACTGCTGGATTGTCAGTAAAGAGGCTTCAGAACTGAGGGAAGGTATTTAAAAACAAGGTGACAGCCATTATGTTAAAAAAAAGTTAATAAGAACATTTTTCCCACAGAAGGATGATGTCTTTGAAACTCTCTTCCTCAAAACGTGGCAGAGGTGGTGCCCGTGAATATTTTTAAGACAGAGGTGGGTAAATTCACAATAATAAGGGGGTTGAAAGGTTATTGGAGTTGGCGGGAATATGGAGTCATCAGATCAGCTATGATCTTACAGAACAGTGGAGCAGGCTCAAGCAGCCATGTGGCCTATTTCGACTCTTAATTTGTATGTTTTTTATGTTCAGTAGACATCTTTGTTCACCTCAGATCCATCCATGAAGGCTTTCTGGTGCAGGAAAAAATTGATGCACCTGGAATTGTATCAGAATTAAAGAATCATACCAGCTTCCCAGGGATCCAGGGAGCATTTTCAGGATCCGTTTTTCATCATTGAAGACCATTTGAACATTAGTTGAGTAAAATCTGCTTCATGCATATGAATATGCATGGCTGGTCTCAGCGGGTTGTACAGTCCTTAACACCCCTGCACCTAAAGGAATGGCTGTTACTGCATTGCAGTTGACCAGCTTCTCGGCCTGACTTGTATTACCAGTGCAGAACCCTGCCACCCTTGTGAACATGATATCCAACACCTGCCTGATGCAATCAGTAAAGATATTGAGCTAAGGGCTGATTGGGATGGAAAAATGGATGCAAAATTATTGGAGCCGGTGAGCACAGCCCCACTGCTGGCCAAAGCCTCAGTAAATGACATTCCCAAAATGGTCAGCACCACCTCCTCCACGGGGATGAAGGTGTGCACGCTATGCCCGCACCACTGCCTCACCCCATCACCCTCTCTTCCTGCAAGCCGTGGTTGCCTTCCCCTGCATGGAAGGGGGAACCGTGACAGTGAATGCCATGCAATCTGAGTCATGTGGGACATAGTTGAATAGCTGGCAATGAAATCTGAGGGATGTGGGTATGACACTGGCAGCAGAGCTAAGTGAGGGTCAGATGAAACAAATCTGTTAAACAAGAAGCCTGATGGATAGAGATTGTTGTACTGTAAGTGATGGGATTGCAATGAGTTGAATAGAGGCTGACACTAGTTGAACAGTTGGAAAGCTTTAGCCTTTGAAGATGCATTCCCTCACTCGTGATGTCACTGATGTTCTTGTGACACTGCATCCAGGTCCTCAGGCCTTGACTCCTGGCTTTAACCTCTAAAACTAACCATACCCATTCCCTGCTGAGTGTGTTTCTGGAGGTCCTGCTCACCTATATGGAGATATACAACATCTCTCCTCATTTCCAACTTCTTCACTAATACTTCTAGTGCAACATTTGGAAAACTTGGAGCCTGCAATCTTCTGTTATGCAAATATTCAATTTTCCCACATCAAATTCACTTCTGCATGACTGCCATCAACCATTCTAGCCACAATGCTTCTCTCATTCATTAAAAACAGGCTGGCTTTAACTGATGTTAAATTAACCCAAGGTCACAATATTTATGCCCATTTTTGAATGTTATCTAAGTTATCTTCCAGGAACTGAAGCTGGCTTTGTTTCATTTTATATTGGGTTTAGTGCATAAGGTGTATTGAAGTCATAGAGTCATAAAGCTTAAATGGCATGAAGCAGTCCCTTCAGCCATTATGTCCATGCTGGTCATCAAGCATCCATCCACTATAATCCCATTTACCGGCATTTGGACTGTAGCCTTGCATGTTCTTGTGTTTCAAGTGCTAAACTAAATACTTCATAAATGTCTTGATGTCTTATGCCTCGAACACCCTTTTAGGCAGTGTGATCCAGATACCCACCACTCTGGGTGAAAATATCTTTCCTCAAATCCCCTCTAAATCCCCTTCCCCATTCCCTGTCACCAATTTTACTTTGGGTATACTAAGTGACAAGAGCAGAGAAAACACAAAATTAACAAATAACCAAAAAAAATCTCTTGGAGTTTTGGACACAACAGAACATCAGTTGGAGGGATGCATTGTCACCTCATCGAGTTAATGAAGTCATTGGCTGCAACAGATAATCTTAAAGATGTCTTTTTTGCCTGCAGGGGTCATGATTCAAGAACTAACATATCCAGATCAACGTGAACACACATAGTTTTTTTTTGTGGCCACATACCCGCCTCATCTGAATGATTGCTCCCATACTTCTCTTCTCTTCCAAATGCTTCCTGAGGCCTCTGTTCTTTGCATGGAGGGACAGGCAGCACTGTATGCAATCCACCATTCTAGCCAGTCCTCCCTTCTTAAAGGCAGGCTAAAGGAAATGTTTCTATTAAAGGGAAACTTCTGTTGTGAGGGTTGCTGGGCAACTAACTGGAAATATTGCAGGAAACTGAATAGTACTGCATGTTCCCAAGTTTAACGCCACCACCCTGGAGATTCTGCTAACTGAGATTGAGATTGAGTCCATAATGGAGATTGTATTTTCCTGACGGTCAGGAAACAACCTGACAAGTGCATGGGAGCACACTGCCAAGGAGATCATTGCATAGATTCTGATACCATGGATATGGCAGCAGTACAAGAACAAGTACAACAGATATAAGGGTGTAGTGGCATAGTGTCAATGTCACTGAAACAATAACGTAACATCCCAGGCTAATGTCCTGAGCCATGGGCTTGATTCTATCATGGCAGATGGTGATATTTAAATTTAATAAGATATACAAAATTAAAAACTAGTCTAATGGTGAACATGTAACATTGTCATTTGGTGTAAAAATCTATCTGTCCTTTAGGAATTTTCCTTGTTGACTCCAGACTCACAACAATATGGATGACTCTTAATTGCCCTCTGAAATGGTCTAGAGTGTCAAGCAGTTCAAGGGCAAATCGGGATGGGCAATAAATGTCGACCTTATCAGTGACACCACATCTCACACAAGAAGTTTTTTTAAAAATGTACCTTGCTTATGGTGCCTGTAAGTGAACGCGTCATCACATTAAACCTCGTTCAGACTGTTTTATCACTGTGCTCAACATATCACACCCTTACCAGATACTCAACAGCTCTTCCAACACCCAGGACTCCCACTTTAACATCATGCATTCTACTGCACCCAAACTTATTGACCAACGCAGGCAGCAATATACCTACCATTGTCTATTTTCACAGGCCTCCAGTTACTAAAATATGGCAGGCACATTGTCCAAACATTGCGTCACACGATCACCAATGTTCACTCTTGAAGGAGAAGGTTATAACCAACATCAGAAAGTCCTAGAAAAACTGGAGGAGGGATTACCTGACTCCATGCCCCAAGCCCCATAAGGAAATGGAGCTCTGGAGTATTATCAAGAAGTGGTCCAGAGGTGATGGTAAGTGACTGTTTCATGCCTCTTCTCACCTCTCTCCTCACCATCATACTGATGTAGGGCATGATATGAAAGTTACATTATGTAATTGTGGACCTGACCAACATGGCCTTCATGTCAACACTTTTCTTCAGCTTGTATGCTTTCAGATCTCTACAACCTCCCACTTGGACAGCCTCAGTAAATATGGAAGCACTGTCACTTGATTTTACAAGCCCAGCCACCAATTCAGTTACCAGTCTCAGGAACGCAGAGACTAACAAATAGTATAGATCAGCACATGGTGAACTGACAGACAGACAGACAGACCAGGAGGAAAGGATGGCTTGATTGCCAACTTCCTAGAGGGCAAGGTCAAAGATAATTCTATTGTAGGGTATTCAGATCTGACTTTGATGAAAAAAATTGTTGATGGTGAGCACAAAGCTATTTTGTGCATTGGCAAGTTGGCCTCTTGTCACTAAAAAGGAGCATGGACGAGTCTGGCTTTCCTACAGATTAAGGCATCAGGCAGGGCTTGGAGCACATCCTTTCCAGCATGACAGCAACAGCCTTCATACAGCATCCACTGGTTGATGGTTTGACTCCCACTGCAGCACCAAAAGCTGTGTGCTCCAAAGGAAGCTCAAAATATTGTCGTGTGATCCATGCAGTCACCATGGCTGCAGATCTGTGCTCAAAGTAGCATGCAGACTCTTAGAATGCTTCCACAATCTGCACTCTAATAATTTACTGGAAAACTGAGCTACTGTCCTGGGGAACTGTCAGTTCCTGCATGCAGAAAAAGCTGAGGCCCAACCATTGTCAGCGCTTCTTCAATGACCTTCCCTCCATCCTAAGGTCAGAGATTACAATGTTAACTGATGATTCCACAACGTTCAGCCTGATTTATGACCCATCAGTCTCTGAAGCAGCCTGTGTCCAAATGCAGCAAGACCTGAACAACATTTAGACTTAGGCTGGTAAGTGGCAAGTTATATGCAGGTCAAGCACAGGTCAAGGAGGCGAGGATGAGGCTGGTAGGTAGGAAGTCGGGGTAGGGGTTGTTCAGTGAGGTGGGAGGAGCGGATAGGTGGGAGAAAAGATGGACAGGTCAAGGAGGCGGGGCGAGATGGGCTGATCATGGGATGAGGTTGGGGGTGTGTAGATTTTGAAGCTTGTAAAGTCCACATTGAGACCATTGGGCTGCAGGTTACCCTAGTGGAATATGAGGTGCTGTTCCTCCAGCCTTCGGGTGGCATCGTTGTGGCACTGGAGAAGGCCCAGGATGGACATGTCGTCCAAGGAGTGGGAGGGGCAGTTGAAGAGGTTCGCGACTGGGATGTGTTGTCGTTTGTCACGACCCCACTACCAAGGATATATTTCCCTCCCCACCCTAATCTGCCTTCCGGAGGTACCGCTGTCTTCGCGACTCCCTCGTCCGCTCCGCACTCCCCACTAGCCCCACCACCCCCGGCACTTTTCCCTGCAACCACAGAAGGTGCCCCTACACCTCCCCCCTCACCCCCATCCCAGGCCCAAAGAAAACCTTCCACATTAAACAGATGTTCACCTGCACATCCGCTAATGTGGTATATTGTATCCGCTGTTCCCGTTGTGGCCTCCACTACTTCGGGGAAACCAAGCGAAGGCTTGGAGACCGCTTTGTGGAACACCTACACTCAGTTTGTGACAAACAATAACACCTCCCAGTCGCGAACCACTTCAACTCCCCCTCCCATTCCTTGGACGACATGTCCATCCTGGGCCTCCTCCAGTGCCACAATGACGCCACCCGAAGGTTGGAGGAACAGCACCTCACATTCCGCCTGGGAACCCTGCAGCGCAATGGTCTCAATGTGGACTTCACAAGCTTCAAAATCTCCCCACCCCCGACCTCATCCCAAGACCAGCCCATCTCATCCCCGCCTCCTTGACCTGTCCATCTTCCCTCCCATCTACCCGCCCCTCCCTCCTCACTGACTAACCCCCAATCCAACTCCCTACCTACACTTACCCTTACTGGCTTCATCCCCGCCTCCTTGACCTGTCTGTCCTCTCTCCACCTATCTGCTCCCCTATTCACCTTCTATCATCACCTCCCACTTAAGCCAGATGAGGAGTTGATTTAAAGCCTGTCCACCTCTGGCAGTTCAGGAGAGTAATTAATATAAAACACAAAAATAATTTGTTTCTTAGCTCAAATAGAGGGAATATTAATGCAAGTTAGATATCTAAAATATTCTTCAAAATTCTTTTTCATTCAATTAGCCAAAGAGAGTAGAAAGGAAAATTAAGACCCATCACATCACACTAGATGTTGTTCAACAAATTGGAAAATATGACTACTGATGCATTTACAGTCAACTTATTCTAGCATGCATGGCCATTAATGAGCTATTAAGTATGTAATCAAAATTAAGTACAGATTTTTCATAAATAAGATTATATAATGGCAACTAGAAAATACATCGAGTGTTAAACGGGTCCTTAATAAATGAATTTGCATTGAGTAGGTAGTTCTGAGAATAAGGCAAATTAGCTTCTTGAAAAATATTTGCAATGTGTATACAAAGAGATCATAAGCCTGAGCACACCATTTTTTTCCTTTTGCGCTAGTTATCTATGTCACCCACTTTGTTCATTCATGCACTTTTCCAAATGCAATGCTGCTTTGTAAATATCTTTGTAAATCTGTTATTACATTGTAGCTATATCCCATCTTCTTAGAGATGATGAGTGGTTCCGGCTGCACATCAACACAAATATGCCGTGAAGTCAGGTTCAGTGTAAATGTAGTTGAGTGAATCTCCAAGACACCTTCTGAATGTACCATTGAGTATCTTAAAATTATGAAGAAAATAACTCAGCCTCTCTCTCATTTATAACAGGAAATTTAAACCAGTACTGAAGACAAATGAAAATAACTATACTATTAATCATTTTAATTGACCCACATTAACAGAAGACTTATATTTCTGTAAATATTAAACGGTCCAGTAAGTACTTTTAAGGTGAAAGGTAATCTTAAAACAAATTATATATACTTAGCCTTATAGATTAAAATGTATGGCTAAGGTAAAGCATAGAAAAGAAGACACGTCAAAAATTGAATACCAAACAGTAACATCATCTGAACTCCATGGCTTTCTGTTACATCATAAAAGGACATATACTTTTAGCAGCCTCACTGTGATACTTATAATGCAGTTGCTTTCTTACTTATCAGAGAATGGTTACAACACACAAAGAAGCCATTCAATCAATAATGTCAATACTGCCTCTCTGAAGGATCAAATTCAACAAGTATCACGCACAGCCATTCATGCAACAACCTTCCACATTTTTTTCCATGTCAAATAACAATCCTATTCTCTCAATTGAACCTGTCCCCACCACACTTCGAGCAGTGCATTTCAAACATCTACTATTTGCTGCATGAAAAATCATTTCCTAATTATTATATCACTTCCAAAGGTTTGTTTTGTTGCTTTTTCTGTTACTGTGTTAATTCCAACATGTTTGGACAAATTGTCTTTGAGCCTATGTTTATTAATGTTAGCAAACAGCTGTACTGAGTATGAGAAATAAACAAGAAACATTGAAATAGTGTTGATCATATTTTGGATGCATCACAAAGAACATTAAACTCCAAATTGTAGAAGCCTTAATCATTTGGCAATATCACAAATTTTCTGCATTCACCTTCTCTAAATACTCAGTAAGAAAAGGATAATGTTCCTTTTTGATGTGGCTGCCAACATTTACTTTTAATCAGTTGTGTACTGCACCTTTATTAAAAAGGAATCTGTTTATTTTACAAAAGTATTGCAGCTTTTATTGATGCCTTTTGAGAAGTTAGGATAGTCTATCCAAACTGTGAGACTTGTACCAACAAGTAGATCCCAGAATGTAATGGATAGATTAATTACACTTGCACATGGTAATTCCGGGGAGGTTTGAATCATCTTCTAGCATCCTGTACCTATTCTATCAACACTTTTATGTCTATTTAGAGAAAAGGACCATGTTAATAGTACTTTTAGATATGAATATGTGATAAGCTATCCCAAAGGTTACAGAACTGTCATGATTAGTACTGAATCAATGAATGAAAATCCAAAGTAATTTTTCTCCGTTTTGCTATTTCTCATGTAAACACATTACTGCAGGACGTTTTCCAGGAAAGCCAAATAAAGGTACTCCAACATATTTAATAAAATTTGAAACAGAGGGGAAATGATAGACAATCTAAAATATATGGACGGATGCATCTATGTATGGAATAGATCTCAACATCAATGAGGACACTTAAATACCAACTGGAACAGACTTAATCTTAGACCAGAATGTAAAGGGCAATGCAGTATTTACAAGGTAGTGCCATCTAACATTTGCCGGAGGGACTGTTGTTTGAAAGCTGCGTTATTTTCCAACAATGAATTCTTCACTAACTTCAGCAGATATCAGCATCACCACAGGGAGAGTTGGACTAAAGAAATATATATAGCTATGTTGAAAAAGTAAAAATAGCACCGAGTCAAAACTCATTTATTTATGAATGAAGGTTGAGCATGATTATCGATTTAGAGAAATAATTGAAGCAGAAAGAGTTGCAAGGTTACGAGGAACGGGCAGAGATTGGGAAATCTATTTGGAGTTGGCAGATGTACCAATGCCGCGTTGCCGCCTTGCGTGCTCGCTTACAGCATTCTATAATGAGCCAGGATAGAAAAAAGTAATTAATCTTTCTTTTTCCAGCTCAATGAAACAAGTTTGTTATAGAGATGTAGATTTTTAAGTTCTGCATTATTAAACATCCGCTTGCATTTCTGGAAATAAATTCGTCTTCATCTTTTAATTTGTCACGTGAGCACAATTAAAAACTTTTCTTTGGATATTCCCACTTATGGATGGATTCGCTATTAATCGCAAAAAATAATTACTGCATTCCTTCAGGTAATTCAACACGTTAACATCATTTTGCAGGTGTCGGCACAATAAGTCGAATGGCCTGCACCGCACAAATTCTCTAATTCCATGATTAACACTTAGGTTTTAACTGTAAGGACATCTCAGTATCATTTAAAGCATTGAAATAAAAAGAATTGCGGATGCTGGAAGTCTGAAACAAAAACAGAATCTCCACATCATCAGCGATTCTGCTTGACCTGCTGAGTTTCTCCAGCAATTTCGATTTTTATTTCACTTCAAAACATCTCGGATATTCTTCGAGTCTCCCAAACACGCAATAAGATGCTACGGGGATTATCGTGGCTGGGCCTGATAGCATCAGCAAGTGTTGTATTTGTTTGTTGCACATAAATCATTTCAGTCTGGGATCAGTGGGTTCCTGCAAGTGATTGATCTCGCTATTCCAAGTGAAATCAACATGCATGGGGTTCCGGACATAATATTGACACATTAAATGAACCGTTGGATTTCAGCCTCTTCCCTCTTGTGTAATTACAACCCTGACTGAAATGTTCTGCAGTGAAAAGATCGATCCCACTAAACGAGTCATTTCATAGGCAATAGAGTCTGTTTCGCCATGCAACGACGTTTTACACCTTGACTGTTGTGAAATCCAGTCGAATGTGATCCCTTGTTAAAATTGATCTCTTCACGAGAGAATGTAAGATCAATGTCACAGTTATAAAACAGTGGAGGAAGAGTGACTAAGAAGACAAAAAAGAACAAAACAGTTTCAACTTTTCGCTCTAATTATCAGAGCGAAAAACCAGTAAAACTGGACACGGTCATGTACCAGTAAAAAAAAACTGAACGAACTGTGGATGCTGAAAATCAGAAACAAAGGAAGATCACTGGACCCGAAACATTAACACTGTTTCTCTCTCCATAGATGCTGCCAGACCTGCTGAGTTTCTCCAGCAATTTCTCTTCATGCACCTGTAAAACCCTGTCGGAACTAGAGAGAGACGGGACTCCAGGAGCACTGGGACCAGTATGGAATTGTAAAATAAAACTGTCTTGAACTATTTTATTCCTTCACCATAAGCTAAAAAATACATTCCGTGTGAAGTTTAGAATAGATTGTCTACTCTAAAAAATGGAAAACATCTGTATTACACTGTCTGAAAGGTTTTTGTAGAAGAGGATTAAATTGTCACTTCGGAAGCGAATTAGAGGAGTGCAGGGCAAAAGGGAAAGAACGGAGCAGTGGGACGAACTGGGTGGTTCATTCAAAGAGCCAAAACAGGTGCAATGGGCCGAACGGTCTCCCCTGACGCTATCAGCAGCATCTTGTCGGAGCTGGATCCCCAAGTGAGCAGCTGACCTACCAAACAGATTTCGATCTTTTGTCTGTTCGCTGTTTAGAAAATAATGTGTAATGTGTGTCTGACGGGATGCTGTCTGAGGGCCAACTCACCCCATCAAGGAGACTCTATTCTAATATCAAACACTTAACTCAAACAGAAGCTAACAATTGGGTGCATCCTTTTGATTGAGCGGAACACGTTAAAAAAAAAAATCAAGAGACTAACATTTCACACAGGGTATCGAAGATATGAGCTATCTCACTCACCGGCGTTCCTCAATTTCTTATTCCTGTAAACTGACAAGATGACGAGTAGGTTCCCCAGGATATCGATCACGATGGTAAATATGAGCAGTCCTGCCAGGGTCGTTGCCACCCAGGGTGGCCGATCCACAATGAACGGCCCGGGTACCAGAATGGAACTGTTTAAACAGCTCACATTCGTGTTCATTTTCCTTAGCTTTGACTTTGCGCCGTAAATGTAAATTCTAAGGAGGGATATAGTGAACCATTCGCTCCCAAGCCAGTGCAGTAGCTCTGGTCACTAATGATGAAATTGACCAAGGCAATCTACATCTGGATCCGTCATGTTTAAAGTTTTATTTAGGGGCGATAAACAAAACCAGCCATCTAACTTTTCTGAAGCTGCTAATCTACCGGAGGTAGGACTTTTATATCTCTCAGTTTCTCGCTCACATTGCCAGTTTGTGGCTCTTCAGCGTTCACGGCCCTTCTCCCATCATGTGACGGCGGTTTGCACTGAGCCATGTAAGAACACCGCCCCTGTGTGGCGATGAGAAGGAGCTTTCATTCATCACCACGTTGCACCATTCAAACAGAGCATAATCTCGCTGTCTGTCCCCTTTCAATTCATTCGACAGTCCTTTCATTCATTCATCAATTAACTTCATTGCAAGCATTCGTACGTGTGCGGTTCATCCATCGCTGCTCCTAACGTATCCATTAATTTCTGTCTATTCCTTTACCTAACTACTTGATCTTTCCATTCAAATATTCGTTGTTTTCCAGACTACATTGTTAGTTTTATAATTTGTGAAGCTCCCAACTATATCTAATTAGAAAATAAATACAAAAAAAAATCACATATTCTCCGTCTGGGAAATATTCTATCAGAGCTCCTAATACTTGTATGATCAACAGCCACTGGGGATGTGCCCTAAGCTTGGAGGGTGGCTAATGTTGTGCCATTATTTAAGAAAGGCTGCAGGGAAATGCCTGGGAACTACAGAACCTGTGACCGATTCTGAGAGAAGGGATGGACAGGCATTTGGAGAGGCAAAGACTCATTTGGGATAGTCAGCATGGTTTTGTGCATAGGAAATAATTTCTTACCAATTTGATTGAGTTTTTTGAAGGGGTGACTAAGAAAGTAGATGAGGGTAGAGCAGTAGTAGTGTTTAGCAAGGCTTTTGGCAAGGTACCACATGCTGGGTTGTTGAGTAAGGTTAAATCTCACATGATCCAAGGAGAACTGGCTAATTGGATACAAAATCTGCTTGAAAGTAGAAGACAGAGGTGGTGGTAGAGATAGATAGAGGCCTGTGTTGGGTCCACTATTATTTGTAATTTATATAACTAATTTGGATGAGAATTTAGGAGGTATGAATAGTATGTTTGCAGATGACACCATGATTGGTGATATAACGGACAATGAAGGTTATCTGCAAATACAGCGAGATCTTGATCAAGTGGGCCAGTAGGCTAAGAAATGGCAGATGGAAGTTAATTTAGATAAATGTTGCATTTTGGTAAGCCAAACTAGGGCAGGACTTACACAGTCAATGTTAGAGCCCTGGGGAGTGTTATAGACAAGAGGTCAAGGGGTACAGGTTCATAGTTACTTGGAAGCAATATTTTTGTGCACCTTCCAACTTAATAAATTGTATTTGCTGCTCACAATAAATCTCCACAGTGAGATGACTAAATGCAGGCTGAGTGATTACTTTGCAGAACAACTCCATTCAGTCCGCAAGTGTAACCCTGTATTTCCTAATATTTTAATTCTTCTCTGCATTATCATTGTGATTTCTTTGGCCTTAGCCTCCTACATTGTTCCAAAAAATCTGACTGGAGCTTCATCTTCCAGCTAGGCAATCTACAGCCTTCTAGAATTAGCAGTGAGTTGAACCATTTCAATCTAAGCTCTTTGAGACGCTTCCATCAAACAGCAGCTATTGGTTATATCTATGCCATTGTCATTTCAACTCCTCTAGATAACAATTTTTGTTTCTTTACTTGTCCTGCCACTATCAATTTTGCTTCATAACTTAATTACCTTTGTGATTTAATCACTCCTATTCCACTCTTCCCTATTGTTCTTAGCTCCAAATTCCTCCACCCACTGCCTAACCTAACATTTCCTGTCTCTGGATCTGCTTAAGGCCAGTCACATGTCCAACTTTTTCTGGTTCTGATGAAAGGTCATTGACCAGAATCATTAATTATGTGATTCTTTCCACAGATGTTGCCTGACTGAGTGAGTGTATGCTGTTTTCATGAATACATGGCATCATTTCGATATTATTGCATGGGAAACGTTTTGCGGGATTGTTTGGTGCTGCTCGTAGCATGACTCAAAGGATTAAAAGGCCAGATCGAGTGATAAGTTATCCATTTTCTATAATGGCCTATGTACAGTAATCCTGAGTTTCTTCTGATCTGCAGATGCAAGTAGAATGTGGGAACAAACGGGTTATTGTCGCTTAAAGAAAGTTGTGGTATTTTCGGAGTAAGTGAGGCATGAGGACAATAAACCAAGGGAAAGAATTGAGAAGTGCAGAATGTTTTCAGAAGTATCTCCTTGTTTCCAACAGGCCTTTTCCCACGTTCCAAGTCAGGGCCTACCCCTGGTGAAACATAAAAAATTCTAACACAAGTGGACAGATAGTAGGAACTGCAGATGCTGGAGAATCTGAGACAACAAGGTGCAGAGCTGGATGAACACAGCAGGCCAAGCAGCATCATAGGCCTGCTGTGTTCATCCAGCTCTGCACCTTGTTGTCTCAGGACTGAGATGAGGATTTTGTTTTTACTCAAAGGGTAATAAACCTGTGAAATTCTCTATCACAGAAAGCTGTGAAGGCCAATTCACGTGTAGTCCAGTTTTGGTAATTTTCTACTTGCCATCCATCATGTATCCCTTTCATTCTCCTCTCTCTTTGAACATCCTGTACCTTGGAATAGTTAAACAATTGGTCGCTGGGCAAGGCCATTCAAATTTGCCTTCTAAATACAAGTTGTGTTGGGAATGGTAATCCCTTTTCCACATTTGATGATACATACCATATACTCTACTAGACCATTTGAACATAGATTGAATGGTGATCATGTGGTATTGGTGACTTTCTATTCAGTACATATGGTCTTGAAGCATTTTGCTAATGCATTGTGCTCCGTTGTCTGACACTATCTTTTCTGGTATACTTACTGAATAAACTGCAAGCAGCCCTAATCATGACAGTGATTGTCATGCTTGTTGTGTTGCTATGTCATCAAGTGGGAAATTTAGAGAAATAATCCATCATGAAGGTTTAATCTTCCCCATGCACTGTGATTAGGTTTATTACTACTTTTTTCCAAGGAGTGGATAGAACATTGTGTGGATGGAAAGGGTCCGTCTACTGCTGGAATTGTTTGGTTTGGCATGCCTCACAAGCATTAACAGTGCTGAATATCCTTAGACATCCTGGGCCAGTACGGATTCACGTTTGACATCTTGTGTGTTCGATATCCATCTCCCTGGTGTAATATGAACATGATATATTAGTTTAACACTTTCAGTATTAAGGCTTATTTCCCCTTGAAAATAACTTGTCATCATATAACAACATACATCTCTGTAAAATCAAAATGAGCAAAATCTTCTCTGGTATTTCTTTAATACTGTCAGGCCAGCTCTGGATAATGTTCTTCCATGGAGAGACTGGGTGTGTTAATTCTGCAAAACCCCTCCTTTCATTGGCATGTAAGATTTTTAGAGTTCTTTTCTTTGTATTATCTATCATTTGATCTGTAAAATACAACTGCATATTTGTTTGAACAATTGCAATTCAGTAAGGATGTCACTGAATGCTGCCCCATTCATAATCAGGTCTCTGGAATCCATGATTCTACTTTAAAAATATTGTATTGGATCACCTTAAGTTGCATGTCCCGGATGTTATGTCAGTATAAATTTTAAACTGTTCCTTTTTTGAGAACATAGGCTCTGCAGCTGGTATTATGAGAACTCAGTTACTTACACATCAACTATTGGGAGTAGAGAGTTGTTTGTGATTTCTGTACACTGGATTTGTTTCCAGCTCAAAAATTTACTGCAGCCATTTAGTTCTTTTTCTGTTTTTTTTAATCTAAGGTAGTCTTTGAAATGTTTTTTGCCTTGAAGTATCTGTTTACATCCCTCTGTCATCCTTCCTACTTATCTTCCCACCTACTTTTGTATCATCAGTAAACTTGGTGATAGCATATTCACTTCTCTCATTCAAATCCTGAATATATAATGTCAATAATTGTGGTCCCAGCACTAATCCCATAGCATTCCGTGATTATCCCTTTTATCCCAATTCTCTGTCTCCATTAGGTAGCTAATCCACTATCCATGCCTATATACTGCCCTCTATCACAATGGGCTCTCCTCTTATGAAGTTGACTTATGTACGGTTGCTTGACAAATTTTTTTTTTTGGCAATTGAATTATGTGACATCGACTGAATCCCCTTTATCTGTTCTGTTTGTTATCTCCTTGAAGAACTGAAATAAATTGGCCAGATATGACTTACACTTCATGAAGCTATGCTGGCTCTGTTTACTCATTTTATGTACTTCTAACTAGTGAGTTATTAAATCCTTTGCAGTAGACACTAACATTTTCCCATTGACAGATGTTAAGTTAACTGGCCCTTAATTAACAGTTTTTTTTTTTGCTTCCATCCATTTTTGAATAAGAATGTTACATTGGTAGCTTTTCAATCCTCTGGAACTTTTCCAGAATCTAAGGACTTTTGGATGATTCCTAACAGTGTATCCGCTGTCTATATATATACTCCTTTAAAATCCTAGGATGCAGTTCCTCAGGTCCAGGGGACATATTGGCCTCTAGGTTCATTAGTTTCTGCAGTAGATTTTCTCTAGTGACAGTTATTGCATTTATTTTTTGACTCCTCTGCTACTATCTAATTCTGTATTATTATTTCCCAGCCTTGTTCTCCAAGGGGGCTGTGTCCGCTTTGGCTTCTCATACAGCTGTACAGCTGGTGTTTAATTCTGTTGTTTGGTTGGGTTTCTTTTAGTTTCCCAAATATCTCCCATCACTTTATTGTGTTTTTTTTTGACATACTCATTACTGCTAGCATGGTGTGAGACTATCTCCAACAGTGTGTTTTACCTGGTGGTGGCAACGCTTATGTTATCTCCTGTAACATAAGAAACTATGGATATTGTGGTATTGAACATTTATACAACTAACTATTCTTTACAAACATTACACTTCTCAGACACTTAAGTATCTGGGCCAATTTTAAGCAATTACAATACAACAATGTAACATGCTTCCAGTAGGTTATGACGTTGAAGAGACCTGAAAGAAAGTGGACCGTTATACACTTAGTTCACATGCTATGGTACAGTGATGATATCGTGATTACGTCTCTTAAAGGTGTACTGACAAACTGACCATAAGACACAACACAACTTAAAATATGTCTCAGATGATTCCCCTCAGGTTCAGTTTAAGAAATAAAAACAGATATTGTTATCTGGTTGGTATGGATGAGTTGGACCAAAGAGTCTGTTTCCATGCTGTACAACTAACTATTCTCCATGAATCTATGACTCTATGAGAAACTCATCACAGGCAGCACCTGTGGAGAGAAAGCAGAGTCAATGATTCAGGCCCAGCGACCCTGCATCTGAACTCTAGGGCAATTACTGTTTTTGCTTCAGATGTTTGCAGTTCTTTGTTTTATTGCAATTTGAGAAAGATAGATTCCAAAAATGCTTAAAATGGATGAAGATTTATTTATCTAATTGAAATTATTATCTTCCTCTGGATACCCTTTTAATATCTTAAAGACAGAATATAATTTCTCAGATATTATTAGCTCCAGGTAAAAACTCCTTGTTAATATACTTACTGCTGGGAGTAGAGAGTTGGGTTCTCCTTTTGGCAATTCAGAAAACTATTTAAATTTTAATAAATAAACAAATTATTAGCTTGGTTTGAGAAAACCAGGAGCAGGTATAATCAGATTTCTAATGAGAATTCACCTGGAATTTCAATTGTTACAGCAAAAAATTGTGAAGTAAGGATGTCATGGTCCTACAGGACCTTAACCTGCTCTCTCAATACAGAGAGATGACTAGTAGTGATTTAACCTGAGGGTCACCACACTTCAGATGAGGGGAGAGGTTGGGAAGGAGAGTCCTAGACAGTAACTTGGGCTGATGCAGAAATTGAACCCACGCTGTTGACATCATTCTGTATTATAAACCACCCGTTCAGCAACTGGCCTAATCATATTTAAATAACATTTATCCTACTCCTTAAATTAATGTTTGAACTAGTTGTGGTAATATGAATGCTTTCTGAATGCTCCTCAATATTGATGATGTATCTTGATATTTCCTATGCATAATGAATGAATTAATTGCAATTCAATCTATATTTTATTCCAAATTTGGTATCGATCATTGCTAATTTCTGCAGATGCTTCGATGCGTGGTTTAGCCATTGTCACACCTCTCAGAGTTGGATTATCTGATTTGGTCAGAGTTAAGGGAGAGGAAAGTGTGACTGTGAGTGAGATTGCTAAGGGGACCTAGAGGGCAAGAGCTTAGGGGTCTCAACCTTTGCAATTGTCCAACAGGTCTGAGGTTCTTTCAGCTTGTCCAGATGAGTGTGAGGGCTTCAAAAGAGATGAGTCCACTGACCATGGCACTATGGTACAGGAAGCCATTTTTTCATGGGAGAGCGGGGAGTAAGAAGGAATGTTGTCAGGGGCATTAACACTGTTCTCTACAGCAAAGAACATGAATTTAGATGACTGTGTTGCCTGTCCAGCACCAGGATTTGGAATATCTGCTCAGAGATAGAAGGAAAGACACATTGCGAGGGAAAGGATCCAGTCTTTATGATCTATGTAGATACTAACAACATAGGCAGAACAAAGAAGGAGTTTCTACATAGTTGGTATGAGGAGCTAGGCACCAGATTAAGAAACAGAATCTCAAAGATTACAAGTTCTGCATTATTACTTGAGCCACATGCAAATTGGTGTAGGTGAAATCAGATCAGAGAGATGAATAACAAAATCAGAAATTGCTGGAAAATTTCAGCAGGTCTAGCAGCATCTGTGGAGAGATAGCAGAGTTAACATTTCCAATCCAGTGACCCTTCTTCAGAAGAGAGATGAATATGTGGCTTAAAGACTGGTGTGGGATATGGGTTTTAGATCATAGGAAACGGTCATCCTTACTGGGGAAAATGGGATGTATTTCGATAGGATCATCTCCACTTGAACCATGGCTGGTATTCTTGCCAATGGGAAAGCTGAGGAAGTAGAGAATCTTGCATTGAATAGTGAGGGCAAGGATCAAACTTGGGAAGATGCGGTGCCAGTGCACAAGTTCCCAGGTTCAGATGGACTTCATCCTAGCCCTTAAAAAAACTGCTAATGAGATAGTTGTTGTATGGGTTTTAATTTCCCAAACTCCTTTGATTCAGAGACAACACCATGAGTTTGGAAGAAAGTCAATCTAACTCCTTTATTTGAAAAGTTAGGGAGAGAGAAAGCAGGAGCCAATAAACCAATTAGCTTATCATCTGACATTGGAAAAACATCAGAAACTATTATTAAAGACATCAAATCAGGCAATTTGTTAAGATTCAAGGTAATCAGGGAGAATCAATGTGGTTTTGTGCAAGGGAAATACTGTTTGACCAATTTATTGGAGTTCATTGAGGAAATGCTGTGGATAAAGGGGAACCAGTGGATATACTTACATTTCAAGAAGACATTTGATAATGTGCTACAACGAAAGTTATTGTGAAAAATAAAAGATTGCGTAGCATATCTGCATGGATAAAATATTAGCTGGCTAATAAGAAGCAGAGAGTAAGTGGAATTTAGGCTGACATGATGTAATGAATTATATGCCTCAGGGATCAAAGCTTGGACCTCGGCTGTTTACAGTTTACATAAATAATCTACATGAAGGGATGGAATGTATAGTCACCAAATTTGCTGACAACACAAAGGTATGCAGTCAAGTAAGTTACGACGAATACATCAGAAGTTACAAAGATATATAGATAGGTTTATTGAGCGTACAAAGATGTTGCAAATACAGGATAATATGGGAAAATGTGAAATTGTCCATTTTTACAGGAAGAATAAAAAAGAAGCATAAATGGTGACAATTTGCAGAACTCTGAAATGGAGGGGGATCTGTATATCTTCCTGCATGAATTGCAAAAAAGATATTATACAGGTAAGGCAAATAAAGCTAATAGAATGTTATCATTTATCGTGAGGGAATTGAACATAAAAGTAGAATGTTTATACTTTAGTTACAAAGGGTACTGGTGAGTCTACGTCTGAAATACTGCGCACACATTGGTCACCTTATTTAAGGAGGGATGTAAATACTTCAGTGAAAATCTACCAAACTAATACCTGGAATAGACTGGTTGCCTTATGAGGTTAGGCTGGGTAGGCTAGACTTCTGTCCTCTGCATTTTGTAAAAGGCTACTAGAACAACACATAGAAGATCCTGAGGGGCTGATGTGGAGAAGCTGTTTCTTCTAATGGGAGAAGCACTTGGGATCACTGTTTAAAAATCATTGGTGGCCTATTTTAAAAATAGATTTGACCTTTTTTTTACTCTGATGTTTTTGAATCTTTGAAACTTTCTTTTTGAAAAGGTGATGGAAGCAGTGTAATTGGAAATATTTAAGGTAGAGGTAAATAGATGCTTTATGAAGAATGAGTCGAAACATTATCGGAGGTAGACAAGAATGCAGATTTGAAGTGACTATTTAAATCAGCTATGAATGTGTTGATTGGTGGAGCAGGCTCAAGGGGGTGAATAGCCTGCGTCTACTCTTGATTCACATGTTTGTTTTGTGAACTGCATTGGTGATTTTAAAATTAAACCTTTTAAATCCTTGAAGCTTTTATTTATAAGAAAAGAACACTTTTACCCTTGGAGCCCCTCATCATGGTTCTATTATTTGATACCTATTCTATCACACACCTTGTCAGACCTGATGAGGTCCTGAACCTTTCTGGTGCTGAATCTACCTCCTTGAGACCACACTCCAGTTGTTTGCTGCCAGAGCAACCTGAAGCTATGCTTAGTTCGGTGAGGCCGGCAGGTCTCCTGTTTCCATCCTCAGTGAAGTGGATTTCTCTCTGTGGCCTCATTACTGGTATCATTAGTCCAGGCATGAGCCTATTAAAACAGGGTTGGGAGCAGTTGCTAGAAGTATATATTCAAAGTATCAGAAAATAAAGAGGTATAACTCAAACAAGATCACGATGAAATATGAGAAAAAGTGACTTTGTTTCCTGCTATGCTTAAAATCCTGAGTTTTAAGTTTGCATAATTGCAGGAAATTCATCCATTTCGCAGTTATTATCATGAACTGAGATGCATTGAGGCACAGGGAAGAGTATGAAAGATGGAGGAAGTTTGAGAATACAATATTCTTGTCCATAATATGCTTGCACTCCGATTCCCTCAATCTTTTACACCAGTTCAATTATGATGTCTCTGGATGCAAATATGCAGAATTCTACCCCTACGTTTCAAGTGATCATTTCACATCCTTCTCATCCTGTCCATTCATTTGATTTTGAATATGGTACAAAAGCTGTGACTGTCTTGGATGGGTATCAAGTGGCATTTCCCAATAATCGGAGGGGCAGTGGCTGTTCTGTTGTATACATGTCACCTGACATTCTTTAGGTTAAATGCTGTGCAGCCTCTCATACTGAATTAAATTTGCAACAGTTCCCCATCAAATTAATCATCCCCAACATTATTCACAGTGACATTTGATGGAACCTTTCATTGCTGCTTTCAGGTTAACAGGTCTCAGATGTTCAATAAATAATGAGGTTACAGAGCAAGTCAATTAAGCTTGTGAAATAGAGATGCTGTTGTCAAGAAGCTAACAGATCCAGTACTCTCACAGCAAGCTTTCAGATCGTAAAGTGCAATCATGCACATCTCACATATATTTTAAGAGAGGTCATTCACTTTATGTGCTTGAAGATCTTTTTCAGCGCTGTTTATGTGAAGTCCACATGAAGCAAAACTTGCAAGTAAGTAAAGAAATCAGAAATAACAATGACCAAATATAAAGGTTAAGGATTCACAATTGAATCATGTTGCATCAGATCTAGTAATCCTACAAAGATCTACCTGGCTTCCTCAGGGTGGAAGGAGACATTGCCACCAGTTCAGCATTTTCCAGTAATATGGATGTAGTTGCATCTTCACCATGTACATAAACATGTTAAATTGCTGCAATCCTGAATTCTCATGGCCTGACCACCTGACACCTGGATTCCAAGTTTAAACAGCATTGCTGTCGAAACCAGACCTGTCCAAGCATGCAGCAGTGAGATGGGCCCCATGGTCATGTGGTTTAAAGGGCCAGGTGCCTTTATTGCAGTTTTCCAATTGAAAGTAACTGAAAGGATAGTGGATTAATTTCAAAGGAGTTTCTTGTATTATCTCTCATAGTTAGTACGCAGTTTAGCTTTAAGAGACAAATTCATTATCTTACCACTGTGTCAAAGAATGTAACCTGAGCCCATTGGGACTCAGACTCCATCTTTACCCGGAGCGACTTGAAGCATTTCACGCTGATGGCAGCATGCTGATCTTTGTAAATATTAATTCATACATCAAACTGCCTCTGATTGTAATATAAGAATACATCCTTTGAATCTTTCAGTACGTTTTATTTGTGTCTAGTCAATTTTCACTGAAAGACCAGCATCCCTGGTACTCATGCTATATTTAAAAAAGCTGGGACGAACACTGGCATTCTGAGGTCACCCTGCTCAGTGATGGACATGTAATCAGGAGATGTTGAAGAAGGGGAAGATGGCATCATTGATTTCAGCAGGGACCTAAAGGGCTTGGTGCAGAGGCTGGTGTAGTAGAGGGCATCCACTTCCTAGAGAGCTGGCAGAGGAGGCCACAACACCTGCCTATAACATTCATGTATCACAAATGCCAGGTGATGACCATCTCCAATAAGAGAGAATCTAACCACTGCCCCTTGGCATTCAATGGTGTTACCATCACTGAATCCCCCACTATCAACATCCTGGGGGTTACCACTGATCAGAAACTGAACTGGTCTAGACGTATAAATACAATGACTGCAAGAGCAGGTCAGAGGTTAAGGATACTGCAGCGAGTAACTCACCTCCTGACTCCCTAAAGTCTGTCCGCCATCTACAAGGCATAAGTCAGGAGTGTGATGGAATACTCCCCACTTGTCTGGATGAGTGCAGCTCCAACAACACTTAAGAACTTGGACACCATCCAGGACAAACACATACACAACCATCCACTCCCTCCACCACCAACGCTCAGTAGCAGCAGTGTGTACTATTTATAAGATTCACTGCAGGTTAACCCAAGATCTTAGGCAGCACCTTCCAAACCCATGATCGCTTCCATTGAGAAGGACAAGGACAGCAGATATATGGGAACACCACCTGTGAAGAAAAAAATCAGTTAATGTTTCGGGTCCAGTGACCTTTCCACAAAACTCTCTGTCCTGAGGAAGGGTCACTGGACTCGAAACGTTAACTCTGAATTTTTCTTTACAGGTGCTGCTAAACCTGCTGAGCTTTCCCAGCAACTTCTGTTTTTGTTCCTGACTTACAGCATCCGCAGCTCTTTCGATTTTTATGGGAACACCACCATCTGCAAGTTTCCCTCCAAGCCACTCCCCATCCTGACTTGGAAATATATCACTGTTCCTTCACTGTCACTGGGTCAAAACCCTGAACTCCCTCCCTATCTGCCCCAATTGGTTTATAATGGTTCAAAGAGGCAGCTCAACACCACCAACGGCAATGAGGACTGGGCGATAAATGCTGATGCAGGAGGGGATGCCCACATTCTATGAGTGAGTAAGAATACAGAATAAGGCAGAAAGTTCCAGACAGGAGAGGGGTGCCCGATATCAGGCTCCCCCAACTATGAAGAAAGAATCTTGTTCCTTGCAGGAAAAGACCTGGGCTGATCCTGTGGGAATGCTGAGACATCCATATCCCTCCAACTGAGAAGGCACTACTCTTCATTCTACTGCAATGCTCACATTAACCTTACTCTCAGTGTCACCTTGTGTATTGCAGCTACCAGCAGGATATCTACCACCTTCACAGAGAACCAGCCAGCTCCACCAGAAGCCATCTCTTTTACCTCCGAGCATGAGAGATCTGATGCCTTCGAGAAGTGCCAGAGACCCAGGCTCCAGAGGGGAATGGACCTTGTAGATCAGACAACTACAGACTTCATCCACATCCACAGGGAGGAACAGAGGACCAGGCAGGGATGTGGGACATAATGGTCCTCATTTCTCACAGGCTTCAGGAGTGCAGCTCCAACATAGGAGCCCGGCTGCCACCAGTATGTGATTGTCTGCCTCCATGAACAGGCTGCCAAAGAGAGCCTGGACCAACACCCTCAGAGTCTGCTTTAGAGGATGACGGGCCTACATTCTACTGCCCCAGCAGCTCATCCTCAGGACTGAGGTACACACACCATTGCCCCAGCCATTAGTCCTCAGACTGAGACGCACACACCTACACTCCATCCCTCCAGCTGCTGGTCCTCAGGACGGAAGGCACGGTGACTGGGGGATGGGGAACTTGTCGAGCAATCCAGCTGGTCCATCCTCTCAGAACTGTGTTAGGAGACACCCAGAAGAGGAGGAACCACACACACTCACCCACCCACCCACCCCAGCCCTCCTCAGAAATTTTCTCTTGGGACACTGTAGTGATGGCTGGGTCCTCCACCTCCACCCTATCTATTCTTCTCCAATTGTTGGAACTGGCAAGAGGACCCTTAGCATGTTTAGGCCATCGGGATACAGATGTCTCCTGGGCTCAGCTGACCAAATCTCCAGGGTCCACTGGCTCCCTCCACCTTGAGCTGCAGAACCTGGGACAACACTGAAACATATTGGAAGGGAATGGAAAGAAAGAACTTTTTTGGAGGCACAGGTGAAAATTATACAAAATTTCGTGTTTTTATCAATTTGTTTGGTTTTATAATTTATTTGTTTGTTTGAGTGCCAGTGCAGTCTGAATGTAACTGTACCAGCATGAGTACTAACTTCACATGTGTACAAGATGTTCCATGGATTGTTGTCTGCTATAGAACGTGGAAATAAGATGAACAAGACATATACAGAGCAATGGGCTCTCCATCGCCCCATGTTGTCAAACATCTCTCTTCTATCCTTGGCCTCTTTGAATTAACGTATTGGTGTGAATGAGGTGGTCACGTTGAGGTCTAGAGCAGGGAGGTGTACAGAACACTAAGAGCTCATACCTTAGGAATGGCAGCTCTGTGTCCTGTCTGCTGCATTGGTCCATGTCCTTTCTTGTGCATTGGTCTGTGTGTAATGTTACTTTAACCCTCTAAAAGGCCTCCATTCTGTGAGACTTGCAGTACCCTCCCTCACAGGTCAAGACACTTCCCTGGCCACTCAGGGTATAGTCCCAATCATTTCCTTTCACATTGCACACTTTAGAATTTCACCACGATGGAAGACAGCAGCAAATGCTCTTCCGCTGGTGGCTTCCAGCCTCTACATCTACATAGTGGAGAGGCTCAAACATCTAGATTTCCTTCTGGACAGCCCTTCCCAAGATCCACATTGCGTGGCACCTCTGCAGGTCTCCACCTAACCTGTTGATGTGACCTGCTTACCTTTTCATCCATGCCCTGGCATTTGAGGTAACCATACCAGCGTGATTATACATTGTCTACCTATTGAAGCCAGGGTGATGATCTTGAATATGGACAATCCCCATGAATAAGTTCCCGATTCTCATTACTGGGACATCAACCGCCCTAGTCCCCATATGGTCTCTCTTGCTCGTCACCAACATTACAAGTGTGAACCCTTTCTGATGTCCTTGCCTACCCAAGTGCATCATGAGTGTGGCAATTTACAGAATTATGCAGCATGATAGCATAGTGATTAGCATTGCTGCCTCACAGCACCAGGGATCCAGGTTCAATTCCAGCCTTGATTATCTGTGTAGAGTTTTCATATTCTCCCTGTGTCAATATGGTTATGCTCCAGTTTCATAGTCATACAACTCGGAAACAGGCCTTTTGGTCCAACCAGTCCATGCCAACCATAATCCTGAACTAAACTAGTCCCACTTGCCCCAAATCCATCCAAACATTTCTTATTCATGTATTTATCTAAATGTCATTTAAATGTTGTAACTGTACCCACATCCACCACTTCCGGATAAAGTTCATTCCGCATACAAAACACTCACTGTGTAAAATGTCTTTTCTAAATATTTCTCCTCTCACCTTAAAAATATGCCCCTTAGTCTTGAAATACCCCACCTTAGGGAAAATACACTTGCCATTCACCTTATCTATGCCCCTCATGATTTTATTAACCTCCAAAAGGTCACCCCTCAACCTCATGCTCCAGTTAAAGAAGTCACAGCCTATCCAAACTCTCCTTATAACTCAAACCCCTTCACTCCCAGCATCATCCTGGAATACCTTTTTTTGAACCCTCTCCAGCTTAATAATATACTTCTTATGGCAGGGTGACCAGAACTGGACACAATACTCCAGAAGAGGCCTCACCAATATCTTATATGACCTCAATATGACGTCCCAACTCCTATGCTCAAAAGGTCTGAGCAATGAAGGTAAACGTGCTGAATGCCTTCTTAACCATCCTGTCTACCCGTGATGCAAATTTCAAAGAATTATGTACCCGAATCCCGAGGTATCTCTGTTTTACAATACTACCCAAGGCTCTACTTCTAATTGTATCATTCCTGCCTTTGTTTGTTGTGCCAAAATACGATACCTCGCATTTATCCAAAATAAACTCTATCTGACCCAGTTGATCAAGATCTCTTTGTAATCTTAGATAACCTTCTTCACCGTTCACTGTACCACCAATTTTGGTTTCATCTGCAAACTTACTATCTTTGCCTTCTATATTCTCATCTAAATTATTTATGTAAATTACCAACAAGTGGACCTTTCATTATTTATTATTATAAATAATTTATTATTACCCACCGTCTGCAGGTCAGATGGATTGGTCATGTTAAATTGCCCAAGAGAGTCCAGGACAGTGTAGGCTAGGTGGATTTGCCATGGTAACTGCAGGATTATGGGGATAGGATAGGAGGGTTGGTGCAGATTTGATAGGCTGAACGGTCTCTGTCTGTACTGTACAGATTCTATGATCAGGCTGAGACATTTGTAAACAAGTCGATCCTGCAGTGCTGTCTCCATAAGAACAGATAAATCAGCTCCCTATATCTTTTATACAACCTTGACAGAAACAGAAGGATTACTGAATCTAGCCTTGATCCACCCAATTTATTAATCTAGAGAATTGTATATCTTTAAGCTTTATTGACCTCCAATGTATCCTCTTGATTTGTAAACTACTTTTTCATGTATGTGTGTGAACCTGAGTGTGTGTGCGTGCATGAAACTTGAAGCATTTTTATTACTTGACTTAGACTGGATTCAGTATAATATAAACTATCCTCTTTCTTTTTCAAAGAAGCCAAGAAAACTTGTCTGCTTTTGTATGTTACATTAGCAGCATGTAAACAGTAAATACTCACTGAATTACCAAGCGGATCCTTTGAGAAAAACTTAGTGCAGTCAAACAAGGAGTGGGGATGTAAAGGAGAGTCAGTCCACTTTTCCTCACTTGACTGTAACATATTCAAGCTACAATTTAAAACTGGAACACTTACCAAAGCAATATTTAACACAGCAATGTTTCCAACAATTCATTGTTTACACACATGCAAATATAGATGTTTATTTTTCAGGTACAAAAATCCAACTTATTTATAGTTTCAAAGGATGCCGCCATTTATGTAGCATTTTGCTTTTTAAAAATTGCCCTCTATAAGTAAAGCTACACAGAATCAAATAAAAACTGTAGCAGGAAGCTATTCTAACTGTCATTTCTAATTTGAAATGAAAGCTTGCAGCCTGAACAATCACCAATATAACACATGATGCAACGCTATCGCTCAGCCTCACTTTCACAATGCTCCACACACAAGAGAACGCTGCAACACTGATACACTCCACTTCTTAGTTGAATAGTTAATGGCACCATCAGAAAGATATTTAATAAAATGCCAAATCACCTGGAATCAGCAAAGCTTTCTAAAATGGTAAATATTGTAGTTTAAGTAATTAAAATAATGGTACCTAAATGAGTTACAAAGAGCTTATTGAATTGCCTAGGGTAACAAATTCAGGTGGGCTTTGTAATTCATTTCTGTGATGATGGAAATTGTTAGCATTATGCCAGTCTAGTAGGATCCCCACCAATAGCAAGAGTGGGATAATTGGCAGAGACTATATTTCTACCTACTCCATTATTTTCAGGACAAGAGAGCTCGTAAAAGTTAGAAAACCCATGTAAGACAAAGACAATCCAATTTCAGACCACAGGCAGTTTTATTTTTGTAGAGACCTCTGTCAAAATAATGTTGGGACCATCACCATTTTTCTTTATTTTACTCATTTTTGGTTTGGAGCTGACACCTGAAGTTGAAAGTCAAACTTTGGACTTTGAGCAGCAATTTTGATTTTAAAAAAGATAAGGACAAACAAACTGAAACATGTTCCTCAGAACTGGCCTGGAAGGTTAATTGTGGGTTGTTCATTGTTCTAAGAACACAGCAGATGTTTCAGTACTTGGAATATATTATGCTCAAGGACTGGCAGCTGCCTGGATGTTAAAAGGGCCAGTCAAACAAAGTGAATGTTGGTGGAAAAAAGAAGAGAAGCCAAAGACTGAACTGATTTTGTCCATTTTTGGGCGAAGGCAGTATGGCTGTTAAAGTTGGAAGCTTGAATGCTGCTGGTTGGAGGTTTTGTTGGACTTTCATTTATATCCAGTTATCAAATTACTGGAAGCTCTGAGAAAAAAGAACTGTAGTCTTTAAGACATAAGTAAATGTCTCCAGTGGTCTGTGGAAGCTGTTTGCATTGACTGTGGATGACTTCAGAATTCAAATAAGATAAACAGTCCCATGTGCCTGTGAACAACTCATTGTATGAGGATTGCATGAAGGTTGTGCACCAATTGATCAAAACTATTTCAGTGAACTAAAAACCGAATTAACAGTGGATGCTGTAAATCAGGAACAAAAACAGAAGTTTCTGGAAAAGCTCAGCAGGTCTGGCAGCATCTATGAAGAAAAGATGAGAGTTAACCTTTCTGGTCCGTTCTGAGGAAGGGTGACCAGACCCGAAATGTCAACTCTCATTTTTCTTCACAGATGCTGCCAGACCTACTGGGCTTTTCCAGCAACTTCTGCTTTTGTTCCTGTATTTCAGTGAACTGGCCAGTTACAATTCTTTTATTTCTTTTTTAGTTTATTCCTTAACTGCGTCTCTCTGCCTGTCTGTGTATGTTTGTGGTGGTGTTATAGTCAAAGAAGATAAGGTTTAAAGTCACACAAAGGAAATAAAGGGAATTAGGTTTTTGTACATCATCACTCATTGAAAGTGTGGGAGAGAGGATGATCCAGAAATGTGGAGCCCTCTTGGAGTGGAAGTAGCTAGATCTATGGAAGATACTCAGGCAGCAAAGAAGGAAAGGGGCAGGTCTGTGCAAGGGGTAATCTTGTCAATAAGACACTGAAGCCTAACAATCAGTTGCAGCAAACTATTGGGAAGGCTAATGAAATGTTTGCCTTTATCACAGAATCATAGAATCCCTACAGTGTGGAAACAGGCCCTTTGGCCCAACAAGTCCACACTGGGCCTCAGACAATCCCACCCAGAACCATCCCCTAATTTACACATCCCTGAACACTACAGGCAACTTAGCATGGCCAATCCACCTAGCCTGCACATCTTTGGACTGTGGGAGGAAACCAGAGCACCCGGAAGAAACCCACGCAGACCCGGGGAGAATGTACAAGCTCCACTTGAGGGTGGAATCGAACCCAGGTCCCTGGCGCTGTGAGGCAGCAGTGCTAACCACTGAGCCACCGTGCCTTTATCACAGGAGGATTTGAGTACAGGAGTGGTGAAGTCCTTCTTCAATTGTGTGGGAGCTTGGTTAGACTGTGCCTGGAGTTCTCTGCAATTTTGGTCTCCTTACCTCAGGAAGGAATTTATTACCGTGAAGGGAGTGCAATATAGGATAATCAGATATCTTCCCGGAATGACAGATGATCAGAGATTGGGGAAATTGGGTTTGCATTCTCTTCTCAGAGAATCAGAGAAACTCTGATTCAGAGTTTCAAACAGTGAGAGATGACCTCATTGAATCCTAAAGAAACACTTAAAAAGAGATAGAAAGGGTAGATGCAGTCAAGATGTTTCTCTTGGGTGGGGAGTCTGGAAAAATTTAAAATAGGGGGTGCATGTTTTTGAGGACCAAGATAAAGAGAGATTTTTTGCTGAGAAGTTTCATCATCGGATGGAAGTGTTTACTTATCAAGAACAGCTAAAAAGGGTCAAATGTTTATTCATTAGAGTTTGGCAGAATGAGGGATGATCTTATTAAAACATACAAGATTCTGAGGGGCTTGACAGTATAGATATTGAGAAGATGTTTCCACTAGTTGGGGAGTCTCAAATTGGGAGACATAGTTACAGAACAAGGGGGCATTCATTTCAAACTGAGATGGAGAAGAACTTCTCTAAGAAGGTAATCAGTATCTTGAGAACTGTGGAGGCTAGATTTTTGCAATAACAAAGAGTTGAGGGCAATGATGAGCTATAATGGGGCAGATCAGCTGTGATTTTGTAGAATGATGGCACAGCATTGAAGGGCTGAACAGCCTACTCCCGTTCCAATTTCTTATGCTCTTACAGAACATAGAACATAGAACAGTACAGCATAGTACAGGCCCTTTGGCCCATGATATTGTGCCAACCTATTAAAATTAATATTATGCTGTGAATCATTGGAATTCTCAACTCCAGAAGGCAGTGGAATCTCAGTCTTTGAGTATGTTTAAAAATTTATGATTACCGGTGACATAAAGGGTTATAGGGATAGTGTGGATCAAAGACATTGAAGTGATCAATCAGCCATGATCATATTAAATGGCAGGGCAGGCACACTGAGCTAAATAGCCTACTCCTGTTTCTGATAACTATATATCATTGGAAGTACAACACTGAAGGTTTCAAATAATCCTGAATTTTGGGTAAGTTGTTGAGACTGATGATATAAATTCAGTTTTTGTAAACTGAAGGGGCACAGTCCTGTTCCCTTCACTGAAGCAGTGAACTAAAAGTCTTTGACAATTACCGAAACGGAGAACACCATTTGTCCTCTAGAAGACACTGTTGTCCTTTCAGCGGAGATACAGCAGCAGAAACTGCAATTTCAGGAAAATCTGATTACAAACATGTCAATTCAGTGAATCTTGCATGTCAAGGCTAACAATGTCACATATGGGTCAAGATGTCAACTCATCACAATCATGAAAAAATTCATGGACTTGTATCTTACAATTACAAAGTACAATAAATCATCAGTTGCTGCTGGTACTGACTGACATTTATGTAAGATTATAGTTACCCTGTGTAGTCAGGAATGCACATAATGAAGTGTATAAACAAATTGGTCAGGGATGTTTCACAAGTGGAATTTATGCATTCAATGGCCCTCAGCCAGGCATACTACATCTGAATGGGAATCTGTGCTTTTGGTAAAGTCTCCTTCCTGTTACTACATACAAAATGGATCATTTAACTGTGGACCTTCAATTCATTAATCAGAAGGATCAGGAATATTCCCTGATATTGGAATATCAGATTAAGAAATGCCTTTGAAAGCCAATATCCTCAATTCCCTAAAAAGCATGTTGCCAGGATTATAAAAGAAATTATACTGTGGTTAAACCACAATTAGAGGACTGTATCCAGTTGTGGTCACCACATTTTAGGAATAATGTGAATGTCTTTGAAAGGTGCAGGGGAGACTTACCAGAATGATTCCAGGATGGGAGATTTTAAGCACAAGGTGAGCATAGGGTTATTTTCCTTGAAGCAAAGGAGATTGAGGGAAGATTTGATAGAGGTCTACAAGACCTTGACTACTTTAGATAAGGTAAACAAAGAAAGAATATTCCCATTGGCTAATATTACAAGGATTACAGGACACAGATTAGACAGCAGTTTTAGGCAAAAGGTATAGGGAGAAGGTGAAGAAGAATTGTGACTGGCCTGGAACTTGCTATTTATGAGGCTTGTGTAAGTAGAGGTGACAAATGATCTTGGATCATTGGATATTGGATATTGGATGATTACTTGCTGGAAATAAGCTTCCAGGGCTATGGGGATAGAGCAGATAATGGGACTAATTGGGTTATTCTCCAAACAGCCAGCAAAATATTAACAAGTTGCACATCCTCCTGCTGTACCATATTGTATCTATGTCTGTAAAAGCAAAGATAGGCTGTTAACATGTATTCCACAATTACTTTATTAATGAAAATAAAGAATCCAATGTAAGTTTGTTTAGTAATAGTTTGAAGATTCCTGCAGTTCTAATGCTACTGCTGACAGTATTGTCTTTTACTGAACATCATCTATAAAAATTTCTGTCTTCAGGATTTTGGGTCACCTTTGAGCTTTATTTTAATAAATTAGGACTGGTATACAAAGAAGGATACAGAGCTGTCAACAAAATTCCAGGTCATCTGTATTACCAAGATTGGCACTCCCCTTGTTTTGCCTGGAGACATGATAGTAAGCATCTTCAGTGATGAAACCCACCATCAGCTGACAATGTAGTGAGTACACGCAGCCTGGTATTTGAAGAGTATCCTGGTCAAATAGTGAGGTTATAGCTGCAACCTCCCTACACAGCTTGACTGCCGTTAACACAAGTTTTGACAGCATAAAGGTGGCACCCGTATTGTTGACAATATTTCACATTACATTGTATTCACTGTATTCACATCTGCATCATTGGTACTTGTTCAGAGTAGCCTTGTCAGAGAGCTAACTATACTGGCATACTAATGGGGGAGGCGATGGCCCTGTTGTATTATCGCTAGAATATTAATCCAGAGACCCAGATAACATTCTGAGGACCTGGGTTCAAATCCCACCAAGGCAAATGGTGGAATTTGAATTCAATAAAATATCTGGAATTAAGAATCTAATGATGACCTTGAATCCATTGTTGATTGTCAGGAAAAACCCACCTGGTTCACCGATGTCCTTTAGGGAAGGAAACTGCCATCCTTACCTGGTCTGGTCTACATGTGACTTCAGACCCACACCAATGTGGTTGACTCTCAACTGCCAACTGGGCAATTAGGGCTGGGCAATAAATGCTGCCTAGCCAGCAATGCCCTCATCCTGTTAATGAATAAAGGAGCTCATGGTTGACATGCATTGAGGAGAAATGGGGAAACTTCCTTTATTCTGGAAGAAACAATGTTGTGCTGTTTTGTAACCACTATTATTGAATGTTAATGTTAATTTCCAATGTTGTGCTTTCTCCTGTCTTGGAGTGGAAGAATTTGCAGGCTCGGTTAGTCCTCACTACTGTACATTGTAAAAGATATTGCCTCCGCAGGGATAAATGAAATGGTGAGCTCAGAGGCACATAAGGATGTTGCCAACCAATGCGCTGAGATGGACACACAGTTAGGCTGTAGTGATACTGAACTGTAGGCACTTTATTTTTCTTATCTTGACTGACTATCTCCATTAGCACTGTTCCCCGCCACACCTAGGACGCCCAGTCCTTTCCACCTGCCTCCTTCACATCTCTGACCTCACACTTTGTCTTACCTTGGATCCCTGTTGGGCTTTTCCATGCCCCTTGCCTTTCTCCTCACCACTGATTCATCCTTGCCTGTCCTGAGTGTTTTTGCACACTGCCATACTTCAGCTGTCCTCTCCTGTGCTGCAGAGTTAAACAAGCAAAACTTTTAACCGTACACACAATTGCACAATCTCCACTGGTCCTTAGCACTTCTAACCATGAACCATGAGCCACGGAAGTGCCGCTGACTTTTTATCTTGAAGGGAGGACGTAACTTTTAAAATGGTTCTTTCCTCAGGCTAATGGCATGCAAAGGTATAATATGTAGGAAGCCATGACAGGTTGTATATCACAAACACACCATTGACTCTATCTCTGCATCTAAATCCACCATCAGGAAATCAAGATGTGAATCTTTAGAACTCGTTTCCTCAAAAGACAGTGAAAGAAGAATTCATGAATATGCTAAAAACAACGGTAGATTGATTCATGATAGTCAAGGGGGTGAAAGGTTGTCACATGTAGAGCAATCAGATCAGTCATGGTCTTATATTAGGCTGGCACAGACTCAAGGGCTGGAAAGGTCCATGCCTTATCCAAACTTGTATGTTTGAAAGTGATTTCCCATCCCATCTAACAAAGTTACCCTGCACTCCATAAAATTCAATCTATGGCATGTGACTCTTTAGATATTTCTAATGATATCCAATGGATTTTATCAGAATGTTCACTGATTCCTCAGTTGAACACATTGCTATTTTCCTAGAGCGTTGAGGCTGAGGGGTGACCTTACAGAGGTTTATAAAACCATGAGGGGCATGGGTAGGGTGAATAGCCAAGGTCTTTATCACAGGGTGGAGGAGTCCAAAACTAGAGGGCATAGGTTTAAGGTGAGAGGGGAAAAATTTAAAAGGGACCTGAGGGATAACTTTTTCACACAGAGGGTGGTGCGTATATGGAATGAGCTGCCAGAGGAGGTAGTGGAGGCTGGTACAATTACAACATTTAAAAGACATCTTGATGGGTACATGAAATTGAAGGGTTTAGAGAAATATGTGCCAAATGCTGGCAAAAGGGGCTAGATTCATTTAGGATACCGACATAATCAGATATCAGGTTCGATTCCAAGTTGTACATCTCTATGACTCATAGCGAGGCTTATTTCTTCCAGACATTAAATAACTTTATTGAAATTAATGATAAGATCGCACATCAAGAAATGCCAGCTTGCGTAATTGCTGCAGGAATTCATACAGCTAAGTGGGACCGCTCTCTTGGTTGTTCTGTTCTTAATGTCACAGATAGAATGTGACGTTTAAAACAAATCTCTGTCCCTAGTCTCACCACAGATCCATAAACAAATTAACCGTAGCCCAGACCCGAAATGTCAGCTTTCCTGCTTCTTTGATGCTGCCTGGCCTGCTGTGTTCCTCCAGCTCCACACTGTGTTATCTTTAACAGTAGCGGGGACGGTTTCAAAGGTGGAGTTAGGAGTCTGGAATTCCTTTGCAGGGATGACTGGTTAGTTATACCAACTAACCAACTAACTGTGATGGCTAGCATGAGGGGACATAGCTTTAAATTGAGGGGTGATAGATATAGGACAGATGTCAGAGGTAGGTTCTTTACTCAGAGAGTAGTAAGGGCGTGGAATGCCCTGCCTGCAAATGTAGTAGACTCGCCAACTTTAAGGGCATTTAAATGGTCATTGGATAAACATATGGATGATAATGGAATAGTTTAGGTTAGATGGGCTTCAGATTGGTTTCATAGGTCGGCGCAACATCGAGGGCCAAAGGGCCTGTACTGCGCTGTAATGTTCTATGTTCTATGTTAACAGCTAAGGAGTTGTAGGCTATTTCTTCTCTTTAAAAATCTCTTTAAAACAATTCTGAGGAAGTTTTGCTGAAAAATAGCTCCTATTTTATTATTTTGATTAAAAATAATTCACATGCAGAGCACAGTTACACATTGAGATAACAAGGTGTACAGCTGGATGAACACAGCAGGCCAAGCAGCATCAGAGGAGCTGGGAAGCTGACATTTCGGGCCTAGACCCGAAGAGTGTGGATTTCCCTTGGAGATGATTGTTTCTGTAGCAGATTATAACACAATAGATTATGACATATGCCAGACTCATCGGGAAATATCGGTATCAAACATAGTAGCTGCTTGAGAAATTCAGCATTTGTGGAGAGAGAACCAGAGTTAACATTTTGTCTGTTCTTCAGAAAAGGTCCCTCTCCACAGATGCTGCTAGACCTGATAAGATTCTCCAGCATCCTCTGTGCTTCTTTTAGTTGTCTACCGCACATAGCACTGTATTTTGCTTTTATTCAAGAAGATAGCTGGGAGTTGATTATCTGGCTAATATTCACTTGTGAGAATGTTTGGGAAGGAGATTGTTAAGTCCAGCCACATAATTGTAGCAATTGTCGGAGTGGGCTGCTTACCAAAATCTTAAAATAATCACCAAATATGCATATATAAATTAACTTACAGATGAAACTTATGAATGATTCTTACTTCATTCTTCAGATATCGAATTATAACCAGAGAATAATTTGCAACAACTTCACTTCTGCCTCCCACACTATTATATATCAGCTGGGAGCTGTTTTGTTTCATTAGCTTCCTGCCTGTCAACAGAGGTATGACGTTATGATTATTTTAATCACCATACCTTAATAACATGCTGTAAGAAATAGCAACCAGTTCTAGAAAATTAGACGGCCACCCACGAACTTAGTATTCTATAAATGACATAGGCAGCTACATTTTGAGCTATAGGCAGCTTGCTTGCGTTAGGTACATCTTATCTGTACACAGGATTATGGAGGAATGCACTATAGTTAGAAGACCACACAAGTAAGAAAATCTGGGTTCATGTTTATGTTTTAACCTTCCAAAGTATTCTTTGCAAAACATCCAAAAATAACAATGTAGCATACACTTGAATGTTCAGTTTTTGAAAGGAGAGATCAGTCTATTCCATGGAAATGCCCTATGTCATTTCTACATCCTTATGACCAGTTTTATTTCACCAATGACAATTCAAAAGCAAGTAAAATTGACAAAATTGTTATTTTAGCCTCTAAGGAACAATGAACTGACTGAGAAACAAATTAATGCAGCGATGATGTTCATGAAAAATGCAATATCTGAACAAAACGCAGGATCAATCTAATTTCCTACAGTTTAAGGAGGCTGTGTCACTGGGCCAAACAAGAGAGCTTCGCCAAAAGATAACTCTTCCTTAATCAGGATCATAAGGCTTAATTACTCAAATTATTTTTTCTCAATTACGTAAAAACCTGAGGGAGAGAAATATGGTCACACATTTACACAATTTGGAAATAATCCACATTCCCTATACTAAATGGAAAGGACTTATTGAGAGTCGTATCTATGACTCTACATAAGTTCCTCCTATTTGGTGTAGAGAATGTGAATTATTTAGAAACTGTGTAAATGTGGTCCCATCAACATGTTGCATTCATTACAAGCACATAAAGGACGGGTTCAAATGGTTTGCCTCTTTCCTGTAATAAAAACAGAGAATGCTGGAGAAACTCAGTGAATCTGGCAGCATCTGTGGAGACAGAAACAGAGTTAACGTTTCAAGTCCGCTGACTCGTCTTTGGAACAATTCCCCACCCCCCACCCCCTTGATACTCCCGACCAAAGCAGCTTCTTTCTTGAGAAGGTCATACCTGCTAGTTCAGTGAATTACCTGTTTGCTGTTTAGGAACATAGGCAAGGATGGGCTATTTGGACCTTCAAGCCTGTTCCACCATTCTCAATTATGGGTGATCATTGCCTCAACAGCATATTCCTGTCTTATTTCCATATGCTTTGATGTCATTAGTGACTAGAAATCTATCAATGAGCTTCCATCAGGGTGGCACGGTGTCTCAGTGGTTAGCACTGCTGCCTCACAGCGCCAGGCACCCAGGTTTGATTCCACCCTCTGGCAACAATCTGTGTGGCGGTTGCACGTTCTTCCCGTGTCTGTGCTGGTTTCCTCTATGTGCTCCAGTTTCCTCCCACAGTCCAAAGATGTGCAGGCTAGGTGGATTGGCCATGCTAAATTGCTCGCAGTGTTCAGCAATATGTAGGCTAAGTGGATTAGCCATTGGAAATGCAGGGTCACAGGGACAGGGTACGGGGCGGTGGGGTGGGTCTGGATGTGATGCTTTTTGGAGGGTGTGTGTGGAGTCAATGGGCCAAATGGCCTGCTTCCACACTGTAGGGATTCTATGATTTGGAGTGGAGAGTTCCAAAGATTTATCACCCTGAGGGTGGAAATCCTCATTTTTCAGTTCTAAATGGCTTGCCTTTTATTCTGACGTCGTGTCCCCTGATTCTGAGCATAGATCCAGAGGAAACAAACTCTCTGGATCTATTCTGTCCAACCCTTAAGAACTGACAATTCTAAAGAGATTGCCTCCTTCTTTTAAACTCTGGAGAATACAATCCCATTTACCCCAATCTTTCCACATAGGACAGTCACACGTTCTCAGGAATCAGTCTGGTGAACCTTCACTTCACTCCGTCAATGGCAAATATGTCCTTCCTCAGGCAAGGTATCCAGAACTGTACCCAATACAGGAGGTGCACTGGTCAGCGTTCTTTACAATTGATGCATTATCTCAGTCTGTTAACACATGTTAACTGTGTTCGAGAAAACTTTCTTAATCAGTATGTAGATGGCCCTACCAGAGAAGGGGCAAAACTTGACCTCCTGTTTAGAAATAAGGCAGGGCAAGTGACTGAGGTGTTAGTGGGGGAGCACTTTGGGACCAGTGACCATAATTCTATTAGTTTTAAAATAATTGTGTTTCAGGATCGGCCTGGTCCACAAGTTAAAGTTCTAAATGCGGGCAAGGCCAATTTTGATGGTGTTAGACAGGAACTTTCAAACATTAACTGGGGGAGGCTGCTCACAGTTAAAAGGGACATCTGACAAGTGGGAGGCTTTCAAAAGTGAGTTGATGAGAGTTATGGGACAGAATGTTCCTGTTAGTGTGAAGGGTAAGGCTTGCAGAAATAAGGAAGAAATTGAGGCTCCGGTCAAGAAAAAGGAGGAGGCACATGCAGGTATAGGCAGTTGGGATCAAGTGAATCCCTTGAGGAGTACAGACTGTGCAGTAGTCCACTTAGGAGGGAAATCAGGAGGGCATAAAAGAAACCAGATTGCTCTGGCAGGTAAGGTAAAGGAAAATCCAAAGAGATTCTACAAATATATTAACACCAAAAAAAAACTAGGGAGAGAATAGGGCCCCTTAGAAATCAATGAGGCCATCTACATGTGGAACCTACAGGAGATGGGTGAGATTCTAAATTAATTTTGCATCAGTATTTACTGTGGAGAAAGACATAGAAGCTAACAAACTCAGGGAGATACATAGTGATGCCTTGAAAAGAGGTCATATTACAGAAGAGGATGCGCCGGAGGTCCTAAAACGCATTAAGGTCGGCAAATTACTGAGACCTGATCAAGTGTATTCCAGGGCATTGTGGAAAGCTAAGGAAGAAATTGCAGGGCCCTAACAGAGATATTTGTGTCATTGACAGCTATGGGTGGAGTGCCAGAAGACTGTAAGCTGACTAATGTTGCGCCATTACTTAAGAAAGGATGCAAGGAAAAGCCAGGGAACTACAGACCGGTGAGCTTGACGTCAGTGGTGGGTAGGTTGTTGGAGATGATTCTGACAGACAGGGTTTACATGCATTTGGAAAGGCAAGGACAGAATAGGGATAGTCAGAATGGCTTTATGCGAGGCAAGTTATGTGTCACAAACTTTACTGAGTTTTTTGAAGAGATGGCCAAGAAGATAGATGAAGGCAGAGCAGTTGACATTGTAAACATGGACTTTAGCAAGGCTTTCAACAAGATACCACATGGTAGACTGGTTAATAAGATTAGATCACATGGGATCTACAATTGGATACAATCACACAATTGGAAACAAAATTACTACACCCACAAGCATTCACTGCCTCCACCACCGATGCTCATTAGCAGCAGTGTGTACTATCTACAAGATGCACTGCAGAAATTCACCAAAGATCCTCAGACAGCACCTTCCAAACTCATGACCACTTCCATCTAGAAGGACAAGGGCAGCAGACGTACGGGAACACCACCATCTCTAAGTTCCTTTCCAAGTCACTCACCATCCTGACTTGGAAATATATCACCCTTCCTTCGCTATCGTTGGGTCAAAATCCTGGAATTCCCTCCCTAATGGCATTGTGGGTCAACCCACACAGGAGGAATGCAGCGGTTCAAGAAGGCAGCTCACCACCACCTTCTCAAGGGCAACTAGGGATGGGCAAGAAATGCTGGCCAGCCAACGACACCCACATCCCACGAAATGTATAGAAAAAAAATAAATTGGCTTGACGATAGGAGACAGAGGGTGGTGTTAGTTGGTTGCTGTTAGGACTGGAGGTCTGTGACCAGTGGTGTGCTGCAAGGATTGGTGCTGGGTCCACTGTTGCTCATCGTTTATATAAATGATTTGGATGAAAGTATAGAAGGTATAGTTAGTAAGTTTGTGGATGATACCAAAACTGGTGGTATAGTAGACGGTGTAGAACGTTACCTAAAAATACAATGGGATCTTAATCAACTGGGCTAGTTGGCCGAGAAACCGCAGATGGAATTTAATTTACATAATTGCGAGGTGTTACTTTTTGGTAAGACAAACCTGGGCAGGACTTACACAGTTAATGGTAAGGCTCTGGGGAGTGTTGTCAAATAGAGAAACCTTGGGGTGCAGGTACACAGTTCCTTGAAAGTGGCATCACAGGTAGACAGGGTGGTGAAGGAGGCATTTGGCACACTTGCCTTCATCAGTCAGAGCATTGAGTACAGGAGATAGGACATCACGTTACAGCTGTACAAGACACTGGTAAGGCCACATTTGGAGAACTGTGTACAATTCTGGCTCCCTACCATAGGAAGGATGTTATTAAACTGGAAAGGATGCACAAAAGATTTACAAGGATATTACTGGGACTGGAAGGTTGAGTTATGAGGAGAGGCTGGATGGGCTGGGACTTTTTTCCCTAGAGCGCAGGAAGCTGAGGGGTGAGCTTATACAGGTTATAAAATCATGAGGGGGGTAGATAAGGTAAACAGAGGAGATCTTTTCATCAGGGTAGGGGAGTCCAAAACTAAAGGGCCTGGGTTTAAGGTGAGAAGAGAAAGATGTAAAAGGGAACTGAGAAGCAGCTTTTTCACACATAGGGTGGTGTGTAAGTGGAACCAGCTATTATAGGAAGTGGTAGAGGCTGGTATAATAACAACATTTAAAAGACATTTGGACAGGTACATGGATAGGAAAGGTTTAGAGGGACATGGGCCAAATGCAGACAAATTGGATTAAGATTAGTTTAGGAAACTTGCTGGGCATGAATGAGTTGGACCAAAGGGTCTGTTTCCATACTTTGTGACTCTATGACTCCAAACAAGGGGTCATCCATTTAAGACAGAAATAAGCAGAATTTATTCCCTACAGGGGGCTGTGGATCTGTGGAATTCTTTGCCACAGGGGGCTGTTGAGACTGGGCCAGTAAGCATAACCATAGCTGAAACAGACAGGTTGTTAATCAGTTAGGGTATTAAGGGTTATGGGGAATAGGCAGGAAAGTGGTGTTGAGGATTATCAGATCAGTCATGATTTCAATGACTGGTGGAGGAATTGCCTACTACTGCTTCTATTTCTAAGGGTCTTATTTAAGTAAGACATCTCTTCTCCTGTACACAAATCTTAATCTAGTGAAGCCAAAATCCACTTTTTGCTGAATGGCTTGCTGTACCTAGATGCTAGCTGTCAGCAACTTATGAATAAGTGCAACCAGTTCCTTTTGGACATTAACACTTTACAATCTCTCACCATTCAAGAAATACTCCACACTACCGTTCTTCCTCCCTTAGTGGGTAACCTCAAACTTATCCACATTATATTCTATGTGAGCTCATGACTACTCACTCAGCTTGACTAGATCCCCTTAAAGCCCCTTTGTATCTTCTTTGCAACTCTCATTCTCAGAGAATTTTATATCATTTGCTAATTTGGCAATTTTACATGCAGTTCCATTTCCAAACCATTGATGTAGATTGTGAACAGCTGGAACCAAGCCCGGATCCGTATGGTACTCCTCTGGTCAGAGCCTGGCAACCTGAGAATGACTTACATTATTACATTGCCAAATGATCTTCCATTGCCAACTGATTAATGGCCTGAATATGCTAAACCTTAAGAAACAGAAGTAGAATTATGCCATTTAGCTCATCGAGTCTGTTCTGCCATTTGATCAAGGCTGTTGTGTTTCTCAACCTCTGCCTTCTTCCTGTAACCTTTGATCCCCTTACCAATTGAGAACCTATTTCTGTCAAAAATACACTCAGTGTCTTGGCCTCCACAGGCCTCTGCGGAAATGAATTCCACAGATTAATCACCTTCTGGCAGCTAAGGTATTCCAGTTGCCTGTTTTACATAATGAGATTATGTCTGAACATATTCCTTTCATAGCTAGAGTTCTCTCCATGGACGCTGCCTGACCTGCTGTGATCTCCAGCACTTTTTGTTTTCAGTCCCATTGTTCAAGTACTTATTTCTAAAGGTTTACCTCCATCCAAATGATTAAGCAGGTAATTGCCCTGGTGTTTTGCTTTGGTGTAGGAGATAGTCCCATTTATACTGCTGCTAGACAATTGTTTTTAATGTGACTTCACAGACAAAATGTCTCCCTGTCAATAGGGTTGCAATGTACAAGGTTCAGTGATGCAAATTTGTAGCTGAGCTGAATTATCCAGAAAATAATGGCTTCAAACAATTGCAAAATTTTGACTAGGACAGTTCTATGCGTAAATCCACCATAAGATAGGTTAATGATGCAGCTAGATGACAAGTTGCACGAAGTTTACAAATCAGAACTGAGGCTACTGCAAAATTCATGAAAGATTTAACTCTTAATTACTGTCTGATGACCCAAAACATGCATACAAACACCACAGATGAAAATAGGATCTGGCTTAGTTGTAATACCTTCTTTGGCCCAATAAACAATAAAAGCATGTGCTTCCAGGAATTTCCTCAAACTTTAGCTTCTCCTCTGCTTCCGTAAATACACACATACACACACACATACACAGGAATATGACATCGAGTAAAGCACATTGGTCAAGTTTCCACAAGTGGGATTCTAGAACCAGGGCGCATAGTCTGCAAATTAGGGCCAGTCCATACCGAACATATGTTAGAAATCACTTCTACACACAAAGAGTGGTAGATGTTTGGAACTCTCTTCCACAAGAGATGCAGGATGCAGGATGAGTTGTTAATGTTAAACCTAAGGTAAATACATTTTTGTTAAGCAAAGATATTAAGGGATATGGGCCAAAGGCAGGTATATGGAATTAGGTCACAGATCAACCATGATTTCATTGGATGGCAGAACAGGCTCAAGAAGCTGAATGGTTGACTTATGTTCCAAACTGGTGACGATTTGTTTTAATGAAACACCCATTTTCTGTATTAACAAAATTACAACAGGTTACAGCTCTTAAATACATCGGGGAAAGCACTTTAGTGAAAAGAGAAAACTGTTTTATTACACTCTCTAATTGCATTGGCTTATGCAAGGTTTGTAATAATGAAATACAACATAATTGACAAAATATGTTGATTTCCAGATTGCACCCAGATTTCATTATTTAGTAATTTGTCAGTGACTCAGTTAGTGCATTCTTCTTTATTGGATTTCAGTGCATATGGGTGAATGGATAAGAGTTGGAATATCATTGTGTATTGGAATAGTAGTGGAAGGGAGATTAAAGGAGAGAAAACTGCAGAATAAGACCATTAATAATGACCTAGAATGGTCAGGCTCAAGGGGCCGAATGGCTAACACCTACTTGAGTGCAGTAGCAAGGTGGAAATAAATGTTCTTTACTCCCTTCATGCCCAGAACAGTGTGGGGAATCTACAAAACAATACAGAAACAACACTCAAAAACTGTGGAGGTATCAGAGGAAGAATGAAGTTTTACTCAAGGGTGTTTTATTCTTCTGGTAAAACAATAGTGACACCTTGTGGTACAATTAACTGTGGGTTTCTCTAACCAATGCAGGAACACACATTAATTTATCACATTAAACCAACATATCAACAGCATAATACTTAATTAATAGTTGACTTTCAACAAGAGAATTCATACTCCACAATTTAAGATATGAAAGGAGGTAGCTTTTCAGATAGTGGACACGCTGATAGTAATCTTCCTAGAATTCTTAGATTCTGGAAGAATCCCAGAGGATTGGAAAGCTGCCAATGTAACAGCCTTGCTCAAAAAAGGAGAGATACAAAACCGGTTACTATAGGCTATTTAGCTTAATATCTGTTATTGGGAAAATTCTAGAGCCTGTTATAATGGATGTAATAGCACAGCATTTAGGAATACAAAATATGAATTTAGTAATCTCAGCATGGCTTCATGAAGGGGAAATCATGCCTGACAAATCTACTTGAATTCATGGGGAGGTAACAAGCAAGACAGACAATGGGCAAGTAGATGTAATATATTTGGACTTCAAAATAGTGGTCATAAGTACTTTATATACGACAACTTTAGAAGAGCCCATGGTGTTGGAAGCAGTATGTTCACATAGCTGAAGGATTGGATAACTAATTGAAGACAGAGAGTTGAGATAAAGGGGTCATTTTCAGACTGGCAACCAGTAATGAGTGGATTGCCACAGGGAGTAGCACTGGGGCCACAATCATTTACAATATACAATACCAAACTGCATTATAGGTTAAAGACTTGGCAGATGGAACATAATTTGGAAAATGTGAGATTATGCACTTTGGCAAGAAGAATAGAGGAACTGAATATTATTGAAAATGGAGAAGACTGCTGAAAGCTACAGCGTAGAAGGATTTGGGAGTCCTTCTACATGGATCATACAAAGCTAGCATGCAAATTTAGCAGATAATAGGGAAGGAAAATGGAATGTTGGCATTTAATACAAAGGGATAGAAAGGGAATGGAATATAAAAAAAATCTTGCTAAAGCTTTACAAGGCACTAGTCAGAGCACACCCGGAAAACAGTAAAAAGTTTTAAACATAGAATCATAAAAACTAGAAACAAGTGTAGGCCATTCAGCCTTTGAACCTGCTCAGTTATTCAATACGATCATTTTTGATTCTCTATTTCAATGCCATATTAATGGCTTCTCCCCAAACCCCTTTCTACCTTACAATCTTAAGTAAAACTTCTTCTTGAACATATCAGTGACTTGGCTCAACAGCTTTGGGTGATAGACATTGCCACAGGTTGACAACTCATTAGGTGATGAAAGTTTTCCTTACCTCAGTCCGAAATAGTCGACACTGTATCTGCAGACTGTGACTTTTGGTTCTAGGTTCCCCAACAGTCTGTCTTCATAACAGAAACTCTCCAGCCCCAGGCAACATCCTGGTAAAATCTCCTCTGCATCTTCTCCAGTGCCTGTCATCCCTCCTATAAGGTAGGTGCCAGAATTGCACATAAGCAGCTAGCTATGGCCTAACCAATATTTTATACAGTTCCAACACAACTTCCCTCCTGTAATTTTTTTTTGTTTTAAATGTCCCTTAAGGGACTTAAAATAAATCATGGCAGCAGAGCTCGCACTGTGATCAATTCCTGCTTGTGCTATGTGGCAAATCCTGGAAGCTTCTGTTGTCCTTGGTGACCCCTGTGCAGGAAGGGTGTCCAGCTACAACTCCTGGTGAACTGTAGCTGAATTCATGTGTGGTCAGTGAGGTGGTCACTCTGTAGGCACAGACTGAACAGGCAGAAAGGGCATGGGTGACCACCAGGCAGCATGGAGGAAGGCAGGTGGTGCAGGAATCCCCAGGCATCTCCTTTCTAATAGATATACCGTTTTGGATACTGTTGAGGGATTTGACTGTACAGTAGTAGGGATCTATCTTTGTGACATCATGGGTGAGTCAGCTGCTTGAGGGGAGGAAGAGGGCAATAGTGGTAGGGGATTCAATTGTAGGGGGAACAGACAGGCACTTCAGCAGCTGCGAGAGAGACTCCAGGATGGCATGCTGCCCCCTGGTGCCAGGGTCAGGGATGCACCAAACAGTCCAGGGCATTCTGAAGAGTAAAGGCAAAAAGAGAGAGATTGTAGTTCATAACGGTACTAACAACATAGCCTGAAAAAGGCACTGAAAGCAGAATTTAGGGAGCTAGAAATAAATTAAAGAACAAGACCAAAAAAGTAGTATCCCCTGGCTTACCACTGGCTAGTGAGTAAATAAATTGGCTAGTCTAGATGAATCTGTGGCTGGAAAGATGGTGCAGGAGGGAGGGCTTAAGATTCCTGGGACATCAGGACCATTATTGGGGACAATAGGATCTGTACAAGATGGACAGGTAGCAACTTGAACTGGAATGGGACCAGTATCCTTTTGGGAGGGTTGTGAGAAGGTATAGAAAACCAATGAAACAGATAAATAAATTCAAGAAGCAATTAGAATATAGTGTGAATCTTTTTCTAAATGAGATTTAAAACACTATTTAAATCAGAATGAACCACCTAGAGTAGTGCAATCTTTAAGGAGAAAGTTATCTAAACCAGCAAGAGATAGACTAGTGCTCCTGTTGCAAATGATAACTCAACAGTAGGTATGTACTGAAATCTCCCTGGAATTCAATATTTTTCAGAAAACAAATTGAATGTCATTTTTCCCCCAAAGCATTTGTATTCTTTTTCATGGCTGCTTAAATTGGAACGTACCTAGTGGTGGATATGGAATCTGTTATTTCCTGGCGTAGCTTCTTGTCCTTTTGGGCATTCACCACACTGATGTCAAACTTTATTTCAGTCAGAGGTAGTGATTTATTTTCTCCAAATAGGATAGCTCTGCTCATGTTGTCTTTTTCTTTTTCTTTTTCCTCACAATAGTTTAAAAAGTGATTTCCTTTCTTCCAGATCTGAAGCTGAATCCAATTTGTTTCAACATTTTGCTTCCCCACTTCTTAGCAACATTGCCTAGAATTTGGTAATTTCTACTTGGACTCCATCACACTGCAAAACATTTTCTCAAAGAATTTATGTCAACTTGGGAGCTACTGACTACAACTCATTCTGGCTGCTATCAACTTTAAGAAGGAAATTAAAAAAAACGAAAAAGCAGTCTCAGTACTTTTCACAGCTTGCTGTATTCTTATTATCTTATTACCACTTGAATAATACAATGCTTACAATGCAGGTAGCAGCTATTTGGCCCTGAGTGTTGTTGCTGACTATCTGCAAAAGCTTCTAATCATTCTTACCTTCTTCTGGAATGCACCCTGTGCCCTGAAAATAGGTTTTCTTCTTTTGAAAGCCATGATGAAACCACATCCAACTCTGTAGTTGTAACAAACCACAGCTGTTACAGATTTCAATGATTTGGTGAAGTACCCGATTGTAGCAACAGTGTTGGCCATATCTTGGGCATATCATTGCTGTTGGCCTGCCAGTATACCTTCATACTTGTGTCTGTCCTCAAGGAATGTGTCAATGGTAGGGTCCTTGTCATTGTCCAAGAGATCCTTCCTGAAGGCTTTAATGGGTGTAGAGGTGATCACTAATTCTTTAAGCTTGTCAGATTTGGACTTCAGAAAGTCACACTCGGGCTCATTTCTGTGGCATCTTCTGACAAATTGGTCAATAGATTCCGAGCGTTGATGTCTTGATGAATTAGAGTCTCTTAATTCTGAACTGAATTCTTACTTCGAGCTGGTCTCGAAAATCTTTCCAGGAGTTTTTCTGGATCTTTCTGATCATCCATGAAAGGACTGGACAAACTAATTCTGTGACACTCCTCTTTGTTGATGGTAAGCGAGATTTTCAGAGTGGTCTTTCCAGGGTGATCACTCACTTGATCAGTAAAGAAAAAGTACGTGAGCTGTTTGAGTAGTTGTGGTTTTAGTAAATCTATCATTGACTGCAGCACCCATGAATCAGTGTCATTTCACTTTAGAGGCTTTACATAGAAGGCAGTGCGGTGTTAAAGTGGTAAAGGCAAAACCTGAAAATCAATTAAGAAATAATCAAATGCAACAATGGGATGAGAAAAGTTTTACTTCAATCTAGAGGGGTCTTGAGTATTCCAACTTTGAGGTCAAGAGTCTCCGTTTGATAAGAGCAATGTCAGCATTATAACTGTGAACACTAGATGGAGCTCTTGCACAGAGAATACACTCCGTTTGTAAAGAAGCACAAACATATTTCTTTCCCTTAATTGCCTCAGCGTTCCATAAACGTGCTTTAATATAAATACACTCGCCCGGGTGTTTTGCAGAACGTTTTCGTTTTGATCCCTGTGACTGTGAACAGTTAAAATATGAAACAAAGGAAACTTGTGCAATTCATGGCTTTAAGCATACAGTAATTAAAACAATTCCTTTCGAAGATCACAACTATTGATAAGTACCTTCTCATAACTTAGTACAGACTAGTTGGAGACGGGGCTGATTTAAAGTAATTGTATCATTCAATCAATGGCCAATAGACATTAGACGCTTTTGTTGAAAAATGCAGGGAAAGTGCTGAACAGGAGTAGCAATACCATCAGAACAGATGCACTCAAACCGGGGGAAGCAATGGGAAAGAACATTGATTTTAATGAAATGAAAAAAAGGGCTTTATTTTCATAGAGGAGAAAATATTGAGCAAAATATGACCTGTTGTAGTTATTTTAATCGACGTATCTGGACATACGATCCAGCTGCAGGACAGGTGGGAGATGAGGTAGCCAGCTCAGAGGTAGGGGCACTATCACCACACTCAAGACACTTGACCATGTTTCATTTGGGTATTGAATCTAAAGGGAAAAACAGCCAGACAGTGATGTTATCAGCGGCCCTACATTGCTGTATTCCCGATGAACGGCATCCCCATAGATTCCAGAGGGTGAAACTGACCACATGCTTCGCTTTTCCTTTCCAACCTTCGCTCCCACTGAGGTTACTGCCTCAGGCTGGAGTTGTGGATGTCATCTGACAGCTCTCTGCTACTTCCCTGCACTGCCTATTCTCCATGTGGGATTATCAGAGCCCCAGCTGTTCACATCTGTGTTAATTTGCAGGCTCGTATTATTAGCAAAGTCAGTGCAGAAATCGGAAAATCGGAATTCCTTTTCCATCCTGCACTTAGGGCCTCCAAGGATAGCCGTCTCTCAGACCAGCTTGCTCAGCACAAAATGAAACCGACTGGGGCTACAGTCATGTGACCAGTTATAATCAATAGGCTAGAACATTTCTCTGCAAATAATCTTACAGTCAAATCGTCCCTCTCCACACCCCACCGCCCCCCCCCCCCCCCCCCTTCTTCTTCACCTGGTTGTATTCTTTTTTTCGATGGGAAAATTTTTACATTTCATCCTTTATCAGGTTCAACAATATCTGCCCTGGGGCCTGAAAGCCAGAAAATCGCTACTCTGTGGGTGCCTGCACTCTGCAGATTCAATACTGCTGCCTGCACTTCACTTCTCAACCAGCATTGACTTTTTAAAATTGCTGATGCCTTTAGGACAGATTCACAGCCTGAAGAGGATATTAATCCATGCATCTACTGCTATGCTACTTGATGAGTGGCTTTGATTAGAATCTGATGAGCATCACTGTTTGTCAAAATGTTTAGAGACAATGCAGCAAGTCTGTGGCAAAGTTTGAATACAGGCTGAAGAGAGGGGGAAAAAAAACACAACTCAATGTCATTGGCGAGAAAAATGTTGTGACATTAATTTACTACTTGATAATGGGAAGTGCTTGAACCATGCTATGATACCAGCATCAAATCCTAGATCATTGGAATAGTTCACCCATTTCACACCAGTAATCAATTCAGTTGGGTTGAATTATGATTTGACAGCAATTACTGTCATCATTCAGTTTACATTAAGTCCTGTGTCTGATCTCAACACAGCATATATCCCATGAATAAATTAAAAAAAAAGCACAGGCCGCATTTGTCCCATCAGCCCAAAAAGTTCAACTCCATATCTGAACATTCAGAAAACAATTGTTCAAGATGGTGCTGCCACAGGGCGTCTGTTTGCGAGCTTCCTACAGCAGATCCTATCCTCACATTTCTTAGAGTTTAGGTTTAAAAGTGCAGAAGAATTGTAAGTCTGCAAAAAAATTACTACTAATGTTCTCTTAAATCAAGAACAGCATCTTCTCTGCTCTTATTAGACTGTTTGCAGTTACAGTGATCCATTCAGCATTGTTGATCTTGCTTTGTGCACATCCTCTGCAGCTGTAACCGTATCCGTCACTATGACTAAGCACTCTATGATCTGTATGCCCTCCTTTGCTATGATCTGCCTGTACGGCTTGCAAAACAAAACTTTTCACTACTCAGGTACATGTGACTACATTAAATCAAATCAAACATTCCCTGCAATGTATTTTATGCATTTTTCTTTTGAGACCTTCTAAAATACGTAGCAAAAGAGAGCTAGAAAATAAAATTGCCATATTCCAATAGGCAGCACAACGGCTCAGTGGTTAGTACTGCCACCCCTCACAACACCAGGGATCCAGATTTGAGTCCCAACTTGGATGACTGTCTGTGTGGCATTTGCACATTCTCAGCATCTGTGTGGGTTTCTGCTGGGTGCTCCGGTTTCCTCCCACAGTCCAGGTTAGGTGGATTAGCCATAGTTAATTTGGGGTTATGGGGAGCTGGGACGGGGCAGGATCTCTCCTCAGAGAGTTGGCGCAGACTCATTGGGCCAAATGGCCTCTGTATCTGTACTGTAGTGGTTCGTTGAATATGCTGTTTCATATTAAGAACGTCAAATGGCAATAAGATGATATCAGGACAGCTTTGCAGCAATTCTTCAGTCTGCAAGACTTGCTGATAAATATTTGAGTGATCAGGACAAAGACTTCTTGGGGTGATTTTCGATGATTGTTGACAGCATAGGTGAAGTGAAACAACGTCAAACACACTGGTAACTTTGAGCGCAAGTTTAGCATTAAGTTGAGCTTGTAGGAAAGGAAAGTTGTCACAATATCGTCCACTTACGTCTGACTTTTTCAATACAACAGACTCAACTTAGGAGTGAGCTCAGGAGCTGGGATGTTTTATCACATGACTCAGTCTAGAATGCAGGGACAAGGCGGCAGGCTGTACATCAATTATGACATTCTCATCAATGGATGCAGTGACAGTGAATGGGAAAGTGTACATGCATGTTGGTATCATCTTGGAGAATAATAAAGGAAACAGCTTTAAAAAAGACAGTTTTTTTTGCAGAGGGTGGTTCACCTCTGGAATGAACTTCCTGTTGAAGTGGTGGATGTGGGTACAATTAAAAGACATTTGGATAGATATATGAATAGGAAAAGATGAGAGGGATATGGGCCAGGAGCAGGCAGGTGGGACTAGTTTAGTTTGGGATTCTGTTTGGCATGGACTGGTTGAACTGAAGGGTCTTTCCAAGCTGTATGACTTTATGAAAAGTCAATTTTTTCTTTTCCTGTCATGCGTTTAGCACAGAGACTAGGACCTGATCCATGAACCATTGAAAACATTGCAAACGCTGTCGACATTACAAATATGCAGGAAGTCTGGAGTCTATTCAGGCACATAACATACTGTAGTCACTTCATCCTGCCTGTTCTCTTATGTAATCTGTCAGTAAAAAAAAACATATCACCAAGTGAGAGTGGGCTAAATCTCTCAAATATGTTACACACCAAATCAAATAGTGGTCGTCAGCAGATTGCACAAATGTTTATGCTGCCCGGAGGGAAATATACCCAGCCAGTCATGGATGCAGGCCTGGTGACTTAGCTCAAGAGTTAGGTACAGTTCTCATGCAGAAAATAAGGTCGGTAATCCATCAAATGTTGAAATGGCAATCAGATCGCCACCACCTGTAGAAGTCATATTATTTGCAATCTCAACCACATGGGTGTTGTCCACTTTCAGCTCTACTTGAAAGAGTTTAATGTGATAACAGAACATGTGACACTAGTGAACTGGTTCATCAATTCACATCACAAAGTGTCAACAGAAATAAATTGGATACTCGATTTACAAGAATACACAATCCACGTTGCAAATCAACAAGGCAAGCTTAACCCAACAGACTATCTTTTGGGCAATTCTTTGCTGACAGTCTTAATAGTCATGAAGAGGATAAAAAATAAGCCATGAGCAGCATCTTTACTGCATACATGTAAATGTGGTGCCAAAGTTGCTAAACTATCTGACAAAGTAGCAACAAAAGAGGCAGCATTTAAGCTCTGTATGAGAGCGCTGGAATCATGAAGCTGGAAAGGTGTGAGAAAGAAAGCTTTCAGAAGTGAAAACACTCCATCTTCACACTGTTCAAATCAAACCAGCTGCAATGTGGTCACGTTACATGGCAATTATTTTGTCATTCCACATTCATCAGGAGAACATGTTTTCAATGTGACACACAAAGGTCACTGGGGAATTGTGCAAATCAAAGTCTTTTTGGGTAATGTTATAGTTGCCACGAATTGACATGATGGAATATAAATCAGAGCTACCTGCAGGTCCATGGATAGAAGTTGGTGTTGATTCTGCTGTTGCTATTGTTGACAATAGATTCCCAGTTGTAGAAATAATTCACTTCAATGAAAGCAGCCATCCCAAGGCTTGACCAGATTTAGGGCTTGTTTTTGGATGCCTTCAAACTGTGAGCAGTGACAAGTGGGATCCAACTCGTTCAGCAAATTTGCAAACTGCTCATTATGGAAAGAGTTGTATTGCTTTCTTTGTGATTACAACCCCTCATTCACCTACTGAAAAATCTACAGCTGCATTCAGCTCTGTGTATGCTCAGCACACACATCTTGCTGAGCTACCTCCTGAAGCTCATGATTAAGGTGGAAATGAAAACAATGGAGAACAGAAGAACCAAATTAAGAGCAATACAGAGCAAAACTGAAATCTACCGTTACATGCTTAAAGCCAGGAGATGAATGTTTGTGAAACATGATGGTAACATAAGGAAACAAACAACCTCCTCTGACATCCAGCCATTTGTGTGACCAACACAAAAAGGCTCAATGATCGCTGCTCAGTGCAGATTGCATGTCATCACATTAAATGTATTATTCTCTGAAGCACTGAAGACATTGTTTACAAGCAGCAAATCAGACTTAGCTACAAAGACTGAGTTAAATGAAATATCTGATTGAGGGAGAAAATGTTCATTAAACTTAAGAAATTATGCTACAAAATGAAATTCAGTTGAACACATTTTCCAACAGTGTACACGAATGAATGTATTATTAATATTTGCATAGATAAGTGACAGAAATAGTAGGAACTGCAGATGCTGGAGAATCTGAGATAACAAGGTGTAGAGCTGGATGAACACAGCAGGCCAAGCAGCATCAG
>NC_063332.1:68012912-68227019 GCF_021869965.1 Rhincodon typus
ATTTCTGAAGAAGGGTCTAGGCCCGAAACGTCAGCCTTCCTGCTCCTCTGATGCTGCTTGGCCTGCTGTGTTCATCCAGCTCTATACCTTGTTATCATTGATAAGTGACAACTGGCCTTAATAAACTACACAAGATTGTTGATGTAATAGGTGAATTGAATGATGAGTTGCGTTTTAAGTTTATTATTTATATTGTTTGCACATTGAAAACAAGCCATTAAAACACACAATGACTCATTTTGCCAAAAGGGAGGACTGCAGCGTATCATCGTTTACTCAAGTTTGCCATATTTACCTAACGGACTGATGATAAGAAGGTGGTGTCAGAGTGGTAACATCACTGAACCAGCAATCCAGAACCCCAGGATAATATCCTGGGGACATGAGTTCGAATCCCACTACAGCTGATATTTGAATTCAGTAAAATCTGTAACTGAAGGCATGCTTAATGGCAAATGTGCAAAACCTACTGGAGAACCCAGTATGTCAGAGAAAAGACAAAGTTGAAGTATTGTATCCATCTTCAGTTAGAAGTGGAGTGAATGATCCATCTTTGCTTGTGCATTCTCAAACTATTCATATAAATGTAGGCCAAACCACAAAAGGATGGCAGTTTCCTTTCTTAAAAGACACTAGTGAACTAGAGGGGTTTATCCCAACAGTCGACAATAGATTCACGGTCATCAGTAGACTTAATTCCAGATTTTTATTGAATTAAAATTCCACCATTTGTAACAGTAGGATTCAAACCCAGGTCCCCAAGACAATACACAAATCTCTGGATTAACAGTCCAGCGATAATATTGCTAAGCCATTTCAAGGCCATTATCCAAGTGTTCTGGGGCTACACTTCGTAGCTTGATCAATGACATGCCCTCTATCATAAGGTCAGAAGTGGGGATGTTCATTGTAGTGTTTAACATTCACAAACCTCATAGACTGAAGCAGCCCATGTCCATATGCAGCAAGATCTGGCTTGGGCTAATAAGTGGCAAGTACCATTCACACAATACGTGCCAGGCAGTGACAATCTCTAACAAAAGAGAATCCCCAACAGTCAACATCCTTGGAGTTAACCATTGTCCAGAAACTGAGCTGCACATGCCATAAAAATATTGTGCCTACACAAGCAGGTCAGAGGTTAAGAGTTCTGCAATGAGTAACTCACTTCCAGTCTTCCCCAAAGCCTGCCCGCCATCTACATAGCACAAGTCAGGAGTATGGTGGAATACTATCCATGTGCTTTGATGGGTGTAGTTCGACACTATGTAGGGACAAATCAACCCACTTGATTGGCACTCCAATCACCACTTTCAAAACTAACTCCCTTCACTACTGATGCAGAGTGGCAATAATGAGCACCATGAACTACAGTAAATCATCAGGACTTGTGACAGAATCTTCCAAATCAGTAACCGCTACCATTTAGAAAGACAAGGGTGGCAGATACACAGTAAAACCACCACCTAACAAGCCATTTACGGTTTTGACTTTGAATTATATCACTGCTCCAGTACTGTCATAAATCCTTGAACCCTTTTCCTAACAGTACTATGGGTGACTCTACACTATGTGCACTGCAGCAGTTCAAGAAGCAGTTCACAGCTATCTTTTCTCTAGGGCAATAAATATTGCCCTATCCGGTGCCATCCCGATCCCATGAATGAATTAACAAGTATGCCGGTGGAGAGAGACAGAAAACAAAAGATTTGCCACCCTGAATATTTCTCATTAATAATTTTACACCAGCACTATCATAGCATTGTCGTAGCTCTGTCATCATCTCCATTCCCACAACCCTCCAAAAAAAACATTATTCCAGGTCTGGACTATTGCTCAAATTTGTTGCATTACTGGCACACGTAGTTTCGGGTGAGGAGGCCTTAAGCTCTGGAATTCCCTCTAAACATATCCCAACTGTTTTAAAACATACTATAAAACCTAAGTCCTTGGCCAAAGTTTGGTCAACTTTCTTAATGTCTCTTCTTTGATTCAATGTCAACGTATTTGTAATTCTCCTGCGAAGCACCTTGCCACATTTTGATATATTGAATAACACATAGCACTATTTTAAGTTGTGGTAAACAGCCACACAGCAATCTATTTAGAATGCTGTTGTGTGTTGAATTCAAGGAATAGAATGAAAACATTAATTTTTTACAGCAGTAACATTCCGTGCAGCCCATTAACAGGGGAGGCCGAGCAAATCATCTTATCAGTTCTTTGTGGTGCCAGTGAAGGGTTCAGCAGCATTGCTCAGCAATGCAGCACAGATTGTAGGATTATAGATCAGTACAACATATACGGATTGCTAACAAATTCTTATCAGTTATCTACACTGACATTTTGGTGTGCCAATCAATTCAATCACATTACCACGATCTAATTGCATTCTGAATGAAGAAAATTCTGCTCTTTACATGGTTTGTAAAGTATGGTTCAACAGCATAAGCAAATGCATAATAAAGGATTGTCCTCATAGAATCCAATTTTCCAATTTATTAATTGATAAAAGGATCAAGTGGCACATAAACAGCAAATAAATTGTATTGCACGGTTTAATGCAGCTCTTAAGCCATAAAACAAATTACAAAAATCATCCGAATTCTTAAAACTCAGCAGTGGGATCAAAATAGGTTAAGTTTACAATGTGGGCATGTTATGCAAGTGTCATACTTTTTTTTTGCATTGTTGTCATATCAGTAAAAGAAAGGCCATGGAGCATTTAATAATGGTCAAATCGAAAGAGTCAGACATCAAGAAAACAGACCTTTTGATCCAACACGTCCATGCCTATCAAGTTTCCCAGACTAAACTAGTCCCATTTGCCTGCATTTGGCCCATATCCCTCTAAATCTTTCCTATTCATGTACCTGTCCAAAACGTCTTTTACATGTTGTAACCTGCATATGCCACTTCCTCCAACAGTTCATTGCATGTACGAACCACCCTGAGAACAAGTTGCCACAGGAAGTCATTAATACAAAAACAAGTACAACTTTTAAGACAAAATTGGATAATGATTTGAAGCAATAATACAAGGCTATAGATAGAACAGGATGGTTAGATCAGTCCAAAACTAATCCTAAGAGTCGACACAAGTACGAGGGACTAAAGATCCTCTTCAGTGCTATAAAGCTTGTGGGTAGTGGGCAGAATGGTTTGGGAGCTTGAATCGGCAGATATAGCATCAGTGGAGTCAAAGGTTGCAAGTCAGAGTTCATGGATCATGATGCAGGTGTTTTAAAACTCTGTCAGGAGTTACAATAAGGACAGTTACAATGCTGTTAGGGAAAGGAAATCTCATTTACAAGTGTCCGCCCAAACATTAGGAGGCTATCAGTATGTTCCACCACAAAACAAAAAGGGTGTTAAGTGGCTGGTGATAGGGGAAGGCACTACAAAATTATAACTCAAAGACTTCTCAAACAGGAGAAAACACTAACATTTGTTTAAAATCTTAAAAACGCTGCTGTTCCCATTTGGACTGCGGTTTCGTCCTCCCATTCAGACCCATTTGGGTTCAATCATCAATCATTGTGCAGTCCATTTTGTAAACTTTGCAACTCCAGGCTCTGGAGTTCCTTGTTTTTTTAAAGCATGCCTTAAAAACAGATAAAATTTGAACACTAAGTTAACGGATGAAAATATAATGACTTGCTATTGCAGATGTTTTCCATTTGTACTACGAGTTTGCAAATACAGCACAGAAGTACAAAATGATGTGCTTTCCTCAATTTGCTACTACATACAATCTTTAACATAAATAATCATTAAAATAAAAATCAGTGTGAAAAGATAATTTACAAAAAGTCTCCAGTCACAAAAAAGTCATCAATTTTTTGAACTGAACAGACGAAAGTAATAGGAAAGTGACCAAAAAAATTGTTAGTAAACTTAATTTTCTATTAACAAAAGCCTATTAGCACAGTTGTTGAACAGTCCATAAAAGAAATCTGCATTTGTTAATTAGTAATATTTGCCTAAAACAGAAGTTTTGAGAACTTAATCTTCAGTTTAAGAAATAAACTTGTCAAACCTCCCAACCTATAGTAAAATAAAACAATGAGCTGTGGATGCTGGAAATCTGAAACAAAAACAAAAATTGCTGAAGAAACTCAGCAGGTCTGGCAGCAGCTTTGGAGAGAAAAGCAGAGTTAACGTTGAGTCCAGAAATTTAGAAATCTTTCAAAGAGCTTTTCTCAAATGCAAATATATAATCAAACACTCTCAAACTGTTATGGGGTAACAATATCCAGTTAAAGTCAAGGTTTTTGGGACATGCCTGAACTTTGAAATTTAAAGCAAATCTTTAAAAAATGAATTTTAAGACAAGAAATTTGACAAGCATAATTAGCAGTGCTTGTTAATTATTTTCATTTGTTTTGAACATTAATAATTTGAATTGGATAAAAATATAGAAGACTTTTTGCTAGAGTATTTAAGTAATTATAAAAAGTTCCTGAATAAATTATAACAGTAAAATATAAGGTTTTCTTTTTCATTGTGAAAGTGACGTACAATTTTTCCACTATAAGTGGATCAATAAAGTTTTCCAGAATAAATGCAGACATGTAAAGTGTTAAGAGAAAATAATATACGTAAAAGGTCCTGAATTTCAACATAACTTGTCTTGATCTTTCACCAAAGCTACAGCAAAAGACTGGGAAATGCACACTGAAATTCAAGGACACAATATCCACAAAGTATTTGAGCAAAGCAGTTTGTCTAATGTATTTCTGAATTAGTTTCTAGTGATGTTCAAGTATCTCAATTCACAAAGACACAGTAAGAGGGAATTAATTTTCCACAGTTTATTACCAATGCAAAGTAAGAGAGAGTGTTTGCTAATGGAAGTTTCATTTAAAAAAAACCTTAGGACCATTGCACCACATAGAGAGCTTGAGAACATCATTGTCAGGTTTTGCAAAGTTTTGGTTCTAAAAATTCAGAAGGTCCCCTTTCACGGAAATGAATCCACACAATTTACAATTAGAAATGCAATCACTCACTGTTAAGACATTTTTATATATCAGACCCAAACAACATAGCGAAACAAACTGACTCATTCATACCAACTTGGCATTTTGGTACATTCGGTAAAATGTTTAAGGTGAAATGTTTAAATTTACTGGAAATAATAAAATTAAGAGTAAAACACCAATCACTAGTTTGCACATAACTGTCAGGGTATGCCAACGTCAATGCAAGTGATTAACATACTTAAACAGCACTAAAATTCTGAAAAAAAATCCACATAATATCTACAAAATCTAGTTTAAACTATTTAAATCAGAACTGTACATTAAATTTACAAAAGAAATCGCAGGACAGTGAAAAGTCTTTTAAAAAATTAATCTCTGTATTAGAACTACATAAATACAGACCAAGAATACCACAATGATAAGGTGTTTTGTTACTATAATGTCAGATATCAAAATCCTTCAATACTCTGCATGTTGATACTGATACAAAACAACATTCTGAAATGGCACAGCCAATGTGAATGAAATTTGTTAAGTCCAGTTCCAGTAACTCAGGTAAAAGTAACTGATGTGTAGAAACATGCTGCATGATCCAGTGCAGCCATGCTGGAATTAGCTCAACAACACTTGCAAATCAATATGCAAAACAACATGGAGTACTTGTCAAATATAGAAGCTGTAGCATGATGCATTTCCGTTAAAGCCCAGGCACTTTAATTTTTGTTAATCATCAGACTTCTGTGTGTTGTTGAGAATCCAGTGGTGGAATAGTCACATCAAAGTGGCCTTCATCCCCACTTTCATAGTCACTCATCATGACTTCAGATTCTTCCATCTCACAGCACGCTGAAACATCAGAGCAAGAGGCAGTAGTGGATGTATACACAGACATAGACATGTTATCCATAGTGGGTGGTTCAAAATCATCATTGTATGTTAAAGAGTAGGGTGGGAAGGTACCCCTGTAATTGCTTCCAGCAGGGACTGCATTCTGAGGTTCTGAGAGGTCCGCAGAATAGTGGTGATGGGGTAGATACTGATTCATGTTAAAATGCTGTCTATTTTTTGATGCTGAATTGAGACTTCCAGCCATGGGCATGTCCCGGGGTGGCTGTATGGAATCAAACTCATTGTACTCCGGGGGCAGTGGCGGTAGTTCCTCGTGAATTGGAAAACCATCTGGCGGAGGTGGGAAATCACTTTCAATATCATACCCTCCAGGGTAGTAGTCTGTGTCAATCGCATTAGGATCAGAATAAAGAGGGGCTGGGTGCTCCACTACCTCATACTGTGGGTACTCTTGGATACCAGGGAGCTGAACATTTGGCATCCAATCAGAAGTGTCCCAGTGGTATGCTTTTGCACAGAAAAGAAAAAGAGAAAAATTAGAACATTTGGCATTGAACCAGGCCTTTAGTATCATACAAAAATCAAGAACACAAAAAATAATTTATACAGAATTGGTAATTAATGTTAGTGCTGATTGAAGTCTCCACAGTGCAACAGGACACAGTTGAGATGGCACAACTCATTACAAACGACAAGACAAATACATCTTTACCTGCATGTTTTAAAATGACATCAATTCACAGCCAGCACATAACCATAACAAATGTACACGGATTTAAATTAGCGAGCAATGTTATTCTGGTTATATTACAAATGCAGTGGCCACTGTGCTTGGATAGAAACTGCTGGAGTATGATTTAAAAGGTAAATCTTATTGATTTTCTACCACACACATTAATGACTTAAACCAAACATGTGAATAATGGATTAACAATTCACTCTCTTGCAGCTATGCAAATCAACGTGCAGTGAATATTAAAGTAAAAGAGGCCCAGGTGTGAGTACGAGAGAATAAAGGCATGCAGACAAAAGTCACCTCTTGGGTTCTTGAGGTCATGACCCGCAAAAGTTTCTTTAGATGGTAAAGAGCAGGAAAGGGAAGAAGAAAACATGAAATATTAAAGCACCAAAATTCTAAAGAAATGTCTATACTAGCATTCCATGTGATTGCTTGCAACAAACAATTTAAATGCCTGCTTGCTACATACATACACTTTAAAGCAGTTAAGTGCTGTTTACCAGAAGTGATATTTTAAAACCCTTTCATAATACCAAGAAAATGGCTGTGAAAATTTCATAGTTCACAACGACAAAATAAATCTGACTCTCGCTTTAGAAATCTAATTTTAAAAAAAATGCTGTGAAAAGTAAAAAAAATCCAAAGTATTCTCAAACTGAAATGCCTTTCATTTAACAACAGCTAAGATACGTAAATAAATTGTAGAAAACACCCATAAATTTGACAAAGAAAATATCATACAATGACCTAATAATAGAAGAGTCAGTGAAAAGTACTCATTGGTACAATTTTCTCTCAAAGTAATGATTCTCCTAACTTAAGCCTGAGTTTTAAGGTTAAGTGCTTAAACAAAATGTTCTCAATGTTCTACTTCATTACAAAGCTGGGCACTTCCACATCATTCTTGGAGGTAACACAGATGATTCCTGGCAGGATACACTGTTAAAACAAAGAGGCTAAACTGTTCTGTCCACAATCATAGGGCACAACTTGTGTGGGCTCCACTTTCATCAGTGTTCCATCATGGGACACTATGTACCTGCAAAATGCAAATTTAAATGCTAGCGTCAGATGCAGAATTGACTGCAACTCCAACGGATTACATCATTTGGCCATTTTTCAAGATGCAAGGAAGAAGCAAACAGTACACCAATTTGGTTTGTGGTGGATGTTGGGTGCACAGTAAAAATGATCACTAAAACTGGGAAATTTTCAAATTACGGGTTGTACGCCACAAGTACAATTAGATTGTATCCCACATTCTTCACATTTAGGAAGTGGAAAACCTTGCTCCTTTCTCAGTAAAATGTATGCAAAAGTAATATTCTGATCTTATAAGTGAAAGTAGGAGAGTGGTGTGAATTGAATGGGGAATGGGGAGTATGTGACGATTACTACCACCAGCAGCCCCTCCATCACAACATTTCTCAACTTGGCACGCATGCCCCCTCACTCCCTCCTGACCCCTACCCCGCGTTGAAACTTCAGTCTTTTGTCAAATGTCTATTAAAAAAAGGCAACACTGCAGTAATATCTGGGGTGGCCTTAACAATTTGAGAGTGGGATTTTCATACCGAAAGGAAGAGAAATCCTGTTAGCAATCCTCTGAGCAACGAAAGCATATACTGGGAACTGCCAGATTACAAAGTCACCCCAGGAAAATATATCATAGAAAGTAAAGTAAGGGAGGTCTGGTGCTTTAGGCCTGGGACTTTAGGAAATGATTTGGAACCTGTGCGGAATTGCATTCTGGAGACGAGGAGAAGTGGTTGAGTACAAAGCACAGTGGAACAAAATAATGGATTCATCCATATTTTACATGTTTCCGATCCACTGAATTTATGTGCTTAGGTATACTATAAACTTGAATATTTTACTGAAGACTAGCACACCTCACTAATCTTTGGCAACTTGTGCCTGTTGTTATTGCTGCTCCAAGTCACTACTCAAAAAAAACACCAGATGTCTTAAATGGTTGCTAAGCAATTAGATATTATATTTTCCTGGAGAATACCTGTAGTCTATTTTTATAGAATGGCACACAACCTGAAGAGAGAGATAACTAACAAATAGGAGGCAAGCAAATAAAAATGCCAAAGTTATTAGTGAATTTGCAACAGACCATATGCTCCTGAAAATGCATTGTTACAAAACCACATATAAAACTAGTTCCATTATGTGAGGACAATCTTTTACTTCTACATGGAAAAAATGAGAGAGAAAATAGGATACAGGAGAAAAAAATTCAAGCTGCCATTGTTGTTGTTAGGAGAATGACTTGGGAAAATGTCACGTTCTATCAACGCTAAGGGCTCTTACTGGAAAAAGGAAATTTAGTTATGAAAAGATTCAGAATTTTATGATAGTCAAACTACTGCTACATGGATAAACAGCACTCTCACTGCATTTACATACATGTTAAAGACATACAAGAGTTTAATTAACCACAGTACACTTATAACTGAGCTTTGTAAAAAAAAAGATATACCTTCTTTTTCTACCGAGTCAACAACTGCATTGACAAGGTGTATTACAGTCACTATGGAAGCTTGCAGGAGGATTGGGAAGGAGCAGATTGAAATAAATTTACAATTAGTACAAAAATTTAAAATACATTCATATCATCTCTATCCTAGCTTGGCTGTTGTTTGGATTACAAATTTAAAAATGTACAGCCAAAAAATTATTTGCAGTAGCAAGAATATGATTAGAACATAATGAAATAATTAGCAATGCCCAAACATCTGATGGGTTCACTTCAGCTTGAGACGTTTAGTAATCAGTAGCTGTCCCCATTGGTTCTCTGGTTACTCTTTAGCTACGGTTTTGTTAATGAGAAATATACTTCAGAATTGTTTCTTTAAGCTTCACAGAAAATTCACAAGGAATGGAGACAAGCACAAAAAAGTCGTCATTCCCCATTGCCTTAAGTGGGTACATCAGCTAATTTAAGTAAGTTGCTGTGCCTATTTAGTTAAGAGTAAAATATGTCCATAAAAGAAATATCAGAAAATACTAATTTCCTGAGGAAAATTTGAGAGGGACAGATATTTGTAGTTGTGATGCTCTTTAACACTGTGACAGTTCTAGTGGTTGCAAAAACCCAAGAGCAAGGTACCGAGGTTAGAAAACTGCAGCACAGACACTGAGAATAACTACATACTTTCAAAAATAATCCCAATCAGGACAATTTTTTTTTTAAACAAAGGTTAAATGTCTTGGTTGTTACAAGCTGGAGAATTTAATTGCAAGGCATGCCATCTGTGAGCAATTAACACAGATTCCTATGGAGTTCACCTACAAAGCCCCACATCGACATTTTCAGGAACATAACTGGAAACAGACTTTCTTGGTGATCACTGCTCACTTTACAAAGATGTATGTTTCTCAAGTCAAAAGTACTGTGTTAATCATAATATGCTACTGAATTCAAGTTGAACAATTAAAACTGCACACCTATTATCTTTGGAATGTACTTCCAGTTTCCTGCTGAAAGACTATAGATTAATTCATAGTTATTCACAAATTTACACAGCAGTGAAAAAAGCTATAATGGAATCCTCGATAAAGATAAAAGGAAAACAATCAGCGGCTAACTATGAAAATTCTTTAAAAACAGAAAGAACTGTGGATGCTGTAAATCAGGAACAAAAACAGAAGTCTCTGGAAAAGCTCAGCAGGTCTGGCAGCATCTGTGAAGAAAAATCAGAGTTAACGTTTTGGGTCTGGCGACCCTTCGTCAGAGCTCAGAAAATTCTTTACCGAAAGAAGTGATTAGATGGAGAAACACAAATGCATTTCAAAAACAGTCAGTCAGTCATTCAAGAAATTTCCCTATGAAGTTACAAGAATGTTTGTTATTTCTTGTTGGAAGCATTCTCAATTAAGTTTCCAAAAACAAAAATATTGCCGAATTGAAAAAGAAAACAAAACAAAACTAAAATCATGAAAAATATTCAAATTTTGCTACACCATATATTACAACACTCGAATCTTCCACCATTGCCAAGGAGTTCGACTGAACAGACAACAGAATACTGATTTCAAAAATGTGGTGAAGATATTCTAGGTATTTTAAAGATTGATCTCTCTCTGCAAAATCTAATTAATGTTAAACATTTATGTAAGGCTTGACATTAACTTGTAGTTTATTTCAATCTTTGTGGTGAACAAACAGACAGCAAGGGATTTTCTCTCTCAGACGGTACTCAATCTTTAAAATCACAAAACACTGAAGCAGAAGTAGGGCATTTGGCCCATCACATCTGCTCCAAAATTCAATGAAATCAAGGCTGATCTGATAATCCTCAGCTCCACTTCCCTGCTGGTGACCATAACTCTCGATTCCCTTACTCATTAAAGAATGATATCAGCTTTAATAATACTTAATAGTCCAGCCTCAATAGTACTCTATGGACAGAGTCTGCCTACCCAAAGGCAGAAAAAAAATTACCCTTCACCTCTATCTTAAATGTTTGACCCATTACACTGAGATTACACTCTGGTTCTAGACTCTTCCAAACAAGGAAACATCCTCTCCGCATCTACCTTGTCAATCCTCCTAAGAATCTCATATGCTTCAATAAGGTCACCTCTCATTCTTTTAAACTCCAATGAGTACAAGATCAACTTATTTGAGCTCTCACCTCCAGAAAATCCCTCAATGCTCAGAATCAACTAAATGAACCTTCTCTGGTTCATCTCTAATGCCAGTATATCTTTCCTTAGACAAACTGTTCACAGTATTCCAGATGTGGTCTTACTCATACCTTGTATAATTTTAGCATGACTTCTCTATTTTTATACTTCATTCCTTTTGAAATTAAGATCACCAAAACATGCCAGCTTCTGTGATTCATGCATGAATACTCCCAAATCTGTGCTGCTGCTTTCTGCAGTCTTTCACCATTTAAATAATATCCCCAGTCCTCTATTATTCCAACCAAAGTGCATGACCCCACATTCTCTCACACTATGTTCCATCTAACAAACTCTTACTCACTCACTCAACCCATCTGTATCCTTCTGTACACATTGTGTCTTACTCACTCTTGCCTCGCCACCTATTTTTCTGACATTTGCAAACTTGACAATAGTACATTCTCTTCTGTCATCCAAGTCATTAGTACATACAAATAAATTGCAGCCCCAGCACAGATTCCTGTGGTACTTCACAGGTTGCCATCATGAAACTGCCCCTTTATCCAACCCTGTTTTCTATTAGTTATGCAATCCTCTAACCGTGCTAATATACAACCCCACATCATATGCTCCTATCTTATTAAATTGCCATATATGTGGCACCTTATTGAATGCCTTTTGGAATCTGTGGAATTCTTTACCACAGAGGGCTGTCAAGACTGGGTCATTAACTATATTCAAGGCAGAGATAAAGAGATGCCTGGTCAGTAAGAGAATTGTGTTCTGGGGTAAGGCAGGCAATGGGAGTTGATAGTTATCTCATCAGCCATAACCTCTTGAATGATGTAGTCGTCTTGATGGGCTGAATAGCCTACTTCTGGTCACGCAAGTCTTATGGTCTTTAGAGGCAGTGAGCATAATTAGTTATATAATGGCTTAGGAGAAGTGGTTCCCTAGTCTGCAGGTCCTGGCTCAATTTCTTGAAACTCCATCTAATATGAAGCAGGAATCTTTTTGTCAAGCTATCCTCCATGAACTGGCAGAGTACTGAGCTTGGACATTTGGAGTGAGGAATTTTAACACAGTAATGGAAGAGATGTTGTTCAAGTCTTTTACAGAACCAGGAATTGTCTGAGGAGGAGAAGCATGACACAAAGACCTGACAGCAGAAGGCCAGAGCCATTAATTTACATGCAGTTAGCTGTTTTGTGAGTTCTACTTTTTTTTCTTTAAATTGGGTAGTAGCTTAAACTAGCACTAAGGATATTTAATTACAGTATTACATTCAATATTAGTTATGTTAAACTGGGTAAAATAGCTACAAGTAATTCCTTAAGTGATATTTCAAAACCTGAAATATTAGTTAAACTACTTACGCTTAATATGGCAAGGCAAGCAATGTATTGCAGCTGTACTATGTGGGAGCTGGTGGATACCACTGTGATTTATAGCAACCACATCTGCACTAAGTGCCTGCGGCTCAAGAAACACTGGCTCAGAGATGATAAACTGGAAGTCCCAGCTTCAGATTGCACAAATCATCATTTTGCAAAGTATAGGATTGAGAAGACAGGTCCTGGAACAGTCAGTGTCTAGGTTGGATTGAATGTTGTAGGGTCATTGCCAGATGAGATTGCTTAAGAATCTAAGAATTGGTTAACACTTGAACTCAGAAGCACCTACATCGGAGGGTTTTGACGCATTGCATGTAATCATTCAAGATTTCCTAACATTCCAAACATTCTAATATTTTCCTGGTCAGTGCCTTGTCCTGCCCCATCTTTACTATATAGCTCAACGAAAAGCCATCGTCCCGACTCCTGTCTTCCATGAATTCCATATTGTCTATCATGACTCAAGCCAGTGCTTCCAAAATTTTCTTTCTATAACTCCATTTTGAGACTTAAAAATTATTGTGATCCCCTAGGGAGAATTGAGAGAATGCAATCGAGGTATTATAATATGGTCAGAACTACTCGTTGGCCACTGCTTCCTCAGAGATAACTTATATCTTGTGTTAATGGTGCAACAGAAATGCTTTGCAAGATTCCCATGTTAACTAATTTTGGACAATTTCAGTTCCACTCCTAATTTACACGTTTAAGCAAAAAGTTGTGTCTAATTTAGCATCAATTGGACAGTTTCCCCAGAGAGACTTTTCCAAGCAGCAAAGTCCTTTGAGATAACATTCAGGATATCAACCAGCCAGCCTTTTGTCACCTGCCTCACCATGGAGTCATTAAACACATCTCTGGCCTCATTTATGAGATCCATAGGGTCTCAAAGATTTTCCTGCAAAACACCAGGGATTCAGTCACCCACAATGAACACACTATCCTCAAACATGAAAGGCCAACTCTCTTGTGGATTCAATAGTTGAAAACATTTAAGGGAAATATCTCCGAGCAGTATTCAGCCTCATGTACTTTGTTCAAGTGGCTCTAATTCATGTGCAATTTAACAGGGGCTGCTGACAGGCCATCCACCTGTGGGAGGTTATCATAGTTGTGCCCAGTTTGTTACTACTCTTGCCTTGCATCCACGTTCATGCTTGCAGCAAATGTACAACCACAAGGGACTATGGACAGAAGGAAATCTGAAGTATATGTTTCTCCAAGCAACTTTTGCTCCCCAATCCACATGTGCAAGTGCATCAGCACCAGAGCAACTTTTGGCAAGCCTGAGTATAAAACAGCATCAGATTGGAATTTTACCTCTGAAGGGGAACTCTACACAATTAAACTGTGATGAATGCAAAAGAATGCTCAGCTTCTTTAGTGATCCTTGTGGTCATTAAGGAGCAGCTTTGGTTTTAAAAAACAGAAGTTGCAATGGATCCAAGCAGTAGCACCAACACAACTATAGTTTTTATTTGGAGTGCAACCCTTTCCCCACCAAGGACTTATCTTTAGCTGGATGCTGTCAAAAATATGCAGCATCTGCAAAGTGCAAGCTCCCTGTGAAAACGTAACAGCCACCATAATGCATGTATAACATGTCAGGGTGGCCCCAGGTCCAATTTCCAGCCAGCCTTGGACATGTTGGTATGAAAAACATCTTCGAGTTTATTTCTGAGCCTCTAACATTGATGTCAAGCAGAATACAGTGATAAACGTCTTCACTTGGAAGGACGTCATGAGATCTTCTGAAGAAATCATGCCAGAAGGTAAGAATACTCAAAATCAAACCATCTTTGTGCATTACAATCCATTTAAAACGCAGCATTACAAGATGACAGTTCACTTAAAAGAAAATTAGATGGCATTTAAAATGAGCTGCAAAATCACTATTGCAGAAGCCAATTTCCAAGCCATAAGTTTTGACAAACGCACATTCTTGATTTTGATCATTGCCATGCAGATGAATCAGTTTATATTCTTGAAGCCAGCCTGCAACTTACAAATAAATGTTCTTTGGCATAGGCATAAGGCAAATGGCCTTCTTTTGTGTTTGTACCAATCTGAACTCAGAATTTTGTATATGCGCCTTATGAAATCACAATTCTGATATTTCAAAACTAACATGCTGTCTTAAGGTATATTCATATCAAGTACTTAAAACAATATTCTCCAAATTATACATTACATCTGATGTGAATTTAACAATTAGTATTAGATACTGTAGCTTCACCTAAAAAGGTAGTGACCTTTACAGGCCACTGATACGTTTTAGAGCTAAATTTTGGGAGTTCCACTTTCCCTCTTCAATGCGCTTCTTTGCATCATTAACTGCCGTCTTAGTTGGAGCCTTTATGCCAATAAAACACAACAACCCAAGGTTGACCTCATGTAAAATGGCAGACAACTCCATTGATGGATCTCAACAACTTTGTTAATATTGTCTACCATTTGTATTAGTGACATGAGGGAATATTCAGGACAGTGTCATAGTCTCATTACATGGAATTTTTTTTTAAATTTTATTTTGAATAAATTTATTTGGATATGTTACAATATACCTCTAAGGCAGGTGGGGACACTGTCACTGTGCTACAAGAACTTCAAGGTCTTGCATCATTATAGTTATTTAACTAAGTTTGCTAATATTAGCAATCAAGAATTAGTGACTCTTACGAGCCATGTAATATTAAATCAGGTAACTACAATTTTTTTTAAAAACTACTACTTTAATTGGAAATCAATAGTTAACAATGAAACTATCGATATCAGAGAATCCCACTTCTCTCAAACTTCCTCTATTTTTGCAAACTTAAAACAGAATACTCATTAAATTCTGTTCTACTGAGACCTGACCTAAATGGGAGGTAAAAGCCTCAGAAAAATGAAATTTTCCTATAGCCACTTAAACATTTTAACAAAATGTATTGAAATCCAAAAATTAAGTCAAAGCTGGAAGTCACTTCATTAGTACGATGTATATTCAATATGCAATACTCAAGATTTTTAGTAGGCTTTTTGTTAGTAATAATATGAACAGGCAGCGAAACTTCAGGCATTAATTGCAGGAAAATGTATAACCATCTTCAGATGACTGTTGTAGAGAACTGACAAAAAAAAACCCATTGGATTCCAAAAACTTTAGTGTCCTCTAAAAAAGGCAAACTGCTAACAGTATATGACAATATAGATTTTGATGCCTGAAATTCTTACCATTGTCATCACATGATTCAGACTGGAAAGAGCTAAGGGATTGTACTTCCGAGATGCTTCCTCGTGTGTTAAAAGGATGACAAGCACTGTCCTCAACAGGCTTCTTTGATAGACAAGGATCGAGATCCACCATTTTAGCTATTAAGTAGACAAAATCAACGTGAATTTTTTTTTTAAATGTCTGAAAATCCAAAAAAAACACTTGTGCTTTTAGCAGCTGCAATGTACAAAGCTTGTATAAGAAATGGATTTATAGCGTGCACTTTTGGAGGCAAGAGAGTTTGAAGGAGTCAAAACCATGTTTTATTTGCATATCAAGTAGCATGTTAAGGTTTTAAGTATTTTGCACACAAGTGCTACCACAGAAGTAAAATCACCTTTGTCAGGTTTTTAAACTGCTAATGGCTACTTAATGTTTCCTAATTCAACGGCTGCTCGATTAGCAAAAACAATATTTAATGGGTGTATATCATAAAGCTACTTGTAAAATATTCTAAAATAACTGGGCTTTTTGAGCTGCTGATATAGTTATCAATCGAACAGTTAAATAGGAGTTAGATCATAATGTACCATACAATTCGCAACCAATATTATTAAATAAATGTTCACAATGTAAGGGAAAGAGCAGATAGATAAGTAGGAAGTTTTAATTTTAATATGTTTATGGGATGGGGGATTTGCAAGCTGAACAAGCATCTGTTGCTCATTAGTAATTGCTCTGGAGAAGGAGGTAGTGTGCTATCTTCTTGAACTGCTATAGTGCTTGGTGTATGGAGAGGCCCACAATGCTGTTAGGAAGATATTTCCAGGATTTTGACCCAGTGACATTGAAAGAATAAACACAACCAAATCCAGGACAATTAGGTAAAGACCTGTGGATAGTGGAAATCAGAAATGAAAACAGAAATTGCTGGAAAAAACGCAGCAGGTCCAACAGCATCTGTAGAGAGAAAGGAAGCTTGAGGAAGGATCATTGGAACCAAAGTGTTAACTCTGATTTCTCTCCACATTTGCTGCCAGACCTGCTGAGCTTTTCCAGCAATTTCTGTTTGTGCGCCCGGGACGATTAGGGATGGGCGATAAATGCTGGTCCAGACAGCAATTCCCACAGCCAGAAAACAAAAGTTCCAAGTAAGAATTGTAAAAGAACTGCCGATGCTGGAGTCAGAGGTAACACAGTGTGGAGCGGGAGGAACACAGCAGGCCAGGCAGCATCAGAGGAGCAGGAAAGCTGATGTTTCAGGTCAGGACCCTTCTCTATTCCAAGAAAGAATGCTGTGTGGCTCTGGAGGGGAACTTGCAGGTGGTTGAGCTCCCTATCTGTTGTCCTTATTCTTCCAAATGGCAGAGATTGCAGACTTGGAAGGTAAGCAGCCTTAGTGAGTTGCTGCAGTGCTACTCGATACGTAGTGCATACTGCATACATAGTGAAGAGAAAGTAGAAGTTGCAGCAGGAAGACGTGGTACCTATCAAGGGGGCTGCTTTCTCCTCGATGGTGTCCAGCTTCCAAACTGTTACTGGACCTGCACTCAACCAGACACTCCTGTCTTGTGTGTTGTAGCTGGTGGGCAGGCTTTTGGGAAACAGGAGGAGTGTTATTTGTCACAGAATTCCTAGCCTCTTGTGGTTACAGTAGGCAGGTCCAGTTCAGTTTCTGGCCAATGGCAACCCTCCCAGCAAAAGTCTCACTCCTGACTTTCCTGAGTTTTCCATCACCTACAAGGCATAAATCAGGAGTATGATCAAATGCTCCCTACTTGCCTGGGTAAATGCCTCCATCATACACTTAAACATTTACTCCCTGCACCACTGGGAAGCAGAAGCAGTAGTGTGTACCATAGACAGCACATTCCAAACCCACAACTCCTACCACTGAGAAGGACAAGGCATCAGAAACATTGAAATATCACCACCTGCAGGTTCCTCCCCAAGGTACTCTTGACTTGGAAATATATTGCAGTTCCTCTATTCATTGGGTCAAAATCCTGGAACTCTACCCTTTACAGTTGCAGCAACTCAAAGCAGCAGCTCACCACCACCTTCTCAAGGGCAATTAGGAATGGGTAATAAATATGGGTGAGGAATACGTTTGCACTTGTGTCAATTCTTTGGGGATAGGTATCACCACTGCCAGTGAAGAAAACCTTGCAGCTGGCCACACATGTTGCAGTGTGGCAACTGCTTCCAGCACAAATCTAGGTAGCACCACCTCCCATTCTCTGAAGTGTGGGAAAAACCCATTAAAATCATTTCTCAGTCCTGTGTGGGTGCATTCTGTCATAACAAATATCGCCATCTCAATCGATGAAGAAAAGCCAACTCTACTTAACATTGTTATGTTGTCCACATGCTGACTGAAATAATTTCATATGGATGCTGCACAATCTTGACTGCTGATAGTATCACTCAGTTTGTACTCCTTGTTTACTGCCTAAAACAGGTGTCATCAACCCAGAACTTGGAATATAAATGCATTATTACAAAACTGAACAGAAAGGGATGGTAGCAGTTCACCTATTTGAAATACTGCGGATACTAGAAATCTGCAAAATAAAAAAGGACAGGAAATGCTGGAGAAACTCAGCAGGTCTGACAGCACGTATGGAGAGGGAAATAGAGTTAACGGTTCCAGTCTGATATGATTCCTCAGAATTGTTAACTATTTCTCTTTCCACAGCATGTGTTGTCTGGAATAGTGCGGCAATTGTTCAAAGGCAAAGTGAAAAGGAAAGAAATGGCCAATTTATAAAGAATGAACCATAATGACAACATTAAAATACTTACCATCGTAATCATAGTCCCAACTAGGTTTTTGTATGGAATCACAGTCTGAAGGAGAGTTGGATGGAGGAGGAGGAGGTAGGTTTGGAGCAACGCTGCACACAGCCACTGTTTTCCGGTGGCCATGCGTAGAGTCAGGATTAAACGTGCTGAATTCTGGATGTTCTGGTATAGCAGATCCCTCAAAAGAATTTCGATCGAGATTATTTCTAGAGTCACTTGGAATACTAGGCGTGTAAGAGATTGGGCGAACAGGCACCTGAGGTGGAATATCTGAATAGATGGTTTTGTTAATTTTAGAGTCAAAGTAATTCTTTTGCAAGAAAGTTGCAGCTCCAATACGTTTTTCACCGGTATCCTTACGTTGCTTCTTTTTACAAATCTTCTTACGGAAGACAACAAAAACTAAAACCAGGATGAATATGGAAGCAACAAAGACTATGATTCCAATGACTTCTTCTAGCCCAATGTTCCAAGGCGTTGATACATACTTGTTAACAACAGTATCGTCACAAAGTTTTCCACCAAAGCCATGGGTACAGTTGCAAACGAAGGATCCATAAGTGTTTTCACACTTTCCTTCATTAAGACATGGACTTTCATGACATTCATCAATATCAGCCAAGCATCTAGAACAATAACAAGGTAAAAGGAAAACGTGAATTCCTTTAAAAGAAAAATACTGAAAAAAAAATCTAAAACTGCAGTTATACAAAACACATACCTTTCTCCTCGGTAACCTTGCTCACACTCACAGACAGGCCCATCAAGGCTATCGATGCATCTCCCATTATTTTTACAAGGATTATCTTTGCAGTATGGACCCAACTGACACCTAAAATCAATACAGATTAAATCACTAAATTACTTTATTCCATAGGAAGTATTTCAATGCAGCAACTGATCAATTTTAAGTTTTTGTGGCCAGATTGAAACCGAAGAGAAAATCAGGAAGGTAAAATGCAACTTTGGTGGGGAATAAAAATGGCGGATGATTAGCTGCCGATTATGCATCTGCCTGATCTCCTTTGCATTGAAAATTGTGCCTCCACCAAATTTGAAATTTATTCTCCGTGAACAAAAACTACTTGAGCAGGTCACAGTTCAATCAATAACAATGAGACTGACCTCTGCACATTCCTTGCGGCAACACTCTAAATGAAGCATGAATTTAACAAAGGTGGCTGGGTTGAGTCAAAGAGGGCTGGGACAGAGTGGGGAGAATTTCCTCCAGTGGGAAAGAGCAGCCCACACTTCCCCGCCTGACAGGAGGCCTTGCAGTCAAGACAACTGGTCCAAACACACATTTTGCCTCCAAAATTCCCTTCTGCATTTAAAATAGAGGCAGAGGTGGAACTAGACTTCAAGTTGCTCTCAAGAGGCCACAGAATGGACAGGAAAGTACTGGAAAGGCCAACTATTATTTTATGAGCTCCCCAACTGCTTTCAAATACAGAAGGCTGTAAAATCCAGCCCTAAATACATGAATGCTTCACTGTAATCAAACAACTCCTAAAATTCGGCTATCGTGCACCATCTTCAAAGTAATAAATACAGACACAACAGTTTAAAATGTGAAAAACATGCTTTCAATCTCAGTAATATATTTCAAACTTAATGCACTTCAGCAAATTCAGGAAAGATAGACCATTTTATAATGTTTCAGATAATACTTCATCTAATTTAGAAGTTAATTAAATTTCTGTCCAACATGTGACAAAAAAACTAACCTTTGTCCTTTATACTGTCCTCTACATTGACAGATATAATCATCATTCACTGGAATGCAAGAACCACCATACAGACACGGATTAGAGGCACAAGGGCTGACGGCAATCTCGCAATGAATACCATCAAATAGAGAAGTACATTTACAAAAGTAACCTGCAAAAATAGAAACTCATGTAAAGTTGAGTGACTAAAGACAATTAAGGAATTAAAAACAAATCAATAGTGAAATCGCAAAACAAGAAACACAGTATGTAGAATAAACATGCACTGAAGAAAGCACAATTTCAGCAGCATGGTGCTCACTTCTTTAAATCAGCAATCATTTTGAAATAGCTGTCAATTCCCCTACCACCAAAACCTCTGGCCAAAGGAGTCAATGACTCACACGAATTTTTAAGTAATTTATCACCTTAGGTAAAATTAGGTCTTTTAATGTTTTGCCAAATAAAAATGAGATTGATAGAAAGTGGCAAAATGCATGTAATCAAATTAATTAGTGTACCTTAAAGTTCTGGATGTAGTGCTCAAAGTACAACCTTCTGTAAGCATGTCAGAAATAAGGAAAGGGTAAAAGGAGGAGGAGGAGGGCCAATTAAGGACCCAAAACGCGATTCACACTTAGCAAAAGGCATGACTGAAGTGTTAAATTAATACAATGCATCAGTCTTTACCTATGAAGCAGACAGTACCCAGGCCATGTTGATAAAGGAGGAATCAAGTCACTAGAAGGGTTCAAAGTCAATAAGGAGATGGTCTTCGTTTAACCGTCAGTACTTAAAGTTGATAAGGTACTCTGGGACTGGGTAAGATGCATTCAACAATATTGAACAAAACGAGTGTCGAAATTGCAGAGGCACCCACAATAAACTTCTAATCTTCCTGTGATTCAGGGGAGGCGTTAGAGGATTGGAGAATTGCAAAAATTGCACTCTTGTTCAAACAAAGTAAAGATCAGCCCAGCAATTACAGAGCAGTCAACTTAACTTCAGTGAGGAAATTTCAAGAAAAAATTTGGGACAGACTAATAGTCATATGGAAAAATCTGGATTGATTTGGAAGAGTCAGCACGGATTTGTTCAGAGAGAAGAGTGTCTAACTTATACTTTTTCAGAACTAACAGTGATTTGATGAGGTGAAGGCTGTTGATGTGGTGATACAGTGCCACATAACAAACTTGAGAGGGAAATTTAAGTCATGGAATAAAATGGACAGCAGCAACATGGACCCTAAATTGGCTCAGGGATGGGAGACAGACAGTAATAGTTAATGGGTACTTTCTGAGCTGGAAAAAAAATAGTAGGGGAGGTGCCCAGAGGCAATATTGGGATCCTTGCTTTTATTGACATTTTAAAAAAATTAATTCATGGAGCATGGGAATCACTGGCTAGGCAAGCATTTATTGCCTGCTCTAATTGTTAGGGGTCAATCACACTGCTGTGGGTCTGGAGTCAAACATAGGCCAGACCTGATAAGGACGGCGGATTTCCTTCCCTAGAGGACATCAGTGAACCTGATTTGATTTCCCAATAACTGACAATGATCTCATGGTCACCCTTAAACTCTTAATTCCAGATTTTTGTTTAATTCAAATTCCACCACCACCAAAATCCAACTCCCCTGAAAATTACCTGGGTCTCTGATTAATAGTCTACTGATGATACCATTAGGCCATTGACCTAAGTCTTGGCGTCTTAAGAAAATTTCAAAGTTTACCGGCAATACAAAACTAGTGAGAATTGTAAACTGAGAAGTGGAGAGTGTAGAATGTCAAAAGGACATTGATATATTGGAGAAGTGGATGGATCAGTGGCAGATTAAGTTCAATGTGAAGAAATGTCAGGTAATGAATTTTATTACAAAGAATATGGAGGGTCAGCATAAACTAAAATGCACTATTCTGAAAATGTTCAGGAGCACACAGGCCTGGGCGTATATGTACATAAATCATTAAAAGTTACAACAAATAGGGAGAGCTGTTAATAAAGCATACAGCATTCTAGGCTTCATTAATTGAGCATAGAACACAACAGTAGGGAGGTTATGCTGAACTTAATTTGGACACTCATTAGACTTTAACCAGGCTACTGTGCAGAGTACTGGTTCTAAGTACCACGCTGTAGAGGGATATGATTGGAGATATGGCAAAAAGACATTTTGTCTGAGAGATGGCACATTTCATTAATGAGAATAGATTCAAGAAAGTGGGACTGTTTTTCCTGGAAGATGGAAGGCCAAGAGGAGATCTGACAAGACCTTTTCAACAATCATGAAGCATCTGGACACAGTGGATAGTGAAAGTGTGTTCCCACTCAATCAGTTTAAGAATCAGATGGCTCAGTTTTAAAGTGGTTTTGCAGAAGAAGCAAACACAAAATGAGAATTTATTTTTTGTACACAGCATGTAGTTGAGATATGGAGTTCACTGCTTGGAAATATGGTAAAGACAGGTTCAATCGAGGGATTCATTAATTAAAGTGCCCAGGGAGCCAGTGCAGACATGTTGGGGTGTATGGCCTCCTGCACTGTAACAATTCTGTGAAGCAGTAGGTCAAGATGTTGATTTTTTGCAGATTTGTTTTCTTTTTCATTCATTCACGGGTTGAGGGCATCGCTGGCTAGGCCAGCATTTATTGCCCAGAGGGCAGTTGAGAGTCAGCCACATTGCTGTGGGTCTGGATTCACATGTAGGCCAGACCAGGTAAGGGATGGCAGTTTCCTTCCCCAAGGAGCATTAGTGAACCAGATGCGTTTTTCTGACAACTGACAATGGATTCATGGTCATCATTAGACTCTCAGCTCCAGATTTTTTTTAAAAATTGAATTCAAATTCTACCATCTGTCATTCCTGCGACTCTGGATTAACAGTCCAGTGATGATAACACTGGACCATCACCATCCTGATGGGGAGTGCAGTGACATCCAGAATTCTGAAGCATTGCTATATTTAATAAGTGAGGGGATGAGTTAGAGTTCCTTGCCTCCTTTTTGTAACATGCTACACTATAGTTTTAGTGAGAGCATTAACATTTACAGAACTCCAAGTTTTATTTGATGTGCAAATCTGAAATTTGGCATGTTTTATTTGGTGCGAAAATTTAAAATTGATTTACCAATGACAAAATGGATTTCTGCTCTGTGACTACTTAATTCAAATGTCATAAAACCTGCAATTTAAAATCAGATCTAAAGCCAATGTTTCAGAACTTTTTATGCATTCTGATGGTGGAAGACTTCATGCCTGACAAAATAATTTTAACTGTTAAGGAGATAACTGGTACAATCTGCCAGTTCTTAAAAAGAATTAATAGTCAACAATCTTTGCGTGAAACCAGCCTCACAGTGTAAGACACTTTGCTCTATGTCAATACTTCGAAGATTGAAAAACGTCAGCCAACTGAAACGTTCATAAATCCAAAGAACCAAACATACAGTGAACATAAAACCATATTGAGGGGCATAGAAAATGCAAATGACACCTTCTTGACTTTAATTGGAGGAGACAGGTTTAAAACTATAATTAACCAGCAGAACTAGAGGAATATTTTCCATCTTACAAAATGGATTATTTGAATCAGACTCCGAGTGATAATCAAATACAAATTCCTTCAAAAGAAGAGCAAGTTAATCACAGGGCTGAAGTGAGATTTGATAGTTTGATGGACTAGTATAAATGGAGATGGCATAATTTTCCCTAAGACATAGATATGCACTAAAAAGAGCAATAAGTTAAGGACTCAACTGGCCAAATGACGACCTTCGGTGCTGTAATGACTCTTTGATAAAGGTGTCAAATACCAGATTTAAAACATTCCTCATCGGACTTCTCATCGCTAATGTTTTTGTAAGCGATTGACTCACCTCCATTGGGTAGTGGAGAGCACGTGCCACTGTTTAGGCACGGACTGCTCAAGCAGCCTTCTGCTAGAACTAATGAACATCCAGGAGCCATTTCCACCGATTCCTCCATGACTGCGTGGACCCTTTGTTTACTGTTCAAAGGTAGCTCTTGTCCATTTAGCATAATGGACTCCAGGCATCCTCTGAAGCCGTTACTAATCTGCGGGTTTCTACCATGTTTTGTGTGCGGCTGTCGGATATGGCCCCCAAAATACAAGAAATTGTCCAAGTTTAGTGTCCTCAGGGTGCCTGGAGCTGTGCCAGCAGCTGTATGGACCCTGTCTAAAACCAGTCTTGCATAATTGCCATCAACTGCCAGTGAAACAGAATGCCATTCGCCATCATTGATTTGAATACTCTGTACAGAAACAGTGCCTGGACCACTGCCACAGTCAAATTTGTACTGCAGTCTTCCATTGTTAATCTGCAAAACAGTATTTGGGAACATCATGTCAAAATAAGTTTTTTCTTGTTTCAAAAAAATATTGAAAGAGAAAACAACAATGGATTCAGATGATAAGATTTGTAGTGACTGTCACAAATCTAAATAATTCCACAGATTAAGATCATAACCAATCTCTCGTTTGGCAATTATGTCATAATTATAGAAAATATAAATCACTAGCTACAATAAACTATTAGCATAACGATAAATTAATACTTTTTTAAATAGCACAACCAACACTAAAAGAATGCTGTTCTCCCTGATCAAAGTGGAGTGGCATAGAAAGCTTGATTCAAACATACAAAGAACACTAATACCTGCAATCTCCAGCAATGCAATTTAAAGATTCATTTTATGAACTTGAACTGCACAAGTTCCTTTCATGGAGAAAAAAAATGCTTGACTTACTTCTTTTCTTGTTAAGATGGCATGCAACATTTTTAGATTACAGTAACAGTATCAGTACATTTTTAAGTCAACTGATATAAAAAAATTGTTAAAAATAGCACAAGTTGGAACTTTGCAAGTAAATTAATCAAATCCTACGAATAGTCCTCAATAAATTTTGCCCCATTTTATTTGAGCAACATGTACCTCTAGAATGCTGTAATCTGTTCCTCTAGCATACATAACAACTGCATGTGGATGGTATGTCCGTAAGCGCAAAGAGAGTTTCATTTCTTCTTTGTTTTCATTCTCCATGAGGCGATATTTCACATAACTATTACCACTGAATGACAGAGAAACACCACCTGAAAATGGAAGGCAAAAATACAGACCCGGTGACAAGATGAGAAAGCATTAAGTAAACGTACCAATTACAATATGAAAACTTTTATGATAAGCATACGTACTGTGACAAAGGAACACTTTAGAAATGTTGCTAATTTTGTGGAAAATCCTTACCAGAGCACTGACCATGTTTGGCATTTTTGCACAAACAATTATATTTTTCTTCTTTTGCCTCAGGTACACATTCAGTATCAGGAGGACAATGATTATCTTCACAGAGTTTATGTATCGTATGGCATTTGCTGCCTAGAATAAACACAAATACAAATTATTCAATCCAAAACAAACTGCAAAAGCATTTTTCTACAATGCCATCAGTATAATGAAATTGCTATTAATCAAAACAATTAGACATAGTGCAAAGATTTTTCCACTGAAAAAGTATTTCTCCCTTTTTCTTTGTACACATTTATTCTGTTAATTTGTAACTTGCTTAGGTAACATGTTGGAATCTTGTCAAAAAGATGTGTCCAGTGTATTATAACACTGAATATTAAAAATGCCTTTTTAACTTTTCAGTGACTGATTCCTCTGTGAAAAACACATTGTCTTACATCACCAAAAAATATTTTCAACAAGTTTAAAATGTAACCACGCTATTGGTTCCATCAAACAGAATTATACAGTTAACTGATCTTATAGAATGCTCCTTACCTTTACACAGGCATGCAGAGGTTCTGTGGTGCCGTGGGGTTACGAAGCTTAGCCTAGCAGTGCTGTGTGTTGACATGGCATTTGTGTCTATAGTTATCTTCTCTTCACAATACTTCATAGGGCAGTCTAGGCCAGCACAAAGTTTGTGAATGACTTTCAGTATACGCACACCCATCATTTCTTCAATGCTTAACATGGAGGTATTGAGCTTGTGGAAAAGGACTTCAGGCAGATGGAAAGAATTGCTTGCTTTATTGACTGTAAGGAGAACATCCAAATCGGAAGGTGGTTCAGAAGGCTGCAAGCTAATAACTTGAATATCGTGCCTTCGAACACCAAGAATATTTCGCAATGCCCTTTGGAAGTTCCGCCAATAGTCTCCTATAAACTCTTCAGGTGTAATGTTTGCAAACTGAATGGCAATAGAGTGGTTGACCTGATGTTCAGTTACTTGTTTAACGTGCACAGATACATCAGCAGCAGTTGTGAAACGACCATCCGTTACCGTGACATTCAGGACATATAGTCCGACATCTAAAAGTTTGTGCGCAATCATTTTGCCATCAGTACTGGAAACTGCAAATGAGTTTCCCATGTCTGATGCAAGACTATATGTGAGCGTATCATAAACATCTTGATCTGTTGCATGAATTTTTCCAACAACACCACCAGCGTACTCATCTTCAACAGTAGTTATATGGATTTCAAGAGGAAGAATAGCAGGAGGATAAATACTTTCTTCAATAATTTTAATCTTTATAAATGTTGAAGAGCTTAGTGGAGGTCGGCCACTATCAGTTACCTAAAACAAAAGAAACTCAACTATTACAAGATAAGCAATTTTTTAAAACATCTGCATATTTGCAATTCCCAGTCTGTATATACTTCACAGAACTACATTTCAGAATGCACAATGTGGTTTCAAAATAATGTCCTTGAAGCAGAGTATTTCATTATCTGTTTCAAACTTCTTTTAGAAACTATGCAGTCCAAAGATAGTTACTCAATTGTTTTGGTGAACAATCTTCAAGGTATAAGGGAATCATAAGGATGTGTTGTACTCACTTTGCACAAACCTGAGGGGTTAGTATATCCCCCCTATTTTACATTAATGGTCAGACAGACAAACTGAAATCCTCGCATTTACTGACTTTAGAGAAGCAGATTGTCTTCTGTGACAGCACTAAAATTTCAGGTGGCAGGGGCGGTGTGGGAAGCTGGATGGAGCATGTAATCAAAAGCATTCCGAACATTTAAGTATACTATGTCCAATGGCCCTCGTTCATCAATTTTGGTAGCACCATTTTCAAAAAACCCAACACATCTTCATATTTGCAAATCCATGCTAACTATGCCCAATCAGGTCATTATCAACCACGTGTCTGTTTAGCCCATCTTTCATACTGAATTTTAGCACGTGCTCTACAATGGATGCAAGGCCATTTTCTCTCTCACTGCCTTCTTAAATAGTGGGGTGACATTTGCTATCCTTCAGCCTACAGGAATCATTCTAGAATATATAGAATTTGGAAGGTAATTACCAATGCACAACAATCTCAATGGAGCACCTCCAACAAAACTCTGGGAGGAAAACTCAATTCCTGGGTATTTATCATTTTCAGCCCCATTAACTTCTCCAGTACAATCTTCTTACCGATTCTAATTTTCTTCAACTACTCATCCTCCTTGACCACTTGGATCTCTACTTCTGGGATTTTTTTCTTGCATATTCCTATGCAAATCACACTCAAATAATAATTCAGCTACTTTGCAATTTCTGTATTCCCTATTATAAATTCTTCTGACTCTGCCTGTAGTGGAGCCATATTTGTTTTAACCCAATGGTTCTTTTTTACCTACCTACACAAGCTTTTACAATCACTTTTATGGTTTTGGTTAGATTGTATTCTCGACATTGTGGAATACTTGGAAGTACATGATAAAGCAGGGCTGAGTTAGCGTACCTTTGCCAAGGGAGGTCATGCCCAACAAATGCTAGAATTCTTTGAGGAGGTTACAAGCAAGTTAGGCAAAGGAGAGTCAGTGGACATGAGCCATCTGGACTTTCAGAAAGCCTTTGACAAGGTGCCACACAGGAAGCTGCTAAATAATAACAGCCCATGATGTTTGGGCTAAGATGCTGGCGTGGAGAGAGGATTGGCTGACTGGCAGAATGCAGAGAATGAGACAAAGGGATCTTATTCAGGATGGCAACCAGTGACTAGTGGATCAGTTTTAGGGCCACAACTATTCACGTTAATGACCTGGATGAAGGAACGGAGGGCATTGTTACTAAATTTGCAGATGGCACAAAGATAGGTGAAGGGACAGGTAGTGTTGAGGAAGAGGGAAGGCTGCAGAAACACTTGCACAAGCTTGGTAAGTTGGCAAAGAAGTGGCAAATGGAATACAGTGTGGGAGAGAGAGAGATTATGCTCTTTGGTAGGAAGAATACAGGCGTACTATATTCTAAATGGGAAAGGCTTTGGAAATCTGAAGCACAAGGGGACTTGGGAGTCTTAATTCAGGATTCTCTTACAGTGAGCATGCAGATTCATTTGGCAGTTAGGAAGGCAAATGCAATGCTAGCATTCATTTCAAGAGGGCTAGAATCCATGAGCAGAGATGCAATATTGAGGCTATAAGGCTCTGATCAGACCACATTTGGAATATTGTGAACAGTTTAGGGCCCGCTATGTGAGGATTTTCTGGCCTTGCAGGGGTCCAGAGGAGTTTACAAGAAAGATCCCAGGGACAAAGGGCTTGTCCTATAAGGAGCAGTCAACAGCTCTGGGTCTGTACTTGGAGTTTAGAAATATGAAGGGGGATCTGTTTGAAACTTACAGAATACAGAGAGGCCTGAATGGAGTGGATATGGAGAAGATGCTTCCACTAATAGGAGATATTAGCACCTGATGGCACAGTCTCAATGTGATGGGATAAACGAGATGAGCAGGAATTGCTTCAGCCAGAGGGTGGTGAACCTATGGAACTCATTGTTGCAGATGGCTGTGGAGGCCAAGTCACTGAGTGTATTTAATTCGGAGGTAAATAGACTTTTGATTAATAAGAGGATCAAACGTTATGGGGAGAAGGCAGGAGAATGAGATTGAGAAACACATCAGCAACCATGATTGAATGGTGGCATAGACCTGATGGGCCAAATGGCCTAATTTTGCTCCTCTATCTTATGATCATTTCCTTATTAGCTTCTGGAATGTACAGTCTTTTTAAGTCACGTAGTAGTTCTTTAAAGACTACCCACCACTTACGTAAAATGGACAGAGGATGTACATTATTGAAAGAAGTGCCCTATCCAACAAATGGCTGTAGTATTTGCGTGGATAAAGGAGGAGCATGGTCCCTTAAAATATTTACAAGCTAGTTATAAACAAACTTCAAATTTCCTTTAAAAGGACAACCGGTTTGGTTACTTACTGTCTGGGACAAATGAACAGAATGTGTTCATTTGCATATATAACTCTAAATAGACACCTACAAGTGAAGTAGGACTTTGAATTGCACATGGTACTGTTGGGTGAAATTGCTGGCTACCCATTTATAGATATCCTTTGAAAATGCATCATTAGAGCTGTGGGTTCATCCTGACATTCTAACTGTTGAACAACTTATTAATGTCAGTCCTTCTATTTAACTTGACAAATCAAAAACCATTGCCTTCACTTTAAGTTATTTTTTATTAACTCATTCATTCTGGACCTTTGGGTAAAGATTTCAAAGTACTTAAATGTTGTACTGTTGATAAATTATGGCATTTTAAGTTTTATCATCAGTTTGAACTGTTCCATTATGCAGCATTATACGCTACCACTAATTATAATAATTGCATGGAATGTGCAGCTGCCTGATACCAAAAATTCAAATAATGCTCATTTCAATTTTTCTTGCTACTGGCAAGGGCAAGTTGATGTTGTTTACCTACTGTGAATTTTCTGTGAAACATATCCTAACATGGGCCATCCTTTCTTTTTTACAACATCTCCTCTCCACCCCTGATAACCTTGACCCGTTCCAAAGATCAGAGTGGTGGGCACCCTAAAGCACCTTGTTCAAATCACAATTCCTCTTACTTCAGACTGTGCAGCGAGTGCTGGCAGACAATTCTATCATGGGAGGGTCTGAGATGCCCGGGAGATTTAGCTGAATATCCTTACCATTGCGCTTTGTTGTTCGGGTCCCTGGTCAGCAATCAGTCTTGGACAAAGGCGTGGGGATGAGGGTTTCATAGCCAACAGCTTACACAATAGATGGAGATTATCTAACATGCCATGGACTAGAAATAAGATCTGCCTGGCTCAATTGCAGACTGATAGAGTCAACATGGTTAATTTGTCATTGTGGAATAAGATATGCTCACTACCACTTTTGACACCAAGCTTTCTTCAGACAGGAGTAAGTACAGAGAATTCAGTGCACCCTGATATTCTCTTTGCATATTTGGTCTATTAAAAAGAATGGAAGATACATTATATAGGGTATCAATTAGGCATCTTGATCAATGTGTCAAAACTCTTCAGACCTAATTCCTCATGCGAACTTTTCCAGTGGGAGCAGTAACTTGTAAAATTTAACCCTATTATTATTAATTACCATCTGCTTCAGGAGCAACAAATTAAGAACAAAACACTTGCACGGCATATCGTACATATAGGCACAAAACCGAACTCTGTCCAAAGTGCAAGATTAGATATTTCTTTTACCTGTACTTGCAGTAGATACATATCTTTAATCTTGTGCTGGAGAGGAGCCATTGATATGAGAAGACCATGTGGATTTATCTGAAATTCATTCTGGTCATTTCCACTAATGATTCCAATAGTGAATGGAGGGCCATTGTGAGAGGAATCCCTGTCTATCACTTGAAGCTGTAGCACACTGGATCCAACCGGCTTGTTTTCCTGTAAAATGCATAGTTTATGTTCAACAGGTTTATGGTTTCTCCGTGTCACAAACTCTTAGTTAAATTATTTTGCCTGAATCTTGGTCGTCCTAAATCTCGAGAAAGCTGATACATCATCATCCTTGGAATCAATAACTTGCAACTTTACTCGTCTTAACAAGAAACATTTCAGAGGGCTTCACAAATTGGAGTAAGGGAAACAGACAGAGGAGGTAAAGGACAAGCAAGCAGTATCAGCAAGAGACAGAACTAAGCAATCCCACAACCAAACAATCAGATTTAAGCTCTGCAATCCTACTACATCCAGTCATCAATGGTGGTGGACAATTAAAGAGCTCATTGAAGAAGGCAGCTGCACAAATATCCTCATCCTTAATGCTGGAGGAGACCAGAATGTCAGTGTAAATAACAGACTGCTGCATTTGCTGCCATCTCCATCAGATGTGCCAAGTGGATGATTTATTTTGACCTCTCTCAGAGATTACCAGCATTACAGATGCCAATTTTCAACCAATTTGATTCACTCCACGTGATATTAAGAAACAGCTGGGGGAAGGCGATGGTCTAATAGTATTATCATCGGACCGTTAATCCAGAGACCTAGGAAATACACTGAGGACTCAGGGTCGAAACTCACCATAGCAGATGGTGGCATTTGACTTCAATAAAAATCTGGCATTAAGAGTCTAATGATGACCATGAATCAATCCATTGTCAATTTTCGGAAAAACCCATCCTTTAGGGAAGGAACAAAAACAGTTCCGAGGAATGGTCAGTGGACCTGAAACATTAAATCTGATTTTTTTCTTCACAGATGCTGCCAAACCTGCTGAGCTTTTCCAGCAAGTTCGAGTTTTGTTCCTGATTTATAGCATCTGCAGTTCCTTCGGTTTTTCTTCAGGGAAGGAAACTGCCATCCTTATCTGGTCTGGCCTACAAGTGACAGAAATGTGGTTGACTCTCAATTGCCCTCTGGGCAATTACAGTTGGACAATAAATGCTGGCCTAAATCAGTGACGCCCTCATCCCACGAATGAATAGAAGAAAACTGACAATGATACTGCAAAGGCCATGGGCTCTGACAGAATTCAGAAATAGCACCGAAGACTTGTCCTCCAGAAGTTGATGCACTCTTAGACAAAATGTACCAATACAATTACAACACTGGCAGTGAACCAACAATGCTCAAAACTGCCCAGATATGTCTTGTACACAAATAAGGAAGACAAATCCAACCCAATTACTGCTCTGTCAGTCTACTCTTGATCATTAGTAAAGTGATGGAAGGTGTCATAACAGTACTATCAAGTGACATTTGCTTAGCAATAATCTGCTCACTGATACTCAGCTTGTGTTCGGCCACTTGGCTGCTCAGTCCAACATGGACAAAAGAGCTGAATTCCAGACTGATGTGAGTATGATTGTCTTTGGCATCAAAGCAGCATTAGACAAATGTGGCAACAAGGAGCCCTAGCAAAACTGGAGTCAACGGCAATCAGGGGTGGAACTCCCCATTGTTTGGAGTTAGGTCGAGCACAAAGGAAGACACAGTTGCAGTTGGTCGAGGTCAGTCATCTCAGACCCAGGACATTTCTGCAGGAGATCCTCAGGATAGAGTCCAAGGCCCAATCGTCATCAATTGTGTCAGCAGGGATCTTCCTGCCGTCATAAGGTCAGAGGATGTTCACTGATGATTGCACAATATTCAGCATCTTTCATGGTTCTTCAAATATGCATAAGCAGCAAGACCTGGACAATACCTATGCTTGGACAAACAAGTAGCAAGTAACATTCAGATCATATTACTGCCGAAATGCCCAACTCTAAGCAGAGAGAATCTAACCATCGAGCCTTGATGGTCAGTGATATTATCATGTCTGAATTGCCATTAACAAAATCCTAGAGTTTGTATGGCTGGATCAGCCATATAAACACTGTGGCTACAAGAGCAGGTCAGAGGCTAAGGGCTCTGTGGTATGTGACTCAGACCCCTCTCTCCCAGTCAGGACTGTGATAGAATACACCCTATTTGCCTCAACGAGAGCGGTTCTAACAATGCTCAAGCAGCTTGAGACCGTACAAGATAAAACAGACCATTTAACTGGCACAACATCCACTGCCTTCAACAGTCACTCATTTCATGATCATTGGCCTATCCACATCCCACAAATGAATGTGAAGACTTAGTTGTGAGCAAGTTGGTATTATTGATGATGAAAGATCATCAAAGACATTGTTGGAATAGCTGCATACAACGATAGCAGAGCCACACGTAAAGTTTTCAGGTATTTAAGAAACTGGCGAAGGGCAGATGCATTTTTGGGAGGGTAGAAGTCCTAATAGACAAGATAGGAATTATAGAATGGGGTTGCATAGGACACTACCCTCACATAACGTTCAAGATCTCAATGGGCATTGTCACTCTCCTAAAGAACAAAAAATGGTTGATCCCTTCAAACTCCCTTTCCTATTTGAAGTCCCTAAGTATGTTGATGCTTTTCAAATTCATTTTCAACTCCTCTTATGAATCCCTTCAGTTAGATTCCTGCCCCTGTTATGAACTCGTTTGTCTCCATGCTCGTATGCTATAATATTGATATGGCTCTTAAAGACTCAAGTGACATCCTAAGTAACTGTGACAAACACAAACGTTCCCTCCCCTTGATATGGTTGACCATACCATTTTTCTCCACAACCTAGTCTGGCTGCCCTCATATGGTTCCATTTCTATCAAATTGTAGCTAAGGATCACTTCAGTGGCTTCGCTTCCTGCTCCCACAGTGTTACCTCTGGTGTGCCTTAAGAATCTACGGTTCCAGTCAGATCTCTCACCTATATGCTTCGCCTTAATGATAGAATAAGAAGTCAAGATCAAGGGATGATATGATGTAAGTCTTCAAAACATTAACAGGATAGAGAGGGTAGATAAACAATTTCCACTGGTTGGGGATTCCAGAACTTGAGAGCATAGCCTGAGAATTAGGGCCAGATCATTCAAGAGAGATGTTAGAAAGCACTTCCAGACACAAAGGGCAGCAGATGTTTGGAACTCTCTTCCACAAACAGCAATGGATACTAGGTCAGTTGGGGGTTTAATGCCTACTCCTGTTCCCATATTATTTTTCATATGTACACCAATGACATTGAGCTCCACCTTCTCACCACCTCCTTCAATTCCTCCAGTGTTGCTAAACTATTAGACAGTTTTCATTATTCTTACGTGGCATATGGGCTTCACTGAAAGCACTGATGGGTGGGTAAGGGGTAGTCTCTGAAAGTCAAATTCAACAGATCAAATATCTTAAAAAAAAATTTGTTTAGGATCGAGCAATTATTGCTCCAGCATGGTAAAAATAATTAACATTCAGAAAAAAAAAACAGGCATTACTGAATCCTACTAAAATAATAGGTCATTCTTACCTGGATGATAACACTGTAGTTTGCTTGTGAGAACATGGGAGGATTATCATTGACATCAGCCACATCAATATTGACTGTAGTCGTATTGAAGCGAGGTGAAACACCATTGTCTGAAGCTTGCACAGTCAGTGTATAGCCGGATACCTACACAAGATGATCAAATGATGAAAACCAAGCTACATCTATGTGCAAGAAATCTAATTTCATACAGCAAGGATATTTTTTCAGTTATAAACGTTATAAATTAAAAATCCTAATTATAATCATATTCAAAACTCAAGGACTAGCGTCATATCTAAAGGAAACTGATTAAACATACTCTTAAATAAAAGATGAATATTGTTTACAACTTAATATGCACTTCCAAGATGGCAGCGTTGGGGCTCAGCTGCTTATGGGCACCATGCAAAAGAGTTGGCCACACACGCACCATCTAGTACACCTTCATCATTCAGTGCTGCAGAGGCTTCATCGTCTTTCTGCAGTTTTTATCCTGTGGGGGTTTAGGTTGGGGCTGGAGCCCCATGCAGCCCCAGATCCATGGCCAACTCTGGCTCCAAGGTCACAGAGATTTCAGCGTCAGTGGAGGAGCAGCCCAGATCCAGGACCCAATGACTGATGACTGATGACCAGTGTCAGTGTTTGGGGAACAGGATTTATGAGACCAGGCCCATGGCTCCAGTTCAGACATAGTGGTTGTGGGAGCAGTGGCAATGGTAAGGGAAAACCCGTAACTGAGACCCCGGAGTCCCTCATAGGGACCCCCGGCTGATGTCAAGCAGCGAATGGAGGAGTTGTGGAGGGTAACAAGAACAGGGAAAGACGAATTCTATTGCAGTAAAATCTTGCATTTCATTCAGTGTTTCAAGATGGCGTAGCAGCATTGCGGCACTTTGCGTTTTGCACGCGGTAAAACACTTTGCACTGTATTTTTATATACATGTGACAATGATGCTTAATCTTAATGGCTTTAGTTGCATAAATAGAAGTTTTGGCTCTTCAACGATGGATCAGCAGCTTATCATGCAAAGCAATAATATTGACAAATGTAAAGTTTACTTAAGTTGGAGGGTTACTTCTCATCTACTCACTTTTTCTCTGTCTAAATGCTGCGCTACTTTTATTTCTCCATTTGTATTATCAATAATAAATGGGTTTCCTTGATTCCCATGAATGATAGAGTAATGAATCTGGTTGTTTGATGGACCATCTGCATCATCAGCCACCACCTACAGCAAACAGTAAGATCATTAGGGTTACAGTATATTCAAATTTCAGATTTAATAGCGTGTATAAATAGTATGAGGAGGGGTAAAACTGGTTTTCAACTGATGCTTATAATAAACTCACTGGCATTTCAGTATTGAATTACTTAAAAACAAATCATTATTTTGCATCCAGTGCAATAAATAGTAGACAGTGGGATTTCACACAAACATTTACTAAAAATACCCATAAGCAACTTCACCCATATTGATCCACAATAATATGCCTTGTTCTCAAACTGTTCTCTCAACTAATTTAAAAAGCATTATTCTTGAAAATACAAAAAAAACTTCTGCTCATGTAGTCCGTTGCATCAACCATAGTCTCTGATTAACAGAACTCAGACAATGCTAAATTTCTCCACATTCTAAATGTTGGCTTCCAAGTTTCCACCTTCCACAAACTACAGCTATTGTAGAAAGTCATACCAAACATTTCAGTTACACTAAAATCTAAATCCTCATTAATTTGATCTGGTTCAAATTTCATCATAAATGCAATCCTGATGTTCAAGAAGTGGTCCCGATCCAGTTTAGAAGAACGTCCCAATAGCTCCTACTTTCCCCTCTACTAATGACAGTGTTCTTGAATCAAAACTCATTTCCCAACCTTGCCCTTTGCCTGAGGCATGGTGACTCTCAGGTTAAATTCACCATCTGCCATTTCTACTTCAGGACAGCAAAAGTCTATGGTTTGCTGAGACTATGACAACTGTCAGATCATAGAGTTATACTATGCATGGAAACAGGCCCGTTGGTCCAATTAGTCCACCCTTACCATGTTCCCAAACAAAACTAGTCCCACTTGCTTGTGCTTGGCCCATACCCCTCCAAATCTTTCCTACTCATGTGCTTAGCCAAATGCCTTTTAAATCTCCTGAAGCTGCAGACTTGTTTGTCCTGGATCATGCTACCATCAATTTGCGCCTGCAGTCACTGTCCTGCCCTTTCCATTGTGTTAATTTATAATTCCTAATTAAATTATATAAAGCACTTTTGATGTCAGTACTGCTGCGTCAATTTGCACATTTTAAGTAGATACCTGCATTATCTTTGGCACAACTGTGGCATCCACCGTGATACCTTAGTGCACTGGAATACAATGCAATATAAAGTATTTATTTTAAATGTGAATGCCAATGGTGAAATTATTCCCAAAGAGTGGACCAACTTCACAATTTCTTACTGCTCACATTCACTTCGGGTACAAAAATCTCAATGCAAAAATGAAATACTTAAATTGCAAAAACTTGTTTAGTTGGAAATAATCGCAACAATCAATTGAAGCTTGTGGTCGCAGAAACATAAGCAAGTTCTGAATGAGAAACAGTCATTCAATCTGTGAAGACTGCTCCAGAGCCCATAAAATAGATTTATGGAATACCTACAGTGTAGAAGCAGGCCATTCCGCCCAACAGGTCAATTGTGACTCTTCAAAGAGCATCCCACCCAGACCCAGATGTGAAACTGAGGCTAAAGAATTGGGTTGGTCAAAATGCAACAGACAGTGAATTAATGTCATAGAAAATTCAATTCGGATGTGCCAAATAATCACTTAATAACTCTGACTTTTAAGATCTGTCTTGTTAGCTCCTTTTCTCATAGTGCTGTTTTTCATGACTCTTAAATGATGAAGAAAAATATGTAAAGGGGTGTTAAAACATACTGTAACAACCAGCTGTCCCAGGGGAGCATCTTCACTTATCACTGCCATGTATACATCGTGGCTAAATTTAGGAGTGTTGTCATTAATGTCTGTCACATTGATATTCACTGTTGCTACATCATTAAGTGAAGGTGTTCCACCATCCGTGACTTCAACAGTCAAGTAATATTCATGAGATGTCTCAAAGTCCAGGCTTTTAATAACAAAAATGGCACCTGATGAAAACAAAAATTGCAAATTAACAGAAAGAATAAGGAAGTTTCACAATGATACAGTAATTATGTACAACTTCTTTTAAATGTTAACCTATTCTTTGCATTGCAATTGAGAAATGTGAGCATTCTTATATTCTTCATATTGTTATCCTGTTTGTATCTTCTATACTGTTTTGAATTCTTATGAATTCTGAGACAGCTCCTGGCTGACGAAGTTAATTATAAACATATGCTTAATTGAAAACAAATACCTGTGTGATGAGATATAAATCAAAATCATAGTATAATGAGGATTGGTGTTGCGAACTGACAGCATAAATTGGAATGGAACAGATATCTTAACTGTGTTACTAGTTGTGATTGAAAGATGTGTAGGTTAATAAATTTTGGATTTGTATCTAAACGAGAGTAAGAATCGAATCTGGAAAAATATAATGCAGGAAAAAGGTAAGAATAGGCTGTTTAGTTATCCTGTTAGGGTTGTGACCATGGGTCCACTGCCATTGAGATATGAAATATCAAGATCCACTGAAGACAGTAACATTAGAACACATTGTCAACACATGTTACCGGGGATAAAAGGACTTTGAAAAGTCCTCCTGCACCAGTTGCTGAAGGTAAGCACGCAGGTCCTGCAGGCAGTGAAGGCAGCAGATAGCATGTTGACCTTCACAGCAAGAGATTTGGAGAACAGGAGCAGGGATGCCTTGCAATGATACAGGGCCTTAGTGAGATCGCACCTGGAATATTGTGCGCAGTTTTGGTCTCCTATCGAAGGAAGTATGTTCTTGCCATAGAAGGAGCACAGCAAAGGTTTAGCAAATTGACTCCTAGAATGGCAGGAATGATGAATGAGGAGGTTGAATCGATTAGCATTATATTCACTGAGGTTCTGAAGAACAAGGTGGAGAATCCCACAGTAACCTATAACATTCTAACAGGACTACACAGGGTTATTTGCAGGAAAGATGTTCCCACTGAAAGGGGAGTTCAGAACCAGGGGTCACAGTCTAAGGATACAGGATATCACAACTGACGCAAAGATAACTGATGCAAAATCTTCAGCCAGAACTGCCAAGTGGATGATCCATTTTGGACTCCTCCCATCGTCCCCAGCATCGAGTCAAATCGATTCACTGGATGTCATATCAAGACACGGTTGGAAGAACTGGAAACTGTAAAGCGTTATGGGCCCTGACAACATTGTGGCAATAGTATTACAGACATGTGCTGCAGAACTTACTGCATCCTTAGCCAAGCTTTTCCAGTACAGTTACGACACTGGCTTCTATCTGATGATGTGGAAAATAGCCCAAGTATTTCCTGTATACAAAAAGTAGGACAAATCCAACCTGGCCAATAACATCCTATCAGTCTATTCTTGATCATCAGTAAGGTGATGGAAAGTGCCATTAACAATACTATCAAGTAGCATCTGCTCAGCAACGCCCAGTTTGGGTGCCGCCAGGGCCACTCAGCTCCTGACCTCATTACACTCTTGGTTCAACAATGGACAAATGAGCTAAATTCCAGCAGTGTGGTGAGGGTGACAGGCCTGGCCACAAAAGCCACTTTTGACAGAGTATGGCATCAAGGAGCAAAACTGGAATCAATGGGAACACTCTCCACTGGTTGAGTCATATCTGGCACATAGATAGATAGTGGTGGTTGTTGGAGGTCAGTCACATTAGCTCTAGGATTTCTTCGTGGAAGTTCCTCAGGCTAGTGACCCAGGTCCATCTTCAGCTCATTCAACAATGCCATAAGGTCAGCAGTGGGGATGTTTGCCAATGATAGCACAACGTTCAACACCATTTAAGACTCCTCAGATACTGAAGCTGTCCATGTCCAAATGCAACAACACCTGGACAATATTCAGGCTTGGGCTAACAAGTGGCAAGTAACATTTGCATCACATAAATATCAGGCAATGACATTTCCAACGAGAGAGAATCTAACCATCACCCCTTGACATTCAACGGTGTTATCAATGAATCCTGACTTTCAACATCCTGGGGGTTACCATTAATCAGAAACTCAACCGGATTTGCCATATAAACACAGTGGCTACAAGAGCAGGTCAGAGGCTCGGAACAGAGCAGCAAATAGCTCTCCTCTTGACTCCCCAAAGCCTTCCACCACCTACAAGGCACAACCCAGAAGTATGATGGAATACTCCCCACTTGTCTGGACACCATGCAACATAAAGCAGTCTGCCCGAATGGCACCACATCGACAAGTATCCACTCCCTCCACCATCGACACTCAGTCGCAACAGTATCAACTATCTACAAGATGCACTGCAGAAGCTCCCCAAAAATCCTTAGGCAGCACCTTCCAGACCCATGACCCCTTCTGTCTAAATCTTCACCCAGAGACTGGCAGGCCTATGGAATCCGTTACCACAGAAAGCAGTAGATGCTGAAAACATTGTACGATTTCAAGGAGGAGTTGGATATAGCACTTGGGGCTCAAGGGATCAAAGGACATTGGGGGGACAAAGCAGGAATAGACTTGTTGGATATTATCCATGATCATAATGAATGGCGCAGCAGGCACGAAGGGCCAAAGGGCCTACTCCTGCTGTTTCTGAAAGCTTGCTGCACAGATTTCAAGATGACAAATTCAGAAAAGAAAAACGAGTCATGAACCATTATAAGTCAGTGGAAGGGAAAAGCATCTAGATTAGGATTATACTGCCTTCATTTATTAAGTACTGTTTTTGTTATTTAATAACTTGACCTGATATCACGATATTGTGTTTCCCCTTGTCCAAACTGTACTGTCTGACATCTGACCCTCATAATAAGCAGGGTTTTGTCCCTCAGAAATTGATTTTCACATTTTGCCACGATTACTGTACATTAAAAGTACCTGTATTTGCATTTATGCTGAACTTTCCGTGTTCATTGCCACTAATGATGGAATATGTGATCTCTGTGTTGGCCTCAACATCCTTGCTGGCTGCAAACACCTGAAGAACCTCAGTTCCCAAAGGAGTATCCTCAGAAAGGGTGGCTAGATACTCTCTGTGCTCAAACACAGGTGGGTTATCATTGATATCGAGGACAGAAACCAATACTGTACAAACTGATGATAGCTTTTTGAGCGCGCCTTGGTCAGTGGCCTTCACAATAAGTGTGTATGAAGCTTGGAGTTCTCGATCCAAAGGTTTCTCCAGACTAATAATTCCAGATAACTCATCAATTGAGAAGTGATCTTCTGCGGAATCCACAAGTGAATAAAGTATCTTACGATTCAAGCCTAGGTTTTAAAATTGAAAAAGAAAACAATTCAATTAATATAATCATTTTAACATGAACTTTGGTTCCAAACAAGCTTTCAGCGTGTCTGTTGAAATAACAAAATTAATTTCATATCTTTCGTAAAAGAAAATGGTATCATGCAAATATAATAAAGTGCACAATTATACTGCCTTTTTAAGTGATAAGGCATTTCAAAGACTTTTAATAGTACTTTTTTGCCCTGTTGTCCATTACTGACTGGTTTAAACAATGAACTAGAATGCAGCACTAGCAAACTTTTAGAAGTGCAACAGATATTTTTAACTTTAAATATCTTTTGTCAAAAAGAAATGCAGTAAACAAATTTTAGAACATTTTACCTTCTGTATTAATTCAACTATCACAACAAATCAATAATTTGAAACAATAACAAAAATTAATAACTGTAGATACTGGAAATCTGAAACAAAAACAAAGTGCTGAGGAAACTGTAGTTTGGCTGTATCTGTAGACAGAAAACAGAGTTAACATTTTCAGCCCAGTGACCTTTATCAGAACTGAAAATAGCTGGGAAAAGGTGATATTTATGCTGATGACAGGGTAGGAAGAGTGAATACAGTACATGGAGATGAGGCCCAGCAACAGAGAGCCACACACACACAGGGTGACAGCAAGAGAAAGAGAAAGCAATAGGCATACAAAGACTGCTGATAAAGTCTGAACATACTGGCTCTGCACATATTGTGCACATTATCTATTGTGTAAAGGATACCTCTATTCCTCCTCCCACATGGCTGTGGGCTAGTGACTGGCTCATTGCTTTCCATTACTCCATCAAGCCAACAGATTGCTTAGAGAAGATTATTAATTCTACACACCACCACCACCCCCCCCAACTTTCATTGCACCGCTCAGTTTCCAACAGCAGGTGAACAATTTGAAGTAAACTCTGCCAACCCACGTACTATCAGAGCCCTAAGCGGAAAATGTACAGTAATGCTAAATGCACAACAAAGTTTCATACAGAACTTTTCTTCTCCTGCTGTCAAATGAAAGTACAGTTCTGCATTTTTTGAAAGAATCCTGATCAGAATCGCCTGTCAGAAATGCAGAGCTCTTGTGCTGTGGAGTAAAAAAAGAAAAGGAGTACAGTGGCCACCTGAGAGAGACTTCTGCTTATCGGAAAATCCAGACCAATAATTTGGAATAGAATTAACAGTCACTTGGACAAATATAATTTGGGAGAACCAGCATGGATTTCTTAGGGGAAAAGCAAGTTCAAACTGCTGGAGTTAACAGAGACGGTGGTGAGAGGAAGCTGTTGATGTACTGTACACAGACTTTCGAAATGGTGCCAAACACAGTACCAGACAACAGACTGGTGATAAAAATTATAATCCATGGAATGAAAGGGACAGTAGAAACTCAAATATAAAATTGGCTCAGTAATAGGAAAGAGGAATAACTAATGGGAATGTTTAGGCTGGAGGAAGGTTTGTAATGGAGCTCCCCAGGGTTTAGTACTAGGACCAAAAACAAAAGTTGCTGGAAAAGCTCAGCAGGTCTGGCAGCATCTGTGAAGGAGAAAACAGAGTTAACGCTTCGGGTCCGGTGACCCTTCCTCAGAATTTTAGTACTAGGACCTTTGCCTTTCCCAATTTATATAGTGATCTAAATTTTCCATGATATGTGACAATTCCAAAGTTTGGAGATGACACAAATAGGCATTGACAAATTAGCGGAGTGTGCTGATGGGTGGCAGATGAAATTCAATGTAGACAAGTGTGAGGTGATACATTTTGAACAAAAGAATAAGAGTCAGTATAATAAAGAGTACGATTCTACAGGTGTGCAGGTTCAGAGAGATTGGAGGTATATATGTGCATAAGTCCAAGGTGGCAGGAGAGGTGGTGAGCTATTAATAAAGCATATATTATCCCAGGCGTCAATAACAGGGGCAGAGAGTATCAGGGCAGGGAGGTTGCAATGAATCTATATAAGACACTAGTTAGACCAAAGCTAGAGTTGCATACACAGTTCTGGGGACCACACTTTAGGAAGGATGCAAACACATTTGAGACAGCGCAGAAGAAATCTAGAAGAACACATCTAGGGATGAGGCAATCAGGATGATCGAAAAGTTGGAACGAGGAAGGCTCAGAGGAGATATGAAGTTTTCAGACCTCTTGTAGATTTTGAACTGAGTAGATAGGGAGAAATTGCTCTCAGTTGTATGAGGATCACAAATAAGAGACCACGGATTTAAAATAAATTGCAAAACCAAAAGTAAATGTGATGTGAGAAACAGAGTGAATTATTGTGCCTCCGATACGTACTGCCCGAGAGAGTAGTGGAGGCTGGCTCAATGAATGTATTCAGGAGGGCAATGTATGATCATGGGGAAAGTGCAGGAGAATAGTACCAAGTCTTGATGCTTATTTGGGAAGCTGTGCAGAGAACAGGCTAAATATCACCTGCCCAATAAGCAAGTTGTGAATTACTGTATACGATGCATAGAGATACTTCAGTATTAAAGGCCATACTAATATCTTAAAATTCAAAAATATTTAAACTAAAAGAATTCATCAGTTCTGAGGAAGGGTCACTCAACCCAAAACGTTAACTTTGATTTCTTTCTGCAGATGCTGCCAGACCTGCTAAGCTATTCCAGCAATTTCTGCTTTTGTTTCTGATCTCCAATATCCACAGTGCTTTTGGATTTTATTTAAACTCAGCTTGTTAATTTAAACACCATGAAAATAAATTGAACTTTACAGAAGACCAAAAAGGTTAGCAATTTGGACAGAATCAATGTTGAATTCACCATGCTTGAAAACACTTGCTTAACAATTTATGCTGGATTCATACTACTGATAGTGGGCTTTACTGTTCCCTTAGCACCCAGTCTGACCTGTGCACAGAATATTACCATGATTAACGTTTTGCCTACATGTGCTGACATGATTGATTCTCTTTTTGTATTTTCACTAAATTATCAGCGACACAGCAATGTGTCTTATGTGAGCTAGAAACAGACTGTTTGGAAAGAAATGTAAAATTTCTGGTTAATTGTTATTTAGACATGTCTTGGTAAACTGTCATTAAATGATATCTATCAATACTGCTTTAAAAAGGCTGATGACGCAAAAAACTGCAAAACTCAGTTATAGCTAATGAAAACAACAGTTACAATCACCAAAATGCAGCTGGCATTCAGAATGCACATCTCACTGCGTTGCCAAACCAAGGCTGAGGAAGTCTTCCGAGTCAGTGGTAGAATCGCTGCCTCTGAGCCAGAAGCTGAGAGTTCAAAATTCACTTTAGGAAGTTCCATTCACAATACAGTCAAATAAATACCTACTTACAAACTCTTCCAACATACGGCAATGGCAGTCAGTAAGTAAGTGCAGGAGAGATTCCTAGTGAGCCACGTGATGGAAATAAATTGGAGCCTCCAATATTATTGCCCAAATCTCCACGCTACAATATGCATTTACAAACAGGTGCTGCCACAGCAAGATGGACCCTTTGGCAGTGGAGTTGCTAAGCTTAATTGGACAAGGCAGCAGATATGGATTTTGGACCTGCTTCCTTGCCCTACTCTTGCTGAAATCATGGGTCCATGGGTCGTGCTGCCTTCAGGCAGAGAACTCAGGTACAGGAAAAGGAATCCTAGAGTGGAGAGTTAGAAACTCTCAAAGTAGGAGCTTGATCAGTTTTAATACCACTATTTTCTAATGACACTACAACAAAACCTTTGAGAATTCCAATATTAGGTGCATTCAGCATCCAGTATAAATTTAGTCCTTCCAGTTGATGTGCATTATGTGTACTAGCATGGGTGTACTACATATTGGTCAGTCTTTTGTTATTTCTTGCCTTCAGCTTGCATTGCTGGGTACTAGTACAATTATTGCACAGAGAGACTCAAGTGCACAATCCTCCTCAGCCAGTAAATAGCCTCTTCAACAGCAAATGACATGCACTGATTCCCTGTGGCAACCTATGTAACTTGTATACCTTGGAGGTCCAGGCTAAACTACAGGAGACAGAGGAGGCATGGATGCCAATCACATGGCATGCCAGTGTTTGGTCACATCCTGGTGCCCATGAAACCAGTTTCTCAGCCATTGCTTGAGAGATAAATATAAGTAAACCGGACAGAAAACCCAGGGTGAGGTGGCCTAGACTGTAGCTTTTCATTTATCAGACTAGTTCTCCAGCTGGACTGGCTCAAAACGATACTGGTTTCATCCTTTTCTTTGAACAACAAGTGCAATGCCTGGAGAGGACATCTTAATACTTGGGGCAACTCAATGCAACTGCTACCTGTCCAGGAAGGGACAGTCCAGGGACTCATACCAAAATTGAGAGAGCTAATTTACAGAAAAGTCACGCACAGTCATTCAGTCATGGTATCAGAATTGTACATTATAAAACAATATACCAGACTACACCATCTCTGGATATGTCTTTTCCCAATTTGTAGGGCAAATCCTCCAGAGGTGGTGGCACAGTGATAAATAGTAGAGAGAAGTTGTTCTGAGAGCTCTCGACAGTGACTCCAGTCCCCAAGAAATCTCATGGCATCACAACAAACTTGGGCAAGAAAACCCCGTGAGTAACGCATATCCATCCTCCTGCAACTTGGAAGAAGCCCTGAGGTTGGCAACGACACAGAATGTACTCTGGGTAGGGGACTTCAATGTTTAACACCAAGAATGGCTAGGCAGCACCACAATTACTGAGCTCGTGAGTCCTAATGTCAGGTCCTGCTGCGAGACTGAGCCTGTGGCGGTGGTGAGGGAACCAACAAGTTGAACCACTCGAGTCCTCAGATACTGACACAGTTCATTTAAAAATTCAACAAAACCAGGCTTGGGATGACAAGTAACATGCGTGACACATAAGTGTCGGGAGACAACCATCCTGAACAAGATAGCATCTAACTATCTCCCTTGAAATTGGATGTTATTACCAGGGCAGAATTTCCCACTATCAGCATCCTGAGGGCTGCCATTGACCCAAAATTGAACTGGATAAGCCACATAAACACTGTTACTACAACAGAAGGTCAGAAATTGAATTTTCTGCAGCAAATAATTCACCTCTCACCTTCCCAAATCCTGTCCTCTAGCTACAAGACAGAAGTTAGGAGTTTGGTGAAATACTTACCACTTCCCTGGATGAGTGCAGCTCCCACAACAGCTTGGAAGCTTGATGCCAGCTAGGACAAAACAGCCTTGCATGATTGACAGCACTTCCACAAAGGTTGACTCCCTTCACCATCAACACTCAGCAGCAGCAATGTGTATCATTTAGAAAGGTACTGGAGAAATTGATCAAGGGTCCTCAGGCACCCCTTTCCAAACCCGTGAGAGCTGCCAGGTAGAAGGGCAAGGGCTGCAGATACATGGGAACACTACAACCTGCACGTTCACCTCCAAACCACTCACTATGCTGACATGGAAATATTTCAGGGTTCATTCACTGTCAGAGGGTCAAAATCCTGGAATTCCCTGCCTAACAGCATTGTGAGTCAACCTACACCAAACAGAATGCAGTAGTTCAAGTGGCAGCTCACCACCACCTTCTCAATGGTAATAGGCATGGACCATAAACCCACAAACTCAATGACTGAACAAACAAATAAAAGGCTGTTAAAGCTCCTTGAGCCTTGGTTGATCTATGCTGCAAATCCATCTAACAGCTTTTGATCTATACCCTTCAATATCTAATAAAAAAAAATTGTTCATCTTGGGATTTGACAACTTAATTGATTCAATGCACACAGCTGTGAGAGGGCCATAATTCCACACTATTAATCCCCAAGTATGAAAAAGTATTTCTTGACTTCCCTCTTGAATGGGCTGCTATAAGTTTAAAAAATGTGAATCCTTGTTTTTATTCAGGTAGTTTAAGCAACCTGTTTTCATAATTTAAAAACGTAAGTTTGGGTAAATTACTGGAGAATTGTCAGTACACCACCTCCAAGGCCAATATATTCTTATTTGCCTTGTTCATACTTGTGATTGGAGTGCTGCTGGCAAGGAAGCTATCTATTGCCAATTCTTAAGTGCTATTAGCATGATGGTGAACCGTCTTTTTGAACACCGCAGTCTATGCGGTGGTAGCACCCCTGCAGCACTGTTGGGGATAGTTTCAGGATTCAGAAGTAGTGGCACTGACAAACAGTAATATAGTTGCAAGACTGGATGGTGATGTGGCTTCAAGGCAGTCTTCCAAATCATGATGCTCCCAGGTGTCTGATGCCCTGAGAGGTTTGAAGCTGTTGTTGAAGGAGCCTTGGTGAGTCACTGTAGTACATCTTCTACAAGCTACTATTGTGTATCAGCGAGGAAAGAGTGAGTGAATGTTCAAAGTGGTGGGTAGACTGTCAGTTAAGCAGTAGTGTTAAGCTTCAAGTGTTGTTGGAGCCACATTCATCCCAGCAAGTGCAGCCTCTCACTCATTTTTGTAGACACAATATTTACAAATTGCTAAATAAAAAAGGCATGAAGTCAAAGCTTTTCACCTACCCACCAGGATTGAGACACAATAACACTGACTTTAGAAAGGCAACAATTATTTTTGCAGCATAAAAACAGTGTGCTGATTGATTGGACTATGCTTGGCAAAGAGAAGCAGCAGGAATCATTAACAGTCTTAGTCTTAATTAAATTCAAAACAGCCAAGTCAGCTTTGACTGATCAGGGCATCACCATGGGGATGCATTAGGGAGTCACTGTCTCCATAACCCTGTCCGCATTGAAAAAGGTACAATGTTTGGACATATTCTTTTTGCCTATAAAGAACATGACCTTGTTTGTGAACAAATGGACCTTCCAGCACATGCAAATGATTTACACAGTGAACCTGACTGATGATCTTAAATTAGATTCCAGTGTAATTCTTAGTACAGTTCGGGTTATTTAGTGAATGTTAACAAATGGCAGAATCTCATCTAATCTTGGGCACTATGTTTGAGTTCTGCAAGCATTGGCTCCATGAGCATAGTTGGCACATGCCCATTCCAGATAATCAAAGAGATTCATCATGGTCTGGCAAACATTGAGAACTACGATCTACATATCTGGAATCACATGGCACTGACATTCGCTCACCATACTACTCATTTACGTGGTAGGCAAAAACACTCTTTTGGCTTTTTGGTAACATCATGTCAGTGGAGAATACTATTTGTGTTCACTTCAAAAGTAAGTGCACGAGTCAGTTAACTTTATCTGCAGTTCAAATTTTTTGACATCTTACAGGGTAATTTGACGTAGATTGGGCACTTTTCAGGGTCAATATTTATATGATTCAGTTCAACTGAAGTATTACTTCCTCCTGTTTGTATTCAAATTGTTTACAAAAGGCTAAACTTTATACTAACACTGTTGCACTGGTGCACCGGTGCACCAACTTTCAGTGATACATGTACCTGGATAGAGAAATCCTCGGTCCTAAACAGTTCTTCCCTATTAGGAAAATAATCTGATGTTTTTTTGGGGCCCACTTTCCCTCATAGATTGAATAGGCAGATTGCATTCAATTAATTCCAGTGCACCTTAAACTAGTGTCAGCTGTAAACTTCTTTGCAGTCAGAGGAGTACTTCTACAATGTGAAAGAATATATATACATGTCCTATCTACAAAGGAAAACAGGACTAATCCATTTTGGTCACTCCCTCCTCTTCATCATGGCATATATCATCAATAGAGCCATTAAGCAACAAATTATTTAGCAATAATCTGGGTGTTAGTACTTAATTTATGTTCTGCAAAAAACACAGGCTTCAATATCTTTCCAAAGTTACAATCGAGGCAAAGACAAGACCACATGCTAGATAAGACGCAAAAATAACTTGTATCAAGGCAACATTTAACAGGGTACATTTTCAAGGAACATTGTAGAGAAAACAATGCAAGTGGGAGCTTAAAGACCAAATAAATTTGGAAATTACAGCTATTTTTCACTGGTTTAAGAATTAAAAATTCCTTTCAATGAAGGAATGCTACCATGACAAGGACTGCAGCAGTTTAAGGAAAAGATCCACAACCACCTTTCTCAGGGTAACTATGGGTAGAGCTTACTGGAGTCTGGTGGACCGAGCGTCTAGGCAGGTAAGTCTGGAAAATCAAAGGCGAGTTTCTGCGTCAGAATCCCAGTGCCAGAAATCCTGCTCTCAATTAAGTTGGGAGGAGGAAGGGTCCAATGTGGAAATTAGGCTCAAAAATGAGTCAATTGGGAGCACTTAAATTTAGTGGCGGTTCAGGGATTTAATTGAAATAATATGGCTATCCTGTGATCCTGAAGATTACCAGCAAACCTGGTGAGGGAGACATGGAAAACTAGGATCTTGCTCCCCTACCATCTCTGTCACTTCCTGTCTGATGACTCCCAAAAAAAGTCCTATTCACCCGATGCTCAGGCTGCACCTTGCAGCAACCTGGTGGTACAGCCTCTGACTGATTAGCAGTTCTTTGGGACAAAATTTCCATCCTACTGGTCTTGATTGCTTGGACAATCAGATGCTGGTTCATTAATCGCCTGGCAATATTTAAATATCATCAGGATTCTCGAACGGAAACAACTTTCCCACTCATTCTCCAACTGGGGCGAGGCAGGGCTTGGCTATGGTTTTAAATCCCAGTCTACATTTGTTATTAATGTAGTCTTGTCACATCTCAAAACAAAAATCTATGATTTTCCATTAACATAATATACTGCTGCATTAAAGCATTATTTAAAAGTATGTCATTGGTTTTGACAAATCATTAAGTTTCTTTGTTTGAAGGTCACTGCATTAAGTTCCTATGATTATATCCATTCACAATACTGGGAGGTTGCACTACCCTTTTCTAAATGGAGCTGTCATTGTACAGTACATCTGGAAACAAATTATAGATTTGTTTAGTTTCTGATAACTGTGTTCTAACATTTTTGGTTATTAGTAGAACTGGAACATATCTTACCTGTATCTGGATCAGTGGCTTGAACTCTTGTTAGCAGTGTTTTGTTAGCTGTGTTTTCAAAGACAGATACAGTGTATGGATCAGATGAAAACACTGGTGCATTATCATTCACATCCTCCAGTGTTATCACAACATCAGCTTGGCAGAAGTAACCTCCTCCATCAGTGGCTCTCATCAATAGGTTATAAACTGCTTGCTGTTCACGATCGAGTGGAGCTAAAGTTTTCAATTCACCTAAGTAGTTAATTTAAATACAAAGTTAGGTGCTAAAATGATCAGTTGACAACTTTTACATTTTCTTGACATTAGTACTTGATTTTCATTTGGCTTTCAACAGATTTTAGAACTCAATCTCTGTTCAGTCTACTTTCTCCAGGTATCCTACAAAGCAATACTATTTAACAGATTTTCATTATCTACCCAATAGTCCATTAGCTTTTGGCATGGATGTCAATTTCTTTTCATTCAACAATCATAATTAATTTTCTGGAGGCAGATTAGGAGTAACATAAAATCAATTCAACTGTGGAAACAATACACTTTATAGTGAATGTTGGAAAGTTTGATACACTTCCTAAATTGTAACAATCTTGGAAAATAGACAGAAGTATCTCAGCAAACATTCTCACCAGTGTCTGGATCTAGTCTGAATTTCTCCGAACCAGTTCCATGGAGTGTGTAAGTGATTTCAGCATTCGAACGGATATCTGCATCTTCAGCCAGAACCACAAGAATTAGTTTGCCAGAACCAATGTCCTCTGCAATTGTCTCAGTGTACAGTGTCTAAAAAGAAAAATAAGGTGCAACATTTTACTCAGCAGTTTTCGTTTCATATCTCCCGTAAACCTTGAAATAACTGGCAGATGATGGAGTTGAAGAAAGACACTGATGCAGTTTCTCACGCTATTTTAAGGATCCACTGTTATCAGTGAACATCTACCCCCCACTGACGCCAACTAAATTAGCTCTGCCTGATCATTTCCATTTATTACTAATTGAGCAAGATTGACAGATAGCAATTTATTACATCTTGTTACCCAATTCTCACCATTTGATGATTACTGTCCCTAACACAACAACTCTAAAGATCTTCTTGTACTTCAATAAGAATTTCTAACACATTTGATCTCTCATGGCATCACACATGGAAAGTTTAAACTAAGTGCAAACTTCAGGTCAAATGACATTGAACTGTGATGGACAATGGGGTTAAAAAGTTATTCAATTCCTATTTAAGGTCATACATTGTCCTAGTTGTTCATAATTTTATGAAGAATTTTTATAATGGAAGTTGCTAAGTAAATGCAACTTGTTGCAGTTAGATGCTTCTAAAGAAATAATGGCATTAATTTGAGAAAGGGCATAATCACCATATCATAAATCTAGATTGATTGTGACTGGTATAAACGTGGATGAGTATTTATAATGAAGCAAGTTAACAAGAAATGGATATAGACATAATAGATAATAACATTTCTTAACACATAAATGACATGATTTGACATAATTGCAATCATTCAACACTAATTGCTGGAGACAGATTTTTAACACATAGATATTTAATAATTCACTAGAAGAGGAAATTAAAAACAAATCTGGATTTGTGTTGCTCATTGATCTTGTACTGAATTTTGAGGTTGATTTCAACAAAGCAAAGTGGGTACTGCGCTGCATTTCAACATTTGATAATTAAGCACAGTTATTTAAACCTTGTATATGTCGCCTTTGGAATACGGTGTACAATTTGGGAATTACCTTGTATAGCAAATGATGGATTAGAACAGGATTTGGAAGTAATGACTATTAAACTTAATATTTAAGACTACAAAAGCTGGTCTCATTTTCACTGAAGAAAATGGCTGAGAAGCACAGATGCTGTTTAGAGATAGTGAATCCGAGAGAAAACACTTTTTGGACATCGAAATAAAATTAAAGCAGATTAAAATACAACTACAAATGAGATTCTCTTCATGGATATGAGAAATCAGACATGCAGAAAAAGCACTATTACTTTATTAATATACTTAAAGCAGAGTTGAAGATATATCAGGTAAAGACGAGGATTCAAGTTGACGAAACAGCGTAATCAATGGACTTATTGGGTTGAATGGCCTTTCTCGTGCACCTTGTTTTTCCAATTATATCAGAAATGAGAGAATGTGCGCCCTTCAGGCACAAGATTGATCAATGCTCATCAAAATTTAGTAATATAGAAATAAGCAAAAAATATGTTCATGGCATTCTCTATGGTTTGGTAAAGTAATGTGCCTATAACCTAGGTGTAATACTGTACTTTCTAGCTCCTACCACCATCGCGTAATTAACGCTGAATATAACTGAAGTGTTGAATGATAAATATCGAGCAATGCTGGCATACAGAAATGCCAAAGTTTAAACAGGCACAACAAATGTTATCTCTTATGGAATTCCCTTTAAGAGTTCAATTGGCATAAAAACCTGACTTGCTATTAAAGGAGCTGAAGGCATGTTCCATCTGGAGAACAGAAGTCATCTAAGCCATTTTGGTGTCCAGAGGACTTCCAGTATTGGCACAACAGATTATAATGCACACGTTGCACTTATAACTTTGATTTAACAGCAGTGAAACAGGGTGCCATAATATCAAAAATCATTTCAGATCTCCAGCATCTGTGGTTCTTTCTTTATGGCATGATGCAATTTCTGCTCTTAGTATAGAGGTAAACTAACACCAAGCAAGATTTTGACCAAAATAAATGTGCCAAAAATATAACGTGAAATCTTCCACTGGAAGAGAAACAGTGAAGCAGAGTCATTTAAGGAGGATAAAAACATGATCTTTAGACTGGAGCCGAGATTCATTCTGCATAGGACCAAAAGGATTACATTGCTCAATAAGCTAAAAAAGCGAAATTCTTTTTAACCTACTCTCTTTGGCTTAGGCCATTGATTAATTCAGTTAGCTTCAAGTACGTGAAGAGTAAATGCACAAGATTTTTTTTTTAATTTGTTCTTATCAAGTGTGCCATCAGCTTTTCATGAATCCTATCCAGCATTTTGTTTATAGACATACTCACAACTGAGCAACACCATCTGTTTCATACATATGAATTGTGTCACTAAGCCAGATAATGATCTTGTCCCATAATCTTTTAAAGGCTGAATTTACTTTGTCTAGTTTTCTTCATTACAATTCCCAAATACACAATAACATCAAAATTTAAGCTGAACTTTATGAAATTAAAGAATTAAGAATTTAAAATATAATCCATCTGATACTGTAAACTCTAAATTCAGGAGAAATATCGCTATCTACCGTGGTTAGAGTGTGAAACTCAAGCTCAAGGAATAGTTGCAGAGGGAATGCTGTAGTTGAATTCAAGACAAAGCTTGCATATGAAAGAAAGGAAAAAAGAAAAGACTGGGAGTAAAACGAAGGCAGGTAGACGGAGGCTGCTGTAGACTATTAACATTGGCACGGACTTCATAGGCTAAATGGTTCATTTCTGCCCTGTAATGACTTTGCAATTTGGTAATGCTCCTTAGACCTTCAACAAGTAAGGAATTAATTAGGAACTTATTGCTTACATGTTATACGTTGCATTAATATATTAATTTCTTGCAAATATTTCTGCACATCCAACACTCACCTTCTCGCAAATAGGACTGTTATCATTTGCATCAAGGACTTTAACCTCTACTACAGCTTTAGCCACTAACGTCCCATCAGTCGCTGTAATGTTCAGAAGGTAATGATCTTTCTTCTCTCTATCCAAAGGTTTTCTGACATAAACCTTCCATTCATTTTGAATGTGCTCAATTGCATATTGCCCCAGAGGATCGCCTCCTGAAAATTAATTTAAAGTTGGCAGGTATGAGCATACTACCAGATCAAGGAGAATGGTAATGACGACTTCTCATCACTGATACCTTTATTTGGCAAATATTTTGAACCATATCGAAAATATTTGTGTTGCAGTTGCTGGTGCAAAAATCTGTCAGGAGTCAACTTGGTTAAATAACACTAAGCGTTAAAGAACTGAACATTAGAACTTTATTATGAGGTGATGGGTTTCTGGCTTCTGATGGCCATTGAGTATTTTTTGGGAGTTTTAGCCTAGATAGCAAATTTCAGCAGGTTGCTGAATGTGAAGAGATTCATAATCAGGTCCAAATTATCACCAAACATGCCAACTCATATGCTTTCTAATTGGAACGTATCAAAGAGGAGACACAAGGCAGCGATTAGCATTTAGCCCACACACGAATCTTTACGTCTGCATTAGAAACAAAGCATAACAACTGACACAGTTTCCAAGATGAGCTGTTGCACAGATTGGGAATCGAGCACAGGTAACTGGCGTACGTAGCCAAACACTGCATTTAGTGGCACCTTCGCCTACTTGTTATTGAAAAAAAAACAGTCCAGTCAACAGAATCTAAGTAGTAAAGACATCCCAGAAAGCAATAACTTCTCTTGCTTAAAATGGGCTGTAGTGTGCTGGTGGTGACATTTTAAAAAAAACATATTTTTAATTGATTTCACATTCTATTTCAACTTGAATAGAAAACAGGGCTTGCAATTTTAATGCTGGCTAGCAATTTTAGATTCCAACCACCATCTCGGTGGAGAACAAAAGCAAAATGAACTCTTCTTGCCAGGTTTTGATTGTGGGCTTAGGCTACAACATTAAAATAAAATGCAGCATAGAATCATTTATATCATGGCTGTACACCATGAAAAGCATCGCTAAGTTCAATCAGTTTATCTAGCCAAATTCTTATCAAGGGGCACAGCTCTTTGTACATGGTTTAATTAATGACACATTACTGCACATGCAAACAAAGTTTGTTTCCCATCAAAGCTTTCTGAACAAATCAATTACAGTCCATCAGCAACTCCCATTCTGTCTCAATAATGTGCCTTCAAGTGGGAGTGCTCCAATAAACAAAGCTCAATAAGTAATCAGAAAAGGCTAACCTTTACAACTTTAATCCAATTTAACTTATCAGCAGCTAAATACCAAAAAAAAATTCTGTACAACATAAGTACAGAATTTTATTACACAAATAAGAATTATTTTGTACCATTCAAAACAGAATCCATGGAAATGTAAATAACAATGGTTTCCAAACTAATGATAAAAGTTAATGACCCTAATGTTATGCACTCCTATGACAATCTGCCATTTCATCATTTTGGCAACAATTTATAAACATGTGATGAAGAAATCCATACTTTCATCTCAAAGAAAGTTCACTGTTATCTAGATACAAGGCTAGAAAATTACCCACCGACAATAGAAAAGACCAGCGGAGAAACTAGTGGAACAAACAGTTTAACAATTGTCCTCTAAAAGATGGTGTTTTGCCAAATTTACAGCTTATTTTGTTTAATCTAATGCTTCAGAGACCAATCATAGGCAAAGTTAAATTCCTAACATTCTTTTGTTTGGTCACAAATAACAGAACTATCAAACTGAAAAGTTAAATTTTTTTTGGGCACAGAGGTTTCAGTTCATGACCTGCGCATACCTGTTCACTTTTGGAGAAAGCAGCAAACCTGCTGCTGCCTCCTCATTTATTTGATGGTAGTGTGGACTTGTTGGGCCGAAGGGCCTGTTTCCACATTGTAGGGATTCTATTAAAAAAAACTCCTCTTAAAGGCCATCACCCCCACTTTCAAAGGAAACCTCATTCTGTGGAAGGAAGCAACTGCTCATTGACACTTTCTGTAAGAGGGAGTTATGGAAGAACACAAAAACAGAAGAACTAGGAGCACACCATTCAGCCCATTGAGTCTGCTCCACTTCTCAATAAAATCATGGCTGATCTAATAAGGCCTCCATTTCACTTCATTGCCGGTCGTCCATAAACTGTGATCACCTAGCCAGTCAAAAACGTCTCACTCAGCTGTGAATATATTAAACGATTGCTGAATTAGAGTATTCCAAACATTAGTCACCCTCAATAGAAATTGTTCCTCTTCACCAGTTTACAATGGCATTTTAATGCCCCGTAAAATCCCAGCTCATTCCCATGTACAAGCTGCTGATACTGACGGTATGGGCATGGTCCTCTTGTTTCCTAAATTCTTGCCCTATGTATTGCCCCTACCCCAACACCTCCCCTTCAGATATTGTGTTTTCTGGTGCCCAGCAATAGCTTTCTTTCCAGCCACACAAATCACAGGATGGCAGGGGGCAGTGGGTCACTTCCTCTTTAAATCCTTTCGGTGATCTAGCCTCCACAACTCTTTGGGGTACAGAATTTCACACATTTGCTACCCTCTGGAAGAAACTCCTTCGCATCTCACCTTTAAACGAATGTCCCTTTATTCTATAACTCTGCTAGTTCGAGATTCCCCCACTACTGCAAACATCTCTCACACTTGGCTCATATTTCAATAAGATCACCTCTCGTTCTTCTAAACTCTAAAGAATAAAGGCCTAACTTATTTGGCTGTTCTTGAGCAATCAACCCCTTCATCTCAGGGATCAGCCTGGTGAATCTCTTTTGAACTGCCTCCAATACCAATTAATCCTTTCTTAAATACAGGGGCCAAAACTGTAGACAGCACTCCAGGGGAGGCATTGCAAGCACTGGAAGTCTGTGTCCAGTGGGATTCCACAGGGACCAGTGTTGGGGGCGTTGCCGTTTTGTGGCTTATATAAATGATTGAGACTTGAATGTAGAAGGGTTGGTCAGAGTTCATGGATGATATGAAAATTGATGGGGTGGTAAATAGCAAGGTGGATAACCTTAGATTACAGGAGGATACAGAGGGGCTAATTAGTTGCAAATGGAACTCAATTCAGGTAAGTGTGAGCAGGACAAACAAGGCATGATGAATGGTAGAACTCTAGCAAGCGCCAAGGATCAGATGGACCTTAGCATGCATGGACCTTAAGACAGCAGGATAGGTAGGTGAAGTGGATAAGGCAGCATGTGTAATACTTGCCCTTATTAGTTGAAGCACAGAGCTTAAATGCAGAGAAGTTATGCTGGAATTGTACAAAAGGTTGGCTGGGCCACAGATACAGTACTGTGGGCAGTTCTAGGATCTACACAATAGGAGGGACGTGATTGTGCTGGAGAGGGTACAAAGGAGATTGATCAGAATGTTGCTTGGGCTAGAGAGTTTTAGTTATGAAGGGAGATTGGATGGACTGTGGTTGTTTTCCTTGGGGCAGAGGAGACTGAAGCGGGACATAATTCAGATGTGTAAATTTGAGAGGAGTAGAGACAGGTAGATGGGAAGAAACTTTTCCCCTTGGTGAAAGGATCAATTACCAGGAGCACAGATTTAACATAAGGGATAGAATGTTTAAAGGAGATGTAAGAAAAAAATGTTTTCACCAAGCAGGTGGTGGGAATTTGGAACTCACTGCCTGTAAGGATAGTTCAGTCAGAAACCCTCATAACATTTAAGTAGTATTTAGATGCACACATGATGTCAAGACATATAAGGCTATAAATCATATGCTGGAAAATTTGATTAGAATAGTTAGGTGCTTACTTTTGATTGGTACAGACTTGATAGGCGGAAGGGACTTTTTCTGTGTTGTGGACCTCTATGACAGCATAAGACGCACTGCAAATCATGAGCAGGGCCATATAACATTTTAAATTATACATACCATGTCAGTCCTGTACCATATTAATAACACTCACTGTGTATTCAAATTCCAGCCCCATATTTGAGTGAAGATCTAAGTGGAACACTGAACTAAACTTCTTGGATACACGCACGTTCAAACAAATAAATTCAGGTATGTCAATTTTCACCTCAAAATTTAATATGCCCAATTACAGAAAACAACTAGCCAATTATAGTGTAAATATTCTGGGGTAGATTGTTATAGATTAGAGTATTACAGACAATGTATATAAAATTACTAACCACTTATATCACACAGAAAGCAGAAATTTATTTCAGCCCATTACATCCTCAAAAATGAGGGCTGTCACAAGATGTGTGCCGGAAGTAGGAGGCTAGAGGATGGCCAGAAATTGGGCCTTGGGCTGCAGTAGTATTACTTAGACAAAGTCATGGACAGATCCTGATGTCTCCTTGCCTTGTTGTGATTTTTTTTATTTGCCAAAGAATATTTTTACATTTTTTTTTTAAGGCATTCGTGGCACAAAGGATGTTGGTCTCCAAAATTGACTTCCTGTACCAGTTTTCCCAACAATAAAGTGTACAAAATGGGTGAACTTTGAATGAAAAACTATTTGGTTACAAACTCCAGAGCTAACAAATATGGCACGCTTATGGGATTTTGCAATTACTGTAATAGGTTACAGAACTTGTCTTCAGCAACCTTCTGCAGATAAACAAAATGCAATGATTTAAATCTAAAAGCAAGGCATGGGAAATATAATTTTCATACTTATAACATATCAGCCCTATCCAACCTATAAAAATATATGCATGTTTTACAAGAAAATTGTTAACATAATATGCAGTCATCACGATCTGCACAAAGCGCCTGTACTTTGACAAAACTTTTACCTGTAATGTAGCAGGTAACTTGTTTATTGACTTCTTCCGTGTCAGCATCTGTCGTACTCAAGAGGGCTATCACTCCACCAGGTGGGTCATCTTCACTCACAGTCCCTTTGTAGACTTCAGCAGTAAAGCGTGGAGGATTATCATTCACATCACTGACAGTGACATCCACTACTGAAGAAGTGGACAATTGCACCTTTTCCCCATGATCAGATGCTACTACTATGATACTGTACTTCTTCTGCTCCTCATGGTCCAATTCTTTGAGAGTAGTTATCCAACCTGTTTCACTGTTAATGGTGAAGAGTTCCAGTATATGATCAAGTTCCTGAGATTGAGCTAAACTGTAAGTCACCTGGCCATTTGTGCCAGAATCCTGATCTGTTGCTTTTACTTGAATAACTGTGGTTCCTTCAGGTAGGTTTTCGACAACAAAGGCTTCATATGGGTTAGAATCAAAAACGGGTGCGTTATCATTTTCATCTTTCACTTGAATACGGACATCCACAGAAGAAACTATTTCATATTCTTCAAAGCGATATTGTGCCATGACTGTAATCTGGTACCATTTAGTTGTTTCATGATCAAGTTTCTTTTCAGTTTTTAACCTTCCAGTGTCTCGTTCTATGGCAAATATTTGATCCATGTTGCTTTCAGGGGTATTTCCCTTCACAAGGCTGTATGTTATTTGTTGATCATTTTCTGCTCGAATAACATCAATCTCAGTCCCAATATTGATCTCTTCAGAGATTGTGAATGTGTAGAAGGGCTCAGGAAATACTGGAAGTGGAACTTCAGGTGGGAGTATTCTAACATAGACGGGGACAAGAGATTCCTGCTGTGGCACTCCGCTATCTTTGGCTCTCACGAAGAAAGTATATAAGTGGTTTTCTAGCCCAACCAGACTCTCTTTGGTACTAATGAGCCCAGAAACTGAATCAATTTGAAGGTTTTCTTCAACATTGTCAGAATTTGCCTCGATGGTGTAGACAATATCTGCATTACTTCCTTCATCAGCATCTGATGCTACAATCCTAATGACTGAAGATCCCTTCGGAGCATATGCTCCGATGTTTACCATGTACTCTGTAGCTCGGAACTGAGGCACATTATCATTTTCATCAGTGAGTATAACATTGATATTGCAGAAAGCTACTTTACCACCACCATCTTTTGCCATAACACTGATGACAATTACTTTCTCTACTGGGTTCTCACGATCCAACTTCTCTGATGTGAAAATCTTTCCTTTCTGCTCAACAGAAAATTTCTCTCTTGCAAAGTCATTAACAATGAAATAACTTATGCGCCCATATGTGCCAGAGTCTTGATCTGTTGCCCTTACTTCAGTCACCAGGGTACCAATATCTGAATTTTCAGCCAATTCTACCTCATAGCTGGTTTGATCAAAAACAGGACTATGGAAATTAGCTGTAATAATGCTCACCCGAACTTCTGCTGAGCTTCGGAAAACACCATCTGATACAGACACACCGAGATTGTAAACTGCCTCCAAATTCTGTTTGTGCAAGTTTGCAACTGTAATAATGCCGGATTTACTGTCAATTGCAAAATTCATATGCTCATTGCCGGAGACAATTGAATATTGAAGTTTCTCCACATCAGACGTATCTGCATCAGAGGCCTGAATATGCATTACAAAATGTCCACGGGTTACAGGCTCACTTACACAGGCTTCGTACAACAGTTCGTTAAACAATGGTGGGTTGTCATTCAAATCAGTGATGTGAATAGTGAGAATAATGTCACTTGAAAGTTGGGGTTTTCCACTATCCAGAGCTCTAACAAGGAGATTATACTGCTGAATCTGTTCATAATCTAGCATTCGTGCTGTCAAAATGAGGCCACTGGTGCTGTCAATGTGAAAATATTCAGAACTTTTGGTCTCATCTTCTACCAATTGGTAATAAAGAACTTTATTCATTCCTGAATCTGAATCAGTAGCAATGACCTGAACCACTGATGTACCTACCACAGAAGCCTCAGACAGAGTGGCAGTGTACTTTCTCTCTGTAAACACTGGAGAATTATCATTGACATCTTCTATCACAATATCAACAAATACCTCAGCATGAGATCCAGTCAGTGAATCTGTTGCTCTTACTGTTAACTTATAAGCTGGATGTATTTCAAAGTCTAGGGAACTAATCACACTCACAACTCCAGTGTTGAAGTTGATTGTAAACTGATTGAAAGGATCTCCATCTGTGATACTGTAAATGACGCGAGGACCTTCTGGACTGTTTGCCTGAACGTATACAACAGGAGTATGCAGCTGGATGTCTTCAGGAATTTCAATACTGTAAAATGGTTTTTCAAATACAGGCATGGCTTTGTTTATAACAGTGATAGGTACTTCAACTTCTGCTGAAAGTGATACCTCTCCTCCATCTTTTGCTACAACAACAATAACAAACTCCACATTTGATAGGCTGGGTTCAAAAGTCTTTTTCAAGGATATTGCCCCTGATGGTCCTACCTGAAAATGCTCATGATGTTCTTTGAGGTAATAGTAAACTTCTCCATTTTTACCAACATCCTTGTCTATGGCAGTGACTTGGCGAATAACATGACCAACTTCAGCATCAACCTGGACTACAGCGTAATAAGGCAAGTTCACAAAAATTGGAGCATTGTCATTAATATCTTCAACGGTAACCTTCACAACAACATGAGCAACTCTGGATGATTTCTTTTCTTCACTAACTTCAACTACTACATCATACACTTCTTGTTCTTCACGATCAAATGGAGCTCCTGTGGTTGCAAGAACACCCGAAGTGCGACTTATTTTAAACTTGTTATCGGGGTTAAGGATATGGTAAAATAGCGGTTCATTCATTTCATTGCCCATTGTGGTAATAATAGCTATGGTTTTAACGTCTGTAGAGTTTTCCTTCACCACAGCAGAATATGAACTTTGTGTGAATTTCAAGTTGGTTTCTTGGCTTTCTTTTATATTTACATGTACTGATGCGGTGCTTAAAAATCTTCCATCACTAGCTCTAACTGTAAGCTCATACCTGCTTCTCAGCTGAGTCATGTTTCTCACTGAAATCAGTCCTGTCTTTGCAGCAATGGAGAACTTGTCACCTATGTTGCCATCAATTATGGAATAAATTAGATCTGCATTTGAACCAGAGTCTGCATCTGTGGCATTTACAACAGCTACTCTCACTCCTTTATAAGTCGGCACAAGGAGAGATACCTCATACATCTCCTGAATAAATACTGGAGGGCAATCATTTACATCAATCACATGAATGGTAACATTCGCTTCATATTCTGCAAATAGTTGTGGATTTCCACTGTCATGCACTTGCACAGTAAAATGAAAGATACTGGTCTCCTCATAGTCTAGCTTCAGGATTGCACGAATAGCACCTGTGCTGGGATCAATGGCAAAATATTTCTGAGCAGATGGTTCAGCAATCTGATAAACCAGAAGAGCATTGGATCCTTCATCAGCATCTGTGGCTTGAATTACGAGTGGAGTATTTTTGTCGTTCAGAACCACACTGTTGACATAGGCAGACTCACTAATGATTCCAATATACTCTGACTGAGTGAAGACTGGCATGTTGTCATTTTCATCTTGCACCTGTATTAAAACAGTAATATTGGTTGATAAGCCAGCCATATTCGTGGCTTGAACTGTAAGCCGGTACAAAGCCAGTTCTTCATTGTCAAGTGCTTTTTGAGTGATTATGACACCCGAGTTAGGGTTAATGTTAAATGCACCATCCACATTTCCATCTTTAATTTCATAAACAATTGTTGATTGGCTGGATGCAGTTGCCAGGATGACAAAACTGCCAATATTAGCTCCTTCACTTATTTCCGCATAGTACTCTTTCACTGCAAACTTGGGTGCTGCATTATCAGAAATGGTCACAAAGATGCGAACAGTAGTAATTGCACTCATTGGAGGCATTCCTCCATCAGTTGCTTTAACAGTAAGTTCATATTGTCTCCGTGTACTACGATCCAGACCTTTTGCAACAACAATAGTACCCAGAACTGGATTAATGGCAAAACTGTTGGCGGCATTTCCTGTAAAGAAAAACATATGCGTATTATGACAAATTATAACATATGCAGATAAATCACCGTGTGTTCTCTGACTAAAGACAGATCCTTGGCTCACTGTTGTCTTTTCATCTCTCTCTATCTTGTGCCATTCATTTAATTTGTCAATAATTTGCTTTAATTATGAAACCATCCAAACTCAAAATCCTCTGATTTCCCCTTCCGCTTTACTCTTGAAACCTTCCCTCCATAAGGTCTCTAACAAAATCTCTTTCTTCTTAAAACATGCCCGATCCAGCTTTTCTGGCTTTTCCTATTCATGTACAAGATTTTTTTTGTTCATTCAGTCTCCACAGCACTCACCATAACAAGTTGTTTTTTCTCTCCAGGAAATCCAATTCATTCACATCCAAACATTTCAAAGCTATTTAGCAAACTGGTCCCTTCCTTCTGTTAATGTCCATATCTCACATCCATTAAGAAAAAAAGAAGACTCCAAATCTAGGTCTCTACAAGCCTTGAGGTATTTATTCTGCATTCCTACTTCTAAACACATCATCTTAGCAAATATGGGTTTTGTTTTTTGCATTGCTACCTTTGTCTTATTTCCATGTGTTACAAGTATACTTTATTAACATATATCTATCAGATACAATAGGATGGATGTATACTGGTAAAGTATACTATTAATACAATCGAACAATAATTGGTCATCATAGTGCCAGTTACTGGACAGAGGATGGGGGCACAAGTAACCTACCATACAGGATTATGCCCTGCTCCCCAAGAGAGCCTGAAAACCTTCTGATGACAAACTGCCTCAGATGACGTTCAGGTGACCACTTAAAACAGCATCAAGGTCCTTCCATCAGCTAAAGAGAGTGGCTTAATGCTTGCTTTAAATTTTCTGCAAGAAAACTCGGTAGGTTTAGGGGGTGCAGGATAAAATTTATAATTTGGTAATCACATACCTTTCCAAGGACATTCTCCAACAGTTCTTTGAGGAGTACTAGTTTATCAACCAAATACTTGAAGAAACTGACAGCACGTGTGACAATAGCATAATAAGGTCATGCAAAATTAAATTGGAAGTCACATGGCACCAAGTTCTAGTCCACCAGATTTATTTGAAATCACAAGCTTTTGGAGTGCTGCTCCTTCGTCAGGCGAAGTGGAGGAAAGCATACAGGCACAGAATTTTTATGCAGACATATAATGGTGAGATAATCCCAGGCCATTAACAATGTTAAAAGATAAATACAAACGGAGAGAGTAGAGTGAACAGATGACCTATGATCCGACTAATAACTACAAAAAATAAAAAAAAGGATGGTGCCAAAGACAAACTAAAGGTCTGGAAATAACATGATAGGTATGACAGTCACATGCCGAGGGTCCAACCAAAGTAACAAATAATCCAAAACTATACAAACTAAGATAGAGAGATCAAAGTTATCAAGGTGATGGTGTCAAAACAGAACAGTAAGGAAGATTTTACAGATACCGAACAGTATGGTGAGGTTACATATAGCGCGACATGAATTCAAGATTATGGTTGAGGCCATCCTCATGGGTACAGAACTTGGCTATCTGCTCTGTGGTATATCTTGAAGGCCGCCTTGGAGGACGTTTACCCAAAGATCGTAGACTGTATGTCCTTGACCACTGAAGTGTTCCCCAACCTGGGAGAACACTCCTGCCTGGCAATTGTTGTGTGGTGATCATTCATCCGTTGTCATAGCGTCTGCATGGTCTCGCCAATATACCATGCCTCGGGGCATCCTTTCCTGCAGCTTATGAGGTAGAAAACATTGGCCAAGTCACATGAGGACGTACCGTGTACATGGTGGGTGGTATTCCCACATTTGACAGTAGTATCCATGTTGATGATCTGACATGCCTTGCAGAGGTTGCCATGGCAGGGTTGTGTGGCATTGTAGTCGCTGTTCTCCTGAAGGCTGGGTTGTTTGCTGCGACTGGTGGTCTGTTTGAGGTTAGGCAGCTGTTAGAAGGCTCTTATACCTATCATGTTATTCCAGCCATTTGGTTTGTCTCTGCTGCCACCCTGTTTTCATTTTTTGTCATTAATCATCAGATCACAGGTCATCCCTTCACTTGCTATTCAGCTGATGACACGTAACTCTCATTGTTTGACACTTTTGAGCCTACAAAGACTTGTTATTCAGCCTGTTGACACTTCACTCACACCAGTTGTATTATCTTTTGACACTCTTAATTGCCTGGAATTATCTTAACACTAACTGTCTGCATAAACATTCTGTGTCTGTGTACTTCGTTCCACTTCACCCAATGAAGCAGCAGCACCCTGTAAGCTTGTGATTTCAATTAAATCTGTTGGACTATAACCTGGCGTTGAGAGACTTGACTTGGTCCACTCCAGTCCAACACCAGCATCTCCACATCAAAATTAAGTTGTACAAAAGGCACACAACACAAATGCAAAGGTTCTTAACCATCAGTTCCATGCAGACAAATTGGACACCCTCGCCATTATGACAGATGGCACAGTTCTGGCAACATTTGACCGTTAAGCGTCTACATCATATTTGCAATAGAAATGCAGCGTAATCTAAGTTCTAGGACCTCTCTTCTCCTGTCAAACAGGATCAAAGTGTGTCACCACCATCAAATCTCTTAGAATTAGGAACATTTATAACTTTGACCCTAATGTTGTGTAGAAACAGAGATTGGGGAACTTAGAAATGGTGAATGTGCCCCAAATCCAGGATTGCTGCCCCCATTCCTATCCTGTGGGACTTCGGTGTCCTTGTGATAACGAGCTCACAGTCAGCAATTCTGTCCTCACCTATCTCATTGCATGGACAGAACTTCAAACCACTTGAAAAATTGACCGAGTCCAGCAAAGTTTTGGAGGAGACAGTTTATGGCTCCAGAACGTAGACATCCTTACACTAAAGTCAGGAACTTTCTGGCAGGCAAGTTTACATGGGTTGTCAACTTCACATTCTATACTTAGGCGAGGGATTATAATTTAAGTATGTCTCAGTATTGCGGTTGCTGATAGAGCTTTGTTCTTAAAATGTTAAGTGAATAGCAATTTGGTTCTGGAAAAAATGTTTGGATGCATTAAAAGGTGCTTTGTCTAGTTGATCAAGTGTTCTTCAGATTTCTATAGTAAGGAGAATTTGGCATTAATGTCTGTAAAGGACCTGCTCAACCTTTGAAGCTCTCTTCAAACATCTAGTTACAGAATCAATGAGTCCGATAATAACAAAGCATACCTATGAATTGTTTTGAACTGTCAAAATAAACAGACATTCAAAACAGACAATAGGAAAAGAAATGCTTTTTAGAAATTCATAAAACGGTCAATAAAAGAGCCTTTTATACTGCAAGAAAAATCTTCCATCCTGTAAACACACATTCCTGTATAAATAAACAAACAGGCATTGAAAAATAAACTCTTCAAAGAAGGCTAAAGTTATTAAAAGTTCACAAAACAGTCAAAAAAACCTAAAAGTCCCCTTCACAACAATGTAAACAATCCCTACAAAGCTGGGTCCATTATTGGGTCAAAAATTCAACAACAGTAATGGTTGAATTTCGTTGCCTGGTGTGGCAACAAAGGGTCTAAAACTGAATATATTGAAACTTTTGAAGACTGAACCGGTGGTCATATGATTCAGCAGATCACTGACTTTGATTGATAGATTGACCATCTGTACAGTGACATCGGCATTTCAAAGGCCAGCGTTATTATAGGGCTCAATGGTTCTGTAACTAGTGAATACTGGAACACAGGAAGAGAAGGAAGCCATTCAGCCCCTCTAGCCTGTTCCATCATTTAACGAGGCCATGGCTGATCTGTGGCCTTACTCCATATACCTGCCTTTGGCCCATATCCCTTAATATTTTAGTAATTTTTTTATTAAGCAATCTCACATTTAAAACTAACTGACCCAGCATCAACTGGCTTTTGTGGAAGAGTTTCAAGCATCTACTACTCTTTGTGAGTAAAGTGTTTCCTAAACATCTCTCCTGGCTTTAATCCTCAGACTCAGAGCTTTGAATGATGTGTACTGGTTTTTTTTTTTCCAATGAAACCAGATCTACCTGAGTTGGAAGTGCCATAACAGGTTTTTTTTTAGCCTGCTCTCAGCTTTCATTCTCGGACTATTTGTTGTGGTTAACCTCAGTTGTTGCTGGTCTTTGTCCCTGTGGTTAACAGTTCCACGTTCTCACCACTCTGGGTAAAGAAATTGTTCCTCAATATCCTGTTGAATCTATAAGCAATGACCTGATACTGATACATTGAAACTTGCTACTTCCCCATAAGAGGAATGTTGTAGTAATGTCGGTGACTAGCACTCCGCAACTTAGGCTAACTTTCTGGAGGCAAGGGTTCGAATCTCTGGTGAAATTTTAAATTCATTTTTAAAAAAAAAAACTGAACAATAACTCGTCCAGTGGCAACCAAGTAACCAAGTACTAATTACCATGACAAACCCTTCAGGTTCACTAATGTCCTTTCTAGGGAAGGAAATCTGCCATCCAGATCTGCATGTGACTGCAGACCCACAGCAATGACTCTGATCTGGGGAGTGGGGAATGGAAAATAAATGCTCACAACACTTAAATCTCACGAATAATTTAAAAGAAAAATGTGGAAATGCAGTTTGTGCTTGCTCTGTCAGAACTTTTGTTTGGTCAGCAACTTGGCCTGTTGCTTTGTGAAGAAACCCAGCTCAGGGTGGCACGGTGGCTCAGTGGTTAGCACTGCTGCCTCACAGCACCAGGGACCCAGGTTCAATTCCAACTTCGGGCGACTGTCTGTGTGGAATTTACAAATTCTCCCTGGGTCTGCGTGGGTTTCCTCCGGGTGCTCCAGTTTCCTCCCACAGACCAAAGATGTTCAGGTTGGGTAGACTGGCCATGCTAAATTGCCTATAGTATCCAGGAATGTATAGATTAGGTGGGTTTTCAGAGGATGGATCTGAGTGGGATGCCCTGAGGGTCAATGTGGACTTGTTGGGCTGAAGGGCCTGTTTCCACACTGTAGGGATTTTATGATTCTATGACTTTGTCCCTAATTTTGGAATCTCCAAATCAGTGACAATAATTTAGCTTGGAGACAGCAAGAACTGCAGACGCTGGAGTCTGAGTCAACACAGTGTGAGCTGGAGGAACACAGCAGGTCAGGCAGCAACAGAGGAGCAGGAAAGTCAATGTTTCGGGTTGGAATCCTTCATCAGGCCTGACGGTATTGACACTGTATTCCTGTTAATAGCTTGAAAACTTCAATCAGATTACCCCTTAATCTTTTAAATTCTATAGAAAACAGGTCTAACATATCTCATCTCTCCTCATAGATTAACCCCTGAAGTTCAGGTATCATTCTTGTAAACTAATGATGTACTCCCTCCAAGGCCAGTATATGCTCCTAAGGCGTGGTGCACAGATCTGTTCACAGTATTCCAAGTGGGTCAAACCAGAGTTACGTATAGCTGCAGCATTACTTCGCATTCCTTACACGCCAATCCTCTAGATATAAAGGCCACACTCCACTAGCCTTCTTGTTTATTTTCTGCATCAATTCATGCTATTTTAAAGATCTATGTATCCCCAGACCTCTCTGGCATTTGATTGTATTTAACTTCATACCGTCTAGAAAGAAACCTGACCTGTACTTTTGCAGTTCAAAATGGATAACCACATACTTGCTTATATTGAACTCCATCCACTACTGTTTTGCATATGCATTTAGCATAAAATTACAAAGGGACCTTGATAGGCTATCATCTACACTATCTACAATGCTGCGAATCTGGAAATCTAAATTTACTGGTGATGTAAAGAGGATAGAGAGAATAAATTGTGGGGTGCAGAGCGAGGGGGCCGACAAATTGTGAACAAAACGGAGTGGAAATCCAAGCATCATACCATTTGTCTACCTCCGTTTCCATCTTGTGCCTACATTTGGAGATAGTGGCCCCAATTCAAATCCATCCTCAACTTCTTGGAATTAAAACATGGCAAGTGATTGTACGGTATTCCTGCCTTCTGCTTCCAAGGTGAAAATCTGGTCCTTTATTTAAAATGAGTAATGGCATCCACAGCTCAATTTAAGAATGTCTGGACTGTTACCTTGTTCTGTGCTTAATAAACTAAATTCTTTTTTTTGCCAGACGTGAAAGTAACTCGCATAGTCAAACCATTTCAAATTTTAAAAAAACATTGAATCACTAATGTTACAAAATGTATTCTATCTAATGATAAAATATCACAATACTTCACTTCTTGGTGGTATTTGATATTCAGAATTTTAGCCTTTGACACAAACTGAAACTGTATCATAAATAATGCCAAAATCATTTCAGATATCTAAGGAATGTGCTTGCAATATGCTTAATCCAAAATTCATTATGCTTTCCACCTCCAGTTTCTTTGTTATTTGTACAAATCACAATACTGGGAAAATAGGAAAAAAATGCCTCTAAGTTAGTATTGTGCCAATTAGATTCATCACTACACAATCCTATTATTTATCCTAATTCAAATATGAAAATGGACACAACAGATGGAAGTTAACAAATCTGCAGACACCAACATGAAACACCAGGGGTGCAATATTAGCAATATGGATGTGAAAGCTCACTATGATTTTCCATTCTCAATGGTTGTACACCTGAACTTACTCCACAGAACTGGAAGGTTACAGTGGCAGAGTGCTAGGTAGAGGTACAGTTTGTTTGTAAAGTTAAAATGTGACCAGTTTTGTATCTGGCTATATGATCAATTTGGGAGGGGGTATGGGGAGAAGAGAAAAAAGGATGAAGAATAAGTAGGGTGTTACATAACCAGCATTGGGTCTATTTCTCATGCTACATGGACATCACGTATTTGTAGCCAGTTAGTATTTCCTGTTTTCATTTCAAACTCCTACATATATTTTTTAAAGAAAATTCCCAAATTTCCCCATTTTCTCACTTTTTTGTTTGCACAAACTAACCAGGCCTTTGTTTTCACATTTAACGTCTCCACAATATCTTATTTTTCTAATAATCTTCTATCCAGTAGTTTAAAGATTATTCAGGCTATTAACTTCCTTCAATATCATTTGACTAAATGTTGCTTTCTCTCCCTCCCTTTCTAACAAACACTGAAACATTGTCCTTGGCTTTAGAGCTTTAAAGAAGGATACACATTTGAAACATTACCCTCACTTATTTCTCTACATTTGCTGACTGTTCTGTTGGATAGTTTCCACCTTTCTTGTTGCATACTATACGAGCAGTAGCTCGAGTCTCAAGCCAAGGAAACTGAAAATTACCTGATTCAATAGTGTAAGTAACTTCAGCATTTCGGCCTTTGTCTCTATCCAGCGCAGTAACTTGAAGCACTGCTGAATCAACGGCAGCAGATTCAAACACACGACCAGAATAGGAGGTACTAGTAAACCATGGTGCATGGTCATTGGTGTCTTCAACATTAATAATGACTCTCACGTAATTGCGTTTGACAGGAACATCTTGATCCCGGACCTTGGGAAGAAATGAATAATGCATACTGTCACAAAAACAAATCTGTTGACAATCTAACAGCTATCCTCACCTGCTTCCTCTTTAAAATTAGAATGGAGGGAAAACTGGTGACTCTAATTGGGCAGTCCGCCTTCTTGATAGTTTCTTACCTACCTTCATATCATCAGAAAATTTAGCTACAATACAGGTGTTCTCTTCATCCAATTCATTGATATACTACCAGCTCTCCTCGCCAAGAGAGAATCCTCACAGTGAGTCACCCAAGGAACACCACGTATTCTGTTATCATCCCAAGGGAATCAAGGATCAATACAGATAGGCCCCAGCATGTTGATTTCTCCCATATAGCTGCTGTGGGCCTGTATCAATAAGGAGGTTTTTTCCAGCATCTTCAACGGAAGAACTAGATCTCTTTTTGTACATAATTTTGGAATGTTATCTGGATAGCATGGGTAATTCGGATTCTTAAATGTGTACTACCATCTCCCAAAATTGCTGGCTGTTATCTGCACTGCAGTTTCTGTATGCATGGATGGGTATACAGGTACATTTGCAATGGAACCCTTCACTCACACGCATGGGTCACAGGTACATTAGGAACATTTCATCTAAATGCTGCTGCACAGTCTCAACCCTTAAGATGCAGCCATGACTGTAACAGATCTCCAGTGGAGTTGAAACGATCATGCTGAAAGGATTACAAAATCATAAATCCAGAGCACATGAATAAAGTGACAAGTTCCAGATGTGGAGAAATTTTCCAGTCTCTGGTACTGCCATATTTCACTCTGAAGAGAATCAAACCAGTCCCTCAATCTTCTGTTTATAATCAAACTTAACTGGTGAAAGATGGCTTAAAAAAAAAGTCAGCAAAAGTACATATTCACAAAATCATTAAAGGAATTGACTGTGATAAAAGCCAAAATGAATCAAGAAAATACATTTTCTTCAAAGGGTATCACACTCACCATAACAGTAAGAATATGCTGGTGCTTCGTCTCATGGTCCAGCTTTTCAGCTGTAAACAGAATCCCAGTGGATGGATCCAGCCGAAATTTCTTCAGACTGCTTGGATCTGTGCTGCTTTGAAGGATGTAAATCAACTTATTCTTCTCGTCCTTATCAGTGGCACTAACTTGCAAAATTATAGATTCAGGAATTGTATCTTCTGGGATATTTATTTCATATTTTGGCTTTGAAAACTCAGGGCGATGGTCATTGGTATCAATCACTTTAATATATACCTGAAATGAGATAAAACTTTAAAGTCGAGACCTGTAACTCAATTACGTTCTTTAGCATAGCAAAATACAATTGCAACCCGATCATTCAATGACACGTTTTTAACCACTTCATTTTATGACACAGCAAGACCAAGTTAAAATATTGCATGCATTACAAAGTGAATTATAGACACTGGGCAAAGAACATTTCCCTCGCTGGGGGTGGCGTGAGAAATAGTGCAAAGGAGACATAAATGGCAAGTTGCCCTGGAGAAATCCTCACTCTCTTCTTGCCCCCTCATCAATTAAATCTATCAGGAACTGTTTCTACTCACCAGCAATTAAGGTCTTTAAGTCATCAATTAAGTCAGCTGAGGGCCACAACACGCCCAATTTCTGGTCTTCCCAACCAACAAGAAAAGTGACCGAGTTCACTATTGATATGGCTGGCATCTGAACAGGATGATCTGCCTTCCAGATTTGGTGATAGCCTTCATTTGCCCTCAACACATAGCCCTGAGAAGCTAAAGAATATCACTTCAAGACTAAGCCTGACTGATGGATTTCAGGACCTAGAATCTGCCAGCCACTGACTGGCTGGGAACTTCTGGCAAGGCCTGTGATAGGTCATGAAGCTCACTGGTCAGCTCTTAACCAGTTGATTAGCTCACAATCTGGGGAGCTTCCTTGGTTGCCACTGAACTCAGGCTCCTACACTTGGACTAAAAAAATGAAACATAGCAGTCAAGTGTTTTGTATAAATTTATTTTTTAATTCTAATGAACTAACTGCATACTTGGATGAACAGTTGTGGAGCATGAGTAAATGCAACCATCTTATGAAAACCTACAAACTAAAATATAAATGGATTTGTAATTAGCTCCTTACAGTCTCTATTTTAAGTAGCTTTCACTCTTTTCCCTCTTTCATCCAAGTTAGCAAGACTTAAATGCATTCGTAAATGCTCAAACTGTTAATAAGCCATGCATGGCATCAAGAATTTAAAATACTTTTCTCTGAAACTTATATTGCAAGCATTTGGACAACTTCAGATAACAGCATGCCTATCTTGACTTTCATTCCATTGACTCCTACTGCTGAGGGCAGATGTGATGCTGACTGCAGTGATTCACTTGTTCAAATAAAAATTTTAATCTATCCAAACATTCAGAAAGAGGAATGGAAAATTAAATATCACATTGACATCATATACGACTTATCTCCAATTAGTTCATTGATGAAGCATGTGAAGAATGCTCATTTTGTACAACACTTACCAGCTTTCTAAATCTGTATCATTCTATTGCAGTTGTCATACTTCATGATATTGATGCCAATTGATGCTTACTGACAAAGGATACTTAAGGCACCACTAATCCACGGCAGCAATAACTGAACTTACATCGAAACTTGGAATGCTACACATGATTTTCTTCCACATTTTAAAGCAGTTAATGTGCATGGTGTATGTTATATATTGGCACACAATGCCAGATTAAACAATATGATCTAAAAGCAAGGGAAGCAATTTGTCTTGTACAAATACACACTACATATCACTATCTATAACATTTCAATTTATCAGGCTGCACAACAGGTGCCAAGACACGGTGTTAGTTGCAACTACCAGAAGGGAATCAGAATACCAGTACTTGGGTTTCAGTGTGAGAGATAGTGAAAATAATTGAAGGGAAAAGTATTTAGTTACAACAAAAATGGTTAATCACACCTAGTGTATATGAAAAGGTTTTCCAGACAGTGAGCTCGTGGGGAAACATTTTTGCTTCAGGGTGTGAAAAGCTGAATGTGATCAAGAATTTTAAATTATACTCCAATGACCTCCTGTTCAGGTTCCTAGTGTCCACCATTTATCAACAATTTATAAAACAATGGAACTGATTACAGGGTTAGATGATCAGCCATGATGATACTGAACAGCACAGCAGGCTTGAAGGACTGAATGGCCTATTCCAGCTCCTATTTTCTAGGTTTCTCCGTTCCTAATTATGAATACTTAACTGTCTATCTCAGGCATTGGTGGTTCCAAAAATCAAAATCTTACGGCCTTACTTCCCATTGTTTCTAGTTTTAAAACTCTCACCCCTTGTATTTTAAGTCTTTCGTTAGCCCCATTTCTACAACTGTGTTGTTGTTACTCTAGGAGGTCTGACAATTTCTCCTAACTCTGTTCCTTTGGCTCCAGGTCCTTGTGGATATACTTCAATGATGCCACTTTTGGAAGCCATGCCTTTCATTGTCTAGATCCCAGTTAGCTCTGGTGACAGGATAGTTTCAGAGGTGGGAGAGAGGGGAGGGGTAGGGGGAGCGAGAGAGAGAGAGCGTGTGCGCGCGGCGGGGGTGAAAAGGTGGAAGGAGGATTGGGGAGAGAGCGACTGAGAGTGAGAGCAGAATCTTTGTAATTAATTATCAATATAAAGTAACAACCTCTTAGTCTACCAATGTGAACGTTTCTACTGACTATTATTTCAGAAATAACTATCAAAAGTTCCAGTGCTGGAGTTGAAGCTGAATTCTATTTGGTACTGTTGTAATTGTTTATCATAAATATTTCCAGTTCCATTTCTAAATTTTGGTCTTGTATTTTCCAAGTTATTTTATGTGATTTTTCATTTAAAGCAGACCACCTGAAATTTTTCCACGGTCTCGTCTCACAAGCAACTAATTACTTGGAACTTCAGTGATTTTTTATTCTTTAAATGTGGTATTTCCACTAACTCCAGACTATGATCAGTCCACATAAAAACAAAATACTTTGCGCAACTCAGCACATAATCAGTGTACATTTTTTACGAAACTAAGGTAGTTTTTATATCAAGCGAAATGAAGACTTCCAAATTACAGGCAACATTTAAAACTACAAACTGCCCCAAAACAGATGAGAAATTACATACCATCAATAATTTTAAAACTAAGACCACCTGAATGAACAGCTTTGATAAACAGGGAACAAGATTAATTTTCCACCAGAAAGCAGTTCAACATTGAAGATTTTAGGAGATTATAAACCAATAACTTTAAAATGAAACTTGTGTTTTGCAATGCTACAGCAGGGAGAAAAAACTGAAGCCAACTGTTTCCCCTGAATCTAAATCCTTTATCAGTAATTCGATTACCTGAGTGCGGATGGACATTGTTCCATCTGTTGCTTCCACTGTCAAGTTGTAATTTGATTTCTGTTCTGCATCAAGTGGTCTCGCAACAATGATGGTTCCACTACCTTTGTCCACATCAAATCGGCTGTCATAGTTGCCACCTGGTTTTAAGAAAACCGAAAGATAAATATAACAAAAAGAAACAGATTCCGTTCAGCTATCAGGTTACATGCGAATAAAAGAAATTGGTCTTGCTTCACTGGACATGCAAAAACATACAAGGAGTGTTGAACCCTTGTAGAATGTGACTTCAACAGGAAAAATAAAAGCTTCTTTTTATGTAATAAGGACTTCTGGCGAAATGGAAGATGTTTTGATTAAACAGTGGTTCAATAGGCTCAGAACTACATTTCATTTTGTGAAAAAGACAGTAATATGGCTTACTATCACATTGCAAGGTAAAAATGGAGTTTCTGATTGGACTACAGCCGTTGAGAGGTTGGTCACTGACAGTTTAATTATCAGCAGTGACAGAAGGGAATGGGAATAGGCTTTAGCATTGAGAGAGGAGTTAGATAAAACTGGCAGCATCAGTTGGTAACCATAGAAGACATGTGCATATTAAATTTGATGTTTTTTAAATGTTTCCTGGAAGTACATCTGTTTATCAGTTTTCTTTCTGTCTATTAGCAGTCTCTTTCCTATTTTTAGATGCATGCATGTTTCTAATAGAAATATTTTTAATTCACAGTATTGTGATTTCACAAATCACAATAATCAAGGTAATTAAGGCTCTCTGCTTTCAGAGGAACGAGGAGTAGTAGTAGGCTATTTGGCACTCGAGACAGCCCCACCCGGTCAATAAGATCATGGCTGATTTGAGGTGGTCTTAATTCTACTTTTTGGCCTGCCCTGCATAACTCTCTACTCCGTTGTCAACAGAATATCTGTCCAAGTCGATGGAGCATATATTCGGTGACCAGTCTCTAGTGCTCACTGGGGTGGATGTAGGGGAAAAACTTTTTTAATGTCAATGACACAAACAGAAAATCCCCTTTAATTCCACACTAAATAGGAGGCCCCTTATTTTGAAACTGCTCCAAAAGTCGAGACTATGAGGCAAAGCATTCTCTCAGCATTTATCCTATCAAATCCTTGATATTTTTTCAGTAAGATGTCCTCAATCTTCCAGCTAACAATCAGCACGTCAAAATCAACTTAAACTTTTCTTTCCCCAACTCCTTCATCCCAATTCAGTTAATCTTTTCTGTGAACTGCCTCCAATACAAGTATTTCCCTCATTAAGGTGATCAAAGCTGTGGCTTCGCTAAATTCCTGTACAGGGGAGCAAGATTTCCCTACTTTCACATACAATTCCACTTACCATAAAACCTTAAAACACGAGAAAAATTGACCATTCGGACCATCCAGTCTGCTCTGTCACTCGATCATGGCTGATATGTTTCTCAAACCCATTCACCTGCCTTCTCCCATTAAACCTTAATCTCCTTATCAATCAAGAACCTATCGCTCTCTGACATTCAATGATGTTGCCATCACTGAATCCCCCAATATCAACATCCTGGGGCCTGTGGGCTACCATTGACTAGAAACTCAACTGGACTTGCCACTTCAACATATCGGCTACAAAAGAAGGTTAGAGGCTACGAATATTCTGGCAAGTAACGCACCAAAGCCTGTCTATCACCTACAAAGCACAGGTCAGGAATGTGTTGGAATACTCCCCACTTGCCTGGATAAATGCAGGCAACAACACTCAAGAAGCTTGACACTATCCAAGAGAAAGCAGCCTGCTTGATAAGAACCATATCCACAAGCATCCACTCCCTCCAGCACTGACGAATGGTAGCAGCAGTAAGTACCATCTACAAGATGCACTGCAGAAATTCACCAAAGATCCTCAGACAGCACCTTCCAAATCCACAACCACTTCCATCTAAAAGGACAAGGGCAGCAGATACATGGGAACACCACCACCTGCAAGTTCCCATCAAAGCCATTTACCATCCTGACTTGGAAATATATCACCGTTCCATCACTGTCACAGTGTCAAAATCATAAGGCATTATGGGTCAGCCAATATTAAGGGCGCCACAGTGACTCAGTGATTAGCTCCGTTGCTTCACAGTGCCTGGGACCCGGGTTCAATTCTAGCCTCAAGTGACTGTCTGTGTGGAGTTTGCACATTCTTCCTGCGTCTGCGTGGGTTTCATCCAGTTGCTCTGGTTCCCTTCCACAGTCCAAAGACGTGCACGTTAGGTGGACTGACTATGCTAAATTGCCCACACTGTCCAGGGATGTAAAAATTAGGTGGATTATCCACGGGAAATCCAGGGATGAGGGTGGGGGGTGAGTCTGGGTGGGATGCGCTTCAGAGAGTCGGTGATGGACTTGTTGGGCCAAATGGCCTGTTTCCACACTGTGGGGATTCTACGACGCATGAAACCTACAGCATGCAGACTGTAGCGGCTCAAGATGACAGCTCACCACCACCTTCTTAGGGGCAGCTAGCAATGGACAATAAATGCTGGCCAGCCAATGACGCCCATGTCTCTTGAGTGAATAAAACTCAATAACTTGGCCTCACAACCTTCTGCAGCAATGAGTTCTACAAATTAATCACTCTCCAGCTGAAGAAATTCCTCTTCATCTCAGTTCTAAAGGTTTGTCCCTACAGTCTGAGGCTGTGCCCTTGGGTCTTAGTCTCTCCTACACATAGAAACATTTTCTCCATGTCCATTCTATCCAGACCACCCAGTATTCAATCAGACTCCCACCACCCCACCTCCCGCATTCCTGCTAAACTCCACTGAGTACAGGCCCAGGGTCCTCAACTGCTCCTCATACGACAAGCCCTACATCCCTGTGATCATTCTTATAAACATCCTCAGGACTCACTCCAACACCAGCACATCTTCCCTTAGATATCAGGCCCAAAAGTGCTCACGATGTTCCAAATGTGGTCTGCCCAGAGCCGTACATAGCCCTCAGCAGTACATCTCTACTCTTGTATTCTAGCCCTCTTCAATGAATGCTAACATTGCATTTGCTTTCCCAATTGCCGACTGAACCTGCATGTTAACATTTAGAGAATCCTGAACTAGGACTCCGGAGTCCCTTTCTGCTTCAGATTTCAAAGACTTTCCCCATTTATAAAATACTCTATGCTTCTATTCTTCCAACCAAAGTGCCTAGCCTCACTCTTTCCCGCATTGTATTCCATCTGCCACTTCTTTGCCCACTGTCCTAGCCTGTCCAAGTCCTTCTGCAGCCTCCCACTTCTTCAACACTACCTGCCCGTCCTCCTAAGATTTGTGTCAATGTCTAATTTGTATTAATTACTTGCTATACCGCCATGCTGACTTTTGTGATGCATTTTCAAGGACCACAAAATTCTCCAGTCTCTGTCATATAATTATGACTCTGCTTTTCTATTGTTCCTGCCAAAGAGGACAAGTACACATTTTCCCACATTACACACCACTTGCCAATCGTTTGCTCACTCATTTATCCATATCCCAAAGCCCACAATCTCTACCACCAGGTAGAGCAAGGGCAACAGGTGAATTGAAAGGCTGCTATCTGAAAGACCCCTCCAAGCCACGCAGCATGCCGACCTCAAACAACATTCACCATTTATCTTTGCTGGGTCCAAATTCTTGAACTCACTACACCACACAAACTGCAATAAGACAGCTCACAATATATCAAGAGCAATTATAGAGAGGAAATAAACGTGTTTGAAAGACATTTTTCGTCAACAATTCTTAATAAACGTTATCAAGTAGTCCAAAGAGAATGAGGAAAGCCAGCATATTTTCAAATTTTTTAATTAAAAAGATACCAAATAGTCTTCCTGATTTTCATTCTCATTAAAACAAAATTAAATAACTACTTGTTGTTTTTAATAAAATCAAACTCATACAAATTTTACCAGAGTTTGGAAATTTGTTTTTCAAAATTATTTGAAGAAAATCTAACAACAATCCATTAACAAAGTCAATATATTAACTACGATAGAGTGCATCTATTCATCTATCTTACAAAATACTGATGCACCACCGGAAATTCTGTGCAACAAACACAGACACACTACAAAAACTGCCTCTACATCACACAATCACCATTCTGAGCAAAATGTCGAGCTCAGTTACAGGCTTTTGGGACAGATGATTCTCTTCCAGTAAAATCTTTACCATAGCTATCAAAAAAGGTAGAAAAAGCAATTGATGAATAAACCTCATGTTACCATAAAATATCAAGCTGCAACGTATTCTAGACATTAACAATTTCAATTGCTGAGTGAATAATAAATAGCTCTTTATACCAGGAATTCAGTTTTTTCGACAAACCTGACAAAAAAGTTGGCGCACATCAAAATGGGTATTTGCATTCTAAGTGTTTACATATGTATACATATGCCTAGTGTTGGCACACATAGCTCAAATGTTAATTGTTGAGATTAGATGTACGATTCATGAATTACAACTTGTGAACAACTAACATAAGCTAAGTGGTTCCAAAGATGCTTAATGTACTAAAGTGTAATTTTCCAGTCATATTTGGAGACTATGAAAAAAACTTGAAACAGGTTCAAAATAGAGGTTTCATTCATCTTTTAAGTTAATTTTCCTGGTATCATTTGCATCAAAATGTAATTTTATATCTTTGACCATTCTTTTATGATTTTACAGAGTGTGTTTGCAGATTTTTGCAAGCTATCCACGAAACTAAATATTCAACATCACTGACAGAAACTCAGTGCGTAAAATCAATTCTGAACTAAATCAGAAAATATTCATGCAATAACTGCTCATTAGGAGCCAATTGTTTCAGGCTTGTTAAAATGTGAAAAAACTCATGCTTCCTACAGTAAAATATTTTTCAAGACCTGTTCTTAATAAAGTGAAGGAACTTTCTAAGGTATGCACATTAATACACTAGCATTCCTAAGGAATCGATGTGCAACATCAAATCAGAGTTTTATTGAGCCCACCTGGTCTGTTCTGCTATTCAATAACATTATGACTGGTGTTGAGGGTTGGATCAATCAAATGTTTTTGCTCCACATCCCTCAATTCTCACACTTAATAAAAATGTCAATCCGAATCTTAAAAATGTCAACTGAGCCAGATTGTTTGGGCAGAGACTTCTTCTTTGGAGAAAAAAAAAGTGTTTAGTTTTCACATTTACATTATGGCTTCTGTTGTATCCCCTCACCAGAAAGAAGATAATTCTTTATATCTACCTTTTCGAATTCTTTTATCACTTTAAAGACCTGAACTGGATCACCCCACAAGCATTTCCACTCAAGGTGTGGGACAAAATAAATGGTATTTTGCAAATTAGTTTGTACATTTTGTTAATGGGATTCACTGGACTACATTCAATTAATAGGAATAGGAAGATAGCTTTCCTTGTAAATTTAAAACATTGCTGTTAGTTATTAATTGCAGTTTGTTACAAAACTCTTGGCTTTGGGTGGGCAGGAATCATCAGTGGAAGTTCCAAATCCTCAAAGGAATTAGTATTAAACCGTAGAAAACTTTGGTATGTTGCGTTATGCTGAATAAGTTAATTCTAACCTTTCCAATGTCAATACTGGCCAAAATATTTTAGTAAATGTTGATGAGACTACAAATAAATACTTTGCCCTCTAATTAATTTTAAAGACTGGCTACTATCTAACACTCCGTTTTTAAGACAACTCAAGACAGAAATTCCAAATCATAATGAACCAGAATTCGACAATTTTTATTACTCTAGTTTTCACTAGAAATATTTTCTACCATCCACTCTTAAAAACAAAACAGGTAGGTGATTATTTCAATCATTGGCAGATAGCATTTAGACAGCAACATGTTGACTATCTAACCTGACTCTAGCACAAGGTAGTCTATTTTATAAGACGAAGTTATAAAAAACAGATTGTGCAGTGCTCCAAAATATACTGCTACAGTTCCCAATCATGTTACTGCTAATTTTTTTGATGGCTTTATTAGTGGGAATTGGTTTAATTCAAAATTGTCTTATGTTATTTTGAAACTCAAAACTACCATTAAGATCATTTGCAAATCAAAACAAATTCAGTTTGTGGATTTATCAATAACTTCACTTTTAAAGGTCATGGAGATATGGCAGTCCAAGTATCTAATTAAATGCTGAAATCACAGAGTAGTCCAACTTTAATTGCTTCAGCGGTATTAAAACTTAAACTCTAAACTGAATTAAAAAACTTAAAATATCCGTTCAATCCAATACCATGGAAGCTTTACAGCACAGAATGAAGCCATTCGGCTCTTCATGCCTGCACCAGTGGGTTAAGTGGGCAGCATCATCTAGTATTAACCTCTTGTCTTCTCCCCATACCCTTGCATATTATGTTACCTAAATAACATCCAATGTCCCCTTGAATGCCTCATTTGAATATCATGCTTCCAGGTTCAGTTCCACAAGTTAACTACTCATGGAGCGAAAAGGGTTTTCTTCATTTCACCTTTGCTTCATCTGCACTTCACTGAATCTACGCCTTATTGTTCTTGCTCCTTTGACAAATGGAAACAATTTCTCCCCAACTACTCTATCCAGCACAGTGACAATTTTGAAAACCTTGATTAGATCTCAGCCACCTTCTCTCCAATGAGAACAGTCCCAACTTCTTCAAGCTATCCTCATAACTGAAGTTCCACATCCCTGGAACCATTCTTGTAAACCAGTTCCGTATTCTGTTCAAAACATTCACATTCTTCCAATAAAATGATGCCCAGAGCTGTATACAATATTCCAGTTGAGGTCTAACGTCTTTGCTCTTGCACTCTGTGCCCCTTTTAATAAAGTCAATGATACTGTATGCTTTACATACTATTCTCCGTATCTGTCTTGCCAGTTTCAATGATCTGTGCACACATACACGCAGGTCCATCTGCTCCCGCATCCTACTTAGAATTATACCCAATATTTTCTATTATCTTTCAATGTTCTTCTCATGAAAATGCATCACCTCACAATTAAATACCTTAAACAGAATTTATCTTTTTTCGGTAATTATTTTGAACATAAAACATTGCATATATGTGGAACCGAATGAAATCTGAATTGACAAAAGAAAGAAAACAAACTGCAATTCATTACCAAATTTGTCACTGTTTTAGATAAAAATGCTGGCTTGTTTTTATTTTGTTTCCAACTTTCTCACCTTTCTCTCTCTTTGGAGAACAGACAAGTGTTGAAGGATTAATAAACTGATCCTTTTTAAAATTTAAATACAAGGAAATATGAGGACATGAAAGTAGCACAGAGAAAAAAATGAATTAACAAATTAATTAGGTTAAAGGATATATCAAAGGAGATACAGTAGTAGACACTGAAGGGGATATTTTTGAAACATCGAATGGATACATTCCAACGCATGAGAAAAATCGTGTCATCTGTGGTGAACTAGAAATGTTACAGAATATTAAACTAAAAGGAAAAACATAATAGTGCTAAAATGGGTGGCAGGTCAGAAGATTGGACAGAATATAAAAGGAAACAGCACACAGAAACCAAAACAAAAGGAGAAAAAAGTTAAGAGTATGAGATATAGTTAGCCAGAAATATAAAATAGATAGTAAAAGTTTGTTTAAATATTTATATAAAGTTAAACTGAGCATTGGTCCTATAAAAACTAAGACTTGAGAATTAATAGTGAAAAATAAGGAAATGGCAGATGAATGTAACAGGTATTTTGCATTAGTCTTCACTTTGGGGAATACAAACAACATTCCAGGAGCAGCAACAAATCAGGAAATATTTGGATGGAAAGAAATCAGGAAGATAACAATCACCAGAGTAATTTTTGTTTCTTTATTCATTAACGGGAGGAGGACGTCGCTGGCCAGGCAGCATTTATTGCCCATCCCTAATTGCCCAGAGGGCAGTTCAGAGTCAACCACATTACTGTGCGTCTGGGTCACATGTAGGCCAGATCGGGTAAGGATGGTAGTTTTCTTCCTTAAAGGGCATTAGTGAAGCAGATGGGTTTTTCCGACAATTGGAGATAGATTCAAGGTCATCATTAGATTCTTAATTCCAGATATTTTTATTGAATTCAAATTCCACCATCTGTTGTGATGGGATTCAAACCCAGGTCCCCGGAATGTTATCCGGGTCGCTGGACTATAATACCACTTGACTATCACCTCCCCTGTGTAGTACTGAGTAAATTGTTGGAGCTGCAGACTGACAAATCATAGGCATAGAGTGTCTTGGGTTCTGATGGACTTTGTCTCAGAAAGTGGTTGGTGATATAGTGATTCAATGGTTTTATTTTTCCAAAACTCCCTTGATTGGGGAGGGTCTTAGTATCTTGGAGGTTAGGAAACATAACTCCTTTATTCAAAAGAGATAGAAAGAAAGAAAATACGGGCCAGTAAACTTAACAACTGTCATAGGGAAAGTGCTAGAACAATTAAAAGAAACTACAACAGAACTTTTATCCTAGATTGATAAAGATGAGTGAGCAAAAATGTGAGAAATGGAGTATAACGTGCAAAAATGCGAAATTGTTCATTTTAACAAGGAAAATATGAAAGAATCATTATGTAAATGATGAAAGACAAAGCTCCGAAATGCAGTGGAATCTGGCCGTCCTCCTGCATGAATCGCAAAAGATTAGTTTGTGAGAAAAGCAAAGAAGGCTAATGCAACGTTATCATTCATTGAGAGTAAACTGAATATGAAAGTAGGGAAGTTAGACTTCAGTTATACAGGTGACACTGAATCTGCAGTATTGATCACCCTATGTAAGGATGTAAATGGATTAGAAAGCAGTTTAGAGGAGATTTATAATATCAAAATTTAGAATGAGAGAAAGAAAGAGTTAATATTTTGAGTCCAATATGAAAAATAAGAATCACACTGGATTTGAAACAATAACTCTCTTTCTCTCCACCTTAAGGTTGCCCAGGACTTTCACTTTTTTTTTTCCGACCTCCAGCATCCGCAGTATTTTGCTTTACGTGGATTGAGATAATTCCCATATGAGGAAAGATTGGACAGGCTAAACTTGTATCTACTGGACTTTAGAAGAGTAAGAGGCGACTTGGCTAAACATACAATATCGTGAGGGGCCCTGACATGGTAGATGTGGAGAGAATGTGTCCTCTTATGAGGAAATCTTGAATTAGGGGTTAATGTTTAATAATCAGTGGTTGACCATTTACAGCAGAGCAAAACGTTTTATCACACAGGGACATGAATCTTTGGAACTCTTTTCCTCAAAAGATGGTGGAAGCACAATCATTGAATAATTTCAAAACAGATAGTTTAATTCTTGTTAGGTAAGGGGTTGAATGATATTCAAGAATAAGCGTAACTTCACAATCCCCAATCAGATAGCCATAATCATATTGAATAGCAGAGCAGATTCAAAGGGCCTACTTTTGCTCCCAGTTCTTATGTTTATATGATCATCAACCAGGACCATGGCACGCAGACATATCAGTCTTCACTTTAAAGTTTTATGTTCTGCTTTGATATGTACATTTCCTTTAGATGTTCCTCTACACATTTTTACTGTAAGTCTATGCAAGTGTGCTGTAATTGCACCTTTTCGCGAGTGGGTGCAGCTGTACACAACTGAGATGGAAGAAAGAAAGAAACTACAGTAAGTTTTTATAGATAGTCTCCAAAGATAATGAACAATGAAATTAAAGATAATATTACAGATAGTATGCACAGAGACAAGGTTTTCTTTAATATATAGACAGATCCATACATAGACTGAGCAAAAGAGAACAATAGTATTTAACGTAAAAACTACAGCATACGAAATCACGGGCAATATAAAAGACTTAACTTGCTAAACTTTCTAATAGGAACACAAGTTGCTCAGGGAACACTTTTTTGCTTAGTTATTTTGCAATATTCATGATTTTCACTGCTATGTAATGAATAGATCTTATAACATAGTACCAAAGAATAATTATGAGATGGCAGCAGATACCTTCTGCTGTACAGTTCAGGTCACAAGCCATTTGAAAGATACAAAACATTTCTGTAGCTTGTTTGTCACCTTACACAGCCAGAAACAGTCGAAGACAGAAAAGGCAGCAAGGATAGAAAAGAAAAGAAATTAAATTAGTTTGTGAAAGTCTAGTTGAAAGGCGAGATACACAACAAGAGGTTGACAAAAGAAATCCATTCTAAGGCTAATTTCACAATCCAACAGTCCTGGTGGAATTCACAAGGAATGCATTCCATGATTTTTTTTTTTGTTTGTTAAAATGAATAAATAAAAAATCTCAGATTGCACACCTGTGCCTTCCCTTACAATGCCACTTCCTGCTAGGAGTATCAGATTGCAGATTCACTGTTTGTTTTCCAATTTTTACTCAAGGTACAATTTACATGAATTAACATGCACATGTTTGTACTAAGGCGGCTAATTCCTTGGTGAGACATAACCAACAATTCTGGGAAATAAAAAGATTTAAAGACAGTTAGATATAATTAAATTCTAAATAATGAATAGATGCAATCTTAATTTATTTTTCTATTCACTGGTCTTGGGTATTTTGATTTCTTTTAATGTAACTAAACAAGTTAGTTACCTAGTATAGGAAGATCACAACAGGATGAATTAAATTACACATATATTCAGTCAGTTTGAAACTGTCACATGGAAAATGCAGATATCTATTATAGAGAATGTATAAGCAGTACATTCAGAAATACATAATATGATCAAGCAGAGTCAGTGTGGCTTCATGAATTGGCTGCACAGTGGCTCAGCGGTTAGGAATGCGAACCACAGCACTAGGGACCTGGTTTGATTCCACCCTCGGGCAACCGCCTGTGTGGAGTTTGTATTTTCGCCGTGTCTGCGTGGGTTTCCTCCGGGTACTCTGGTTTCCTCCCACAGTCCAAAAGATGTGCAGGTTAGGTGGATTGGCCATGCTAAATTGCCCAGAATAGCCAGGATGTGCAGGCTAGGTGTATAAGCCATAGGAAATGCAGGGTTACAGGGTTAGGGTAGGGGGGTGGGTGTAGGTGGGATGCTCTTTGGAATGTCTGGTGTGGACTCAATGGGCCAAAAGCCTGCTCCCACACTGTAGGGATTCTGTGATTCTATGAAGTGTTGCTTGACAATGTTATTGGAATTCTTTGAGAATAGATAAGAGGGAAGCAGTAGGGGCAATATATTTGGACTTCAAAAAGGCATTCAATAAGGTCTCGCACACAAGTCTACGTGATAAGAATCTATGGCATTGGGGAAAGTACGCTAGCATGAACAGGGGATTGGCTAATTAATAGAAGACAGAGTTAGGATAAAGGGTGCCTTCTCAGGATAGTAATCTGTAACTAGTGGGAATGAAACACTGTTCAGTGTTGGGGGGGCCACAATTATTTACACTACACATTATGGTGAGGGAAATGAATGTGCAATTTCCGTGTTTCTGGATGACACAAAAATTGGCGGAAAGTGTGACGACGAGCAACAAAGGGGCTGAATAATTTTTAAATAGACAAAGCTTGCAAAGCGTTGCAGCACAGGGATTTTGGGGTCCTTGCTAATGATTGAGAAAGCTAGCTAAGTAAATGGAATGCTTGCCACACTTTGAATAATGTGGTTCACCCTAAATATATACTAGCACTGCAGGAAGTCCAAAGAAGGCTCATTAGGCTGATCCCGAGTATGGAGAGATTGAGCCTGTACTTGTTGCAGTACGAATAGAGGATTATGATATTACAAGCGTGAGAAGAACGAGAGGAGACCTTATTGAATCATACAAGATTCTTAGGCGGCTTGACAGGGTAGATGCTGAGAGCTTGTTTTCCCTTGTAGGAGAGTTTATATCAGAGGGCATAATCTGAAAAATTGGAATAGAGATTAGGAGGTAGTGGGTCCATGGAATTGTTCAACACAGATGTCAAGGCGGGGTTAAGTAAAGTATATTCAAGACTGAGTTAGAAAGATTTTTTAAATCAGTAAGGAGGGGTCATAGAGAACAAAAGGCAGGAAAATGGAGTTGAGGATTTTCATATCAGCCATGATCTCTTTAAATGGCAGAGTAGATTCAGTGGGGTGAATGGTCTATTTCTGCTCCTACAACTTATGTGCTTCTCTTGTCAGTATTATTATAAACTCAGTCTACAAACAGCACATTGAATTTACCTCTGTACGTATAAATCCAATAAATTATATGCACATTCCACAAATTACCTTTGTAAATCTGTAATTTGGGGTCTGATGTGGGCACCTTTGTTGTTTAAGATATTTTATGTAAGTATTCACTTGTTCATTTAAGCATTTCTATTCATTGACTGACATATTAACAGTCAGTGATTCCAGGGGAAAAAGTGTGAAAAATGTACTTCAGTTTAAAGATAAGGCAATGTACTGGCACAATTTGTTTATGAATCCTTAGTTTAGACACAAGGACCAGGGCAGGTCAAGGTCTCAGGGGCTAAAATGGTTGATCTTGTTCAGAAAGTAACCAACACCTTACGGAAAGCCTCTGTGCCTCTCAATTAGGGTAGTAAATATAAATCGGGGTTTCTGCTCCTGAATAACAACTGTGAGGAAACTACTGAACCAGCTAGGAGTTTTCATAGGCAGCCAGTCATGTTAATGATCCAGGCATGCATGTATGATAACAGGGTTTTTTTTTCCACATTTTCTCATGGAATCTAAACATTGCTGGTAAAGTCAACATTTCTTGCTCTATCTTGAATTGCCCTATAATCTGAATGGCTTGCTATGCCATTTCAAAGGCAGTTAACAGACGATCACATTGCTATGGATCTGGAGCCACAAAAGAAAGGACAAATGAATAAAGATGGCATATTTCATTCCCTGAAGGAAATTAGTGAACCAAATCTGTTTTTACCAACCATTATTGATAGATTATGGACAGCATTAGTGAGATTAGTTTTATTTTCCAGATCCGTTAATGGAATTCATATTCCGTAAGTCATTAGGATGGGATTTGAACCCTGGGCATGTGGATTACTGGATCAGTGTCATCATCGTGCCTGTCTCTATTTTACCAAATTTGCAGAGAATTTCATGACACAGGGATCACATGATTTTTGCAATCTACTCAAGGTTCAAAGCTGAGAATGATTTTGAAGACCATTCACTATCAATTGATTAGACTTGTTCAGTTATAAGTGTACCCCAGAGGGGAGCTGACATATTCAAAAGGAGCAGGGACAAAAATAACAAGCAGCATCTTAAAAGACATCTGTGCCCAATGGAACGCAATTAAATGTTTCAAAGTAGCCAATTCAGTAAGGTCTGGGTTTTGGAAATCATTACAACTTAACTATTCAGAAAGCACATCCCCCACCCCCCCACCAGATTCCTTACCAGTGATATCAAACCAGAGGGTAGTTCCAACAGGTTCAACAGCAATAACTCCAACCATGTGAGTAACTGGATCACTCTCCATGACACTAAAGAAAAATGAAGGTTCTTCAAAATGCCACGGCACAGTCGGTGGCTTGGGTTTCACAATCCATTCAATATGCAGCCGAGCTGTAGATGATTTCTGAGGGCGACCATTATCCACAGCTTTTATCTGTAAGTAAACAATTATTTCAACTTCAAATCCTAGTGTACATGGCAATAAAAAAGGAACCATCATTGTATTGATAAGTAGCACACAGTCACTTCTTGATCTGTCCAGGCACCCGTATAACTCTTCAGTTTGCTCTTAAGAAATGAACATTCACCCCACAGTTGCTGGAATAAAAAATCATGCTGTAGATCCATAAAAGGTACCCAACTTCCATCTCAAAGGCTGGTTAATTGCAAATGCTTCACTGCATATGGCTTACTTAATTTTAATTAACTAATAGTGACACATTATATTGGATACTACAGTGTTTCTCAGTTATTTTGAGGTACCCTATATCGTAAATAAAAAATATGGCACAACACCCATGGACTACTACATGGACTATCTAAGATAACTTTGTCAGTTAAGATCTCAAGGGATGGTCATCACTCTTAGTATCTTTTTGCAACTTGCCCCAGGCCTAGGCAAGCATCCCACGCTCTGTTTCACGTCAAGGCCAAAGGCAGAACTGACAATTTTTCATGGTGATGGCAAAACAACTAAGCCTTGAGGGACAATAACCATTTACAGATGCCAGTTCTTTTGGGAACAAGTGTTTACTTTAAGCACATGAGGAAGTCAATAAGAAACTCACCACATTTTAGTTCCACTAGTTACAATGAAGTTGAGAATGGGAGGTTTTTAACCAGTAACTAAGATGAAAATGCAGGATTGCAAACCTGGAAAAATTAGTAGAGGGTCTGCCCTTGGGCAACTTATCAATACATGGAGTACCAAGGCTCCAGTTTGGCAACCAGACAGCATATGCACATTTCCAGTTTGAAGCGCACTGCTGCTTTATTTGGCAAGGACAAAATGTGCTCTTTATCTGCAGCTAAAACAGGAATTAAATCCCTTTTTTTTGCATATGATTGCATGAGGCCCCTTCTGCTAGATTAGTTTTGCTGAGAATGACTTTCAGCAATCACCTATGAGCCACAATCAAAAGCAGTCAAGCAACTTACCAGGACATTGAGCCAAAATCAGTGCTCTTCCCAACTCTACATTAAAGGAACTCGGATTGTCATCCATCTTTCCATCCCAGAACTGCCATGGTCTTCCTATCCCCACTATCCAATGCCGTTGCTCCCTATGGTTATCGGAACATGGTCCTTCACACCCAACTCAAACAAGACTCCTGTCCCAACTTATTTGAGGGTTATCGCAACTTATATATAAACAGACATGCCTGAATTTCAGGGTTTACATATTACAACCAAATGCATATGCACTCACCGTAAGAATATCGTATTCTCCAGCTGCAGATAACTTCTTAGATGAGACAACACCAGTTTTAGGCTCAATGAAGAACTTGCCCTGGTCATCTCCCTCTTCAATGCTGTAAGATATTTCTGCATTTGGACCCTCATCTTTATCAGCTGCGATCACTCGGAAGATGGGTTCCCGTTTAACTGATTTCTCTCGTTCTAGTTTTATTCGTTCCGGAAGTTTAATTTTATAGAACTTTTGCAAGAATTGAGGTTTGTTGTCATTTTCATCCAAAACCTTTACTATAACTCTGGTAATAGTAGATTTTGGGACACTGCCATTGTCAGAAATTGTCACCTATGAAAGCAGCAAGGAAAAGAATACATTATTAGTGTTGGTATTTAAATTATCCAGTTTAACATCAAAATTAATTTTCTAACTGAATGGAAAAAATGTTCATAGGTCCCAAATGAAACGTACTTATTGCCAGAGCAAATAAAACATTTCCTTTATTTTAGCTTTATTTTAAGTTTAACCAATTTGGGACAAGTAATTTTACATAGCAAGCTTGAAGGGCTAAATGGTCTACTCCTGCTCCCGTTTTCTGTATTGTAATGCCCTACAGCAGAGATCAGAATTCTCACAATGGAAGATAAAACAAAAAGTCAGAGCATAAATAACCAATGTTTGATATTGGGCATGTAAACAGGTTTTAATGGATTTAAATCTATTTTTAAGACAAGATATCTCACATAAGGAATTAAAACATAAATATGCCAAGGGATTGGGTTCCATGATTTCGTTTTACATCTGTGACCTCAATGATACCAAGCAAGCTGATCAATTCAGACCAACTCCAAGACTGAAAATGGGATGTGTTTGAGCAGTCTCTGAAATTCTCTTGGAATTATCCACAGCATTAAACTGTTCACAGATCAGTGTGTATTGACAGGTATGCTCATAACACATGAGGTTCATTTATGCAGGAAGCATCACGACACCAGGAATTCTTGATGGTGCTGTAACAACTACATATGACTGACCGAAGTGAAGACATTTTGACACCGTATCCAAAATGGATGCATTTGCAGTTAACAATGCAGTTAGGGAATTAATTCTAGCATTTTAATTCAGGGACAATGAACAAATGTGATATGGTTCTAACTAGAATAGAATAGAATCCATACAGTGTGGAAACCAGCCATTTGGCCCAACAAGACCACGTTGATCCTCCGATGACTCATCCCGACTCATCCCCATACCTTATCCCTGTAACACTGGATTTCCTGTGGCTACACATCCACCTAATTGGCACATCTTTGGACTGTGGGAGGAAACTGCAGCACCCAGCGGAAACCCACACAAACACAGGGAGAACATGCAAACTCCACACCGACAGTCACCTGAGGGTAGAATCAAACCAGGGCCACTGGCGCTGTGAGGCAGCAGTGCTAACCATTGAGCCACCGTGCTGCCCAGGAATGCCCAACTAGGATGGAGAGAGATTTGGGGAAGTGGTTAAGATATTTAGGAAATGATTTGAGTTTGATGGTATCTGCACATTTTTCCTCACTTTGCTATAAAACTCCTGCTGCTTTTCCCTTAGATCTACTGCCACTTGTCATTGCACACTCCATCAAGGGGGAATGGTTTCTTCTTGTACACTCTGTCTATGCCTCTTATAATTTTATACATCTCAATCATAACCCACATCCACCCTCTCAATCTTCCCTGTTCCAATGGAAAAAAAAATACCCAGTCAATCCAACCTGTCTTCATAAGCTCTCCAGCCCAAGCAACATCTTGGTATGTCTCCTCTGCACCTTCTCCAGTACAATCGCATCCGTCCCTGAACGTGGATTCCAGAATTGCACACAATACTCTAGGTGAGGCCGAATCAACATTTTATACAGTTCCACCATAACCCCTCTGCAGTTAAATTGTATGCCTCAGCTAATAAAGACCAATGTCCCATGTGCTGTCTTAACCATTTTATCTAGCCATCCACAACCTTAAGGAACCGGTCAACATGCACACCAAGGACCCTGTGATCCTTGGTGCTTTCCAAGGTCCTACCATTCATCATCATGTATTCCCTTGGCACGTTGGTCTTGTCCAAGAGCATATTCTCACATTTATCTGGATTGAATACACAGACTCCCAGTCGCAAAAACACCCCTCGACCATCACCCTCTGCTTCTTGCCACTCAGCCAATTCTAGCTCCAATTTGCCAAATTCACTTAGATCCCAATGGGTTTTATGTTTGCTGTTACACTTTAAATGACAAATGTTCCCTTCAAAGTTTACTTGCTATACAAGGTCCCATTTTTCAGAGTACAGCGAAATTGAAAGTTTTGTGCAGTCACACACTCCGTGTTGCTTATCATGGAAACAGCCCCACATAGAACCTCTCTTCAGCCCAGCAGGAGCATAACTTGCAAGATGTGGTTGAGCTTTAATGCTCTCTACAAATATTGATACTCAATAAGCCTGATCCTCCACAGCACTTTCCAGGAGCTGCCTTCACTTCTTCTTTGAATAAGAAAGTTGAGTCTTGGCTGGTATCCACGAGATCTATCCTACACCGCCAGTGCGCTGCTTGTCAGCACCTCAACAACGCAGGGATATTAAGGAGGCTGGATGGACCACAACTCAACTCTACACCCCACCCCTCCCCCTGACACTCAATATGATGTCCCAGCTTTCTGTCGGTGAGGGGGAGAGGGGCGCCTTTTTTATTAGTGTAGGAAAAATTGCACTGCCTATAAACTGAACCTCATTTGAGAACGCTTACATGATTTTTCCTTCAGTAAAATTAGCAAAGGCTGGTTTCACATACTAACTGGATTGTTCATATCAAAAGGCAGCTGCTTTGGACATCTGCCAGCATTTCAAACTACAAAACAAGCATGTTGGGTCTTACTGCATACCATTGATTGAAACGGCTGAACTCTAATTGTGACATAAATGTGTAACAATTAAATGGTATTGTACATGCATTTTTTTTTAAATATTTCAATTAAATCTATTGAAATAGTGTAAAACCCAAGAACTTTAACTTACACCAGCTGTTAGGTCTGCAAGTGAAACAGGAGGAATCAGTGATTTTTTTGTAATCAAAAACTTCTCTTCAAAGTAACAAATTATCTTGGTATTATTTTCTACCCAAAGGAAGACTAAAATCACATCGATAAGCATCTGAGGTTACATTAACATTTTAAGCAGACACTCAATACAGATGTCCACCCAGAATGTCTTCTCTCTTTGCAAGGCCTGGTGGATCTGTGTTTTCTGCTTTCATTGCAAACAAAATAAAAATAATCTTGAATTGCGTTTTGCAGTGAGAATTTCTTGGATCTAATTTTGATTCAGTTGAAGAGTTTGAGCACCAGCATGTACCTAATTTAATCCAAAAGTTAAAGCTTCAGTGCATTCTGCACTTAAAACTCCTCAAGAGTTCCAAAAAAATTACCTTTCCCATTGCCAGACGGAAGTATTCGGTAGATCTCTGTTTAATTTGTACTAAAAAACAGGATGTTTTTCTTCTTTAGTCCTTCTACCTACCTCAGGTTGTACTTAATGTATTAAATCAGCCAATATTTTACCCATCAGAAAGCCAAACAAGCTGAAACAGCCATATGAACATATATTAAATGAAGCAATCAATCTGGAAAGATACCACCCAGCATGATGTATTCCATATTGATCAATACCATCTCACTAATAAACAAAGCCATAAAATCACAAAGAATCAGTGGACATGTAATTATGTTTAATAGATGGTGCACCAATTGGCTCTCATTCTAATTACACCATAATCCAACTAACCTCTGACCAGAAAGTATAAAATTACCTGAGCTGTTCTTTAAAATATTGAATTTAAAAGTAATCCAGTTGCTTGACTTTGCAAGCGGCAACACTGTAACAGTCAACAATGTACTACGATACTAACAAAAGTTTCATTAAGGAAAAAGAAAAGCAGATAGGTATTGTCCAGACGGAAAAAAATACGATTATTTTACTCATTAACACAAAGTATCTCTACACCTGTTGCTTCTTGAAAATTATGTTATCAGGCAAGAGTGATTATGGAGAACATAACAGCTAAACATAATGAAACACAGCCCAAGTAACACACAGATTGTCCATTTATATATAAAAGAAGGCCTAAACCACAAAAAGAAGCAATTCGACTTCATGGTGAATAGCAGTAGACAATTAAAATGTACTCCACAATCAATTGGCAGGGAGGATGACAAACTTGACAAAGAGCTAGTCAATATGTGCTGAAAAGCCAAATGGGTGCCTTTACAGCAATTGCAATTTTAGCTGCGTCAATTGCCTCTGAAATCCATTTTAAAGCAACGGCACAAATGAATGGAGAAAACCTTTCAGCACACACCTACCACAGCAAACAAGGTTTCTGCCTTGAGGGTGCAATCTCACCCACACTCACTCCATCAACCTCAGCTGTTCCACATACCCCCCGCCCCGCTACCTTCCGGGTCTCACCACCTCACCCTGCCATTAAACCACCTGCACTTGGGTTCGAGGATTTAGAATATGGGGTAAGTTTAAGGTGAGACAGGAAAGATTTAAAAGAGATCTACAGAGCAACTTTTTCATGCAAAGCGAATATGGAATGAGATGCCAGAGGAAGTGGAGGAGACTGGTACAATTACAACATTTAAAATGCACCCAACTGGGTATATGAATAGGAAGGGTTTAGAGCGATATGAGCCAAATGCTAGCAAATGGGATTCGATTAATTTAGGATATCTGGTCTGCATGGACGAGTTGGACTGAAGGGTCTGTTTCCATGCTGCACATCTCTATGACTCTATGCTTATAGACTCAGTCCTGGTCATTGCACTACTGGGACTAGCAGGCTGCCAACTAATCAGATCAACCAGTCTTCCCGGAGGTGAGGCTACATCCCAAGGGGTGGATGAAAACCCTGTCTCCAGCCAACGAACACTCCTTGAAGTGGCTACAGAGAGGCTAAGAATTTGCAGGGATGCATTCGCCACTAATTCTTCTGGTGAATTATAATCAGAATTTCCCATGAATAAGTCCCGAACCTAGAATGTATCACACAAAGGAGGAATTGCAGTGTGGTTGTAGCTCAAAACTGCATAAATATCATTAAATCTTACAGGGAAACCATATGCTAGAAAACAGGGATACTTACAAACTTGGTGGCAGAGGGACTGACCTGACCTTATTTGGTTAACTGTCCCATAAAGGGATGATGAGGCAGCATGGTGGCTCAGTGGTTAGCACTGCTGCCTCACAGCACCAGGGACCTGGGTTCTATTCCACACTTGGGCAATTGCTACATGGAGTTTGCACATTCTCCCTGTATCTGCGTGGGTTTCCTGTGGATGCTCCGGTTTCCTCCCACAGTCCAAAGCTGTGCAGGTTAGGTGGATTGGCCATGCTACCATAGTGTACGGGGATGTGCAGACTAGGTGGATTAGCATGGGAAATGCAAGCTTACAGGGATAGGGTAGGGGGTTGGATGCTCTTTGGAGGGTTGGTGTATACTCGATGGGCTGAATGGCTTGCTTCCACAGTGTAAGGATTCTATGATTTCTATGATAATGATGAGGTTGTGAACTCAAGACACAGCAAAACATTTCTAGAAGAACTCTTCTCCAATACAAAATTATGTCTTGAAATGTCTTGTCTAAAGACCTTTAATTTGTCATGCCCAAAAAAATTTATATGACCTGGTATTTATTAAAATGTCATCCACCAAGAAACACGACTCTTTGAACATGTCTAAATTATACATTCCAATGAACAATAACCTGAAAGCAATATTCTGACTTATCACTGGATTATTTGTACTATTGTGGAATAATGAATGACCTTAACTATGATACATACATGGAAGCTTGGTCAAAGCCAAATAAAACAAACTGCATTAGGTAAGTTAATTTTGTCTCATCATGCACATTTCATAGGGCACCCTGAATTAATTCGTTCACTCATTTCATTATCAAATGGATAATTATAAAAATACAAATCATTGGATTTGTCAGCCAGCTCAATTCATTTTACCAGAGTGGAATTAACTCATGCTCAATGCAGGGACATTGCCAAAGAAGAGAGAAAAAAAAAAAAAAGAGGTTAAGCCCAAACAGTAACTTGGTCAAACTGAGATAACTCACTGCAGATCTGGAATGCGAAGTAGTTTTGTGGCGAGTTTAGTTTATGCAGCACATTCCTAAAATGGTTGGCCACTGCAAACCAGAGGATAAACAGGGAATAATCTCAATGCCAAAGGTGGCAAGTTGGAAATACACTGGATATTTATAACACCATTTTCTTCATTAAAAATAATCCCTTCAAGTGGGAAGATGAGGCAAACTTTTGATTTTATTCATTTTTTTCACAATAGGAAATGAATGCAGAATGCACGGTAATTGACGTCCATGTGAATTTTCCATTGAGAGAACGTTCAGACTAAGTGATTTGATGCACCACATTAGAAAATATCGAGCAATTACAGAAACAAATGTGGAATGCAGCTTCTGAAGGGCAATTTATCTCCTGTATTCATTTTATCCCATATTGATAGTAACCGAATACAAGGTATCTACAACACTCAGCACATTATGTTGCACTATTTTGAAAGGATAAAAGTTTGGACAAATTCTTAGTAGGAGTCCTAACCAGAGATATATTGTAAGAATCTCATTTCCCCAACAGATTGGTATATATTGTTAAATGGTTTAGACACGTCTTTCACCCTTATTGCATCACACCAGGATAGTGCACTTGATTTCCCAGTTCCATATTCTCTGTTCAGTGTAGGTTTTAGTACAATGTCATAACTGATCAAACTAAAAGTGAGCGTAATTTTACAGGTCTCAAATGTATTTGCTGAACAGAATATGAAATGTGAATTCCAGCTAACAGTTAATTTAGGATTTTTATGACAATTATCTAAATGGGTTATAGAGAATTTTCAATTGCATCTTCATAATTAATACATTCATGAGATCAGTCAACCAAAGGTTCACATGACATCAAATTCACATTGGTAATTTTTTTATCACTTCTGCCTGACTTGAGTTCCTGTCTGACACTTGAGATAATTGTGCAATGTACTGCAAAGGTGAGAATGAGTAAAGATCTACTTCGGTCATATACTAATTTCTGAAAAGGCTTTACTCACTTTTCTTTGAAGATTTCTGACACGCAACCTTCACAAAAACCCATTGATAAAAATTTCAACATCCCAAAGTAATGTAGATGTATTGCAGCAAAGAAAGTCCTCAGGGCTTTTTGGTAATGCAGCCTATTCCAGCACTAGGACCTATGTTCACTGTCCCTTTATTAATCGATTCTTGTGCAGCCTCCACTTAAAGAACTGCTAAAGTACTTTCCTAATATCATGGCAAGGGACGTCTGGGAGTTCAGTGCACCAAATATGATTTATAAAAAAGGATGGTCGAAACTAAACACCTGAAAACCAGATCTAAAGCACAAATCCAGGGGGTTGCCACAGGCACTTGCATGGGCCCCAGCTTTGCCTGCCCGTTGGTTGGTTATATTGAACAGTCCCTCTTCAGTACGGACACCGTAACACCCTAACTTCTCCACCATTACATCGATGACTGCATCGGCACTGCATCCTGCATCCAGCATCCAGGCTGAACTGGAGCAGTTCACGGACTTCACTAACAACTTCCACCCTGCCATCAAATTCACTTGGTCTATCTCAGAAACCTCCTTCCCCTTTCTTGACCTCTCCATTTTGATTTGTGACGACAGCTTACATACCAACATTTACTATAAACCCACAGGCTCCCATAGCTACCTAGACTACGTCTGCTCCCATCCTGTGTCCTGCAAAAACTCCATCTCATTTTCCCAATTCCTCCATCTCCGTCACATCTGCTCTGACGAGGAGACATTCCACTCCCAAACATCCCGGATGTCCGTCTTTTTCAAACAACGCTCTTTTCCCTCCTCTGCCATCCAGACTGCCCTGCACCGTGCCTCCTCCATTCCCCACTCCACAGCGCTTAACCACCACCCCCCCTCTAAACATAATAAAGATAGGATCCCCCTTGTCCGCACTTTCCACCCTACCAGCCTCCACATCCAACATATCATTGTCAAACATTCCCTCCAACTCCAATTAGACCCCACCACTCAGAACATCTTCCACTCCCCACCCCTCTCTGCCTTCCGCGAGGACTATTCCCTTTACCACTCCTTAGTTCGTGCCACGCTGTCCACCAACCACTCCAACCTGCCCGATACCTTCCCCTGTAACCGTAAAAGATGCAACACCTGCCCAAACACCACCTCCCTCACCTCCATTCAGGGCCCTAAACAGTCCTTCTAAGTGAGACAGAGCTTCACCTGCATCTCCTCCAATCTAGTCTATTGCATCTGATGCTCCCGACGTGGTCTTCTCTACATCAGTGAGACCAAACGTAGACAAGGTGACCATTTCACTGAGCATCTCCGCCTGGCCTGTAACAGCCAACCTAACCTCCTGGTCACTGCCCATTTTAACTCCCTGTTCCACTCCCCCTCCGACATGTCCGTCCTCGGCCTCCTCCAGTGTCGCAGTGACTTGGAATGCAAATTTGAACACCACCTTGTCTTCTGCCTGGGCACCCTACAGCCCGGAGGACTCAATTAACATTGAGTTCTCCAATTTTAAATAACCTTCCCACCCACCCCTTCCAGCCCTATCTCCTCCCTTCCATTTCACCTTCTGAAACACCCCCCTTCCAGCCACCAATCAGATTCATCTGTCCCATTGACCAACCAGGTCGTACCTACCGCCAGTGTCCACCTATCATCACCATTCCACCTCCACACCTCTTCCCCAACTCTTTATCTGCAGTTCCTCCTACCCCCACATGCAGTCCTGAAGAAGGGTAATTCCCGAAACGCAGACTGCTCCTTTCCTCCAGATGCTGCCAGGCCTGCTGTGTTCTTCCAGCCTTCTGTTTGTCTACCTTGGATTCCAGCATCTGCAGGTTTTTTGTCTCTATCTAAACCATACTAGATTAGAACAAGCAGACATGGAAACAGCTTCAAATATAAATGAATAAAATGTTAGCAAACATCCATAGTTTATGTTTAGAGAAATCTTTAAAGCCAACAAATGAAACTTACCTCAAGGATATGTTCTGCCTGTTGCTCTCTGTCTAGTTTTCGTGACGTTGTCGTAATCAAACCTGCAAATTCAAAAAGAACCATTTCAGAATGTCTGAAAAAATTCTCAACCAGATACTATTATACATAATTAAGGATTCATTAACATTTCAGATTAAGTTGACTGTGTTAGTACCAGAAGATTTCTACTCGATACAAAGAAAATACAGCTTTCCATCATCTAGCACTCACATTACTAAAAAGTGGATGCTAAATGAAAGTGGTCCGAAAAACTTCTTTTTTTAATTAAAGAAAATCTCTTCAAATGTCAGCCTGTTTCTCAGAAGAAAAAAATCCCAGGCCAGGCAAATCTCCTCTGGACTCAAATGCAAGTACTTCTTCCTGTAATAGTGATTAGAAATGTATGCAGCTGTTGTATAGTTATTCATTTCTAGCATAACTTCCGTTTGCTTATATTCTACCCCACAGCCAATATTGCTTATGCCTTCCTAACCAGTATAACTACATTCAGGGATATGGGGAGTACATTCCAGGTCCCTCTGCTCATTTACATTTCTCACTATCCTACCATCAATTGAGTTCCCTTGACCTCTTATAGAATGTACTGTCTCACATTTTACCAGGATACCTTCCATTTCCCATTTTCCCACACACTTGACCAGTTCGGTGATATCTTCATGCAGCCTATAAAATTTACTTAGTCATTACTCATATGATCTGCAAACTTCTTAATCATGCCCCTTATATTCACTTTTAAATTTCACAAAAATCAAGGCACCAAGACTTTCCTCAAAGAGGATTAAAGTGTTTGGAGATTCCACCGTTTCTTTACCGGTTCTCCTTAGTAGTTTCTGCTACTATGTCAATCCTATTCATTATCTCTCACTTTTCTCTCTTTTGTTTTTAAAAAAGGACACAAAGAAGAAATTAACTCATCATTTTGAAAATGAATAGTGGAGATCTACCCTAAAAACAAAAGGTGCTGGGATCACAGCAGGTCAGGCAGCATCCATAGACAGAAAGCAAGTTAACGTTTCGAGTCCAGATGATTCTTTATCTAATTTGCACCTACTAGGGGAGACGTACCTAATGCCCTGACCAATGTTTATCCTGGAATGAAAACTGTAAAAGCAGATTAGCTTCTCATTATCATATTGCTGCCTTTGGGAGTTTCCTGCACAGAAATTAGCTGTACTTTTCCTACATTATGACAATGACCACACTTCAAAGTAATTTAGTAGCTGTAAACTGCTTGGAGATGCGGAATGATCATGAAAGGGCATACTTAAATTCAAGTCTTTCTGATCTAATACATTTACAAAATAACTTTGTGTTTTCCTGGACTTTAGTTGCCAATATTCTTGCACCCCGTCTTTGCTTGCCAAATTCCCCTTTGATTCCACTCCTGCACTTTCCTTATCCCTTTGAGTTTGCATAGTATTCAGCTCTCTGTTTGACAAATTTCCTTACCCTATCTTTGCTGTTGAGATACACTTAAAAAGAACACGGTATCTTACTAGACCGTATCAAAATCATTTTGGAATGTTGCAGAGGTAAGGCTTTTGGCAGTTAATGGCTCTTTGTGTACGCTCTGTGTTCTACACTAAAACATGATTTCACTTCAAAAAGGTACTTCATTAGGTGTAAACAGCTTTGGGAAATCCAGATAACATGAAAGGCATTATATAAACACAAGTCTTTATTTTCTATTTTTACTGAGACACGTTAACTAATCCGTAAACTGTTTCTTCCATTTAAATTTAATGTGAGTTTGCTGTATCTGCAAACGTTATCATACTTTGTGATTTCATATTGCCAGAGCCAACAAATATCAAACTCAATACGGAGTAATTGTAAAGTCACACAAAACATTTCGTTCAGCAAAAATAGAAAACAGAAACCTGAAGTGACAAAAACCTAATAGAAATATTCAAACAGCGCACAAAAATTAACATTGCACACACGCACAATACAAACAAGAAGGTATACTGCATTTAACTAAAAAGTTCCTGGCTTGTTCATTCTAATGGTTCAGAGAAGCAAATTTTAGTGGTAAAGTGTACCAAAGCAATGAAAGGAGCTAATATTGTGCTACATCAAAAGAAGCTCATTTTCAATGCCTACTTGTGCATTGCTCTTTAAAACAGTTCAACACATTCTGATGGAATAGTGCTATATTTTCTCTTTTCAAATGAGCTACCATTAGAAACTAAGCTATTTGAGTGTTTATAAGCTGTACAAATATCCAATATAATCTTTTCCCTTGAAGTATTCTGTTTCATCAGCTGCACAAACATACAAGTCGTGAAATCAAAAAAACATAGCTAGTATATATCTGGATTTTTGCCATATTTGGAATGAACAGGACCAACGCTTTGTGAAACCCACCATCACAAAAGCAGTAAAATGGGTGCAGAAACATTTCCGGTGCCTGGCTCCATTTTAGTGGTTGCTATATTTTACCATTGGATTAAACATTTACAAAATCAACAAGTCTTTATGAGATCCAGAACGCCATAGCTTACTGCAATGACACCTCTTCAAAACAAAATACAATTGTTCCCTTATCCTTTAAAAACATGCTAGTCAAAATTCAACTTAGACACTTCAAATGTAACTTGTTTAAAGTTAAACCCAATTTGATTAAACTATATCCTAATATTCAAATATTTGAAAACTAATATCCTAGCAGTTCAGAATCGGTCAGCAATCACTCTTTAGCTTCACATACCAGAGAAGCAAAACTAAATAAGGCATCTGTATGTCTGAGAACAGAAGGGGCCCATATTGGGAAACAGTGATAATACAGATTAGTATATAGAAAAAAAAAGTCTTGCTTTACAGCCAGAACACACTCCTACAGTAGAACAGAAAAATAAAGTATGCCCTTTTTAAAAGCCTAATTAACTAAAACTTGTAGCAATTAAAAATATTTGAATTTTGAACGAGTGAAAGCAACCATGAAAGATTAACTCATCCTCGATTGTTTGGTATTTGTTGAATAAAGTTAAACTGTTTGCAGAGCACCCAGCCCTCCCCACGCTTCCTTAATCTTCAATTTTAGCAATTTCTACAGTCTGTTGGAAAAATGTTATTTTGAATCAACTTCAACTTTAGAGATTAAAACAGTCTACACGTGTTTATTTTATTCTAAAGTCAACCGCAAAAATTTCACTTAATCAAATGCCTGAAAATAACTCAAGCTCAAGTTTTTCCAAGAGGCAACATTTCCTCATGCAAACAGGTCAGTAAAATGTAAGGGGTCTAGAAACAATACATTGAGAGCCATAGACATACAAGATCAGTTGTTACAGAAGGTTTCCAATTCCTAAAATGTAAGGTTGTTGGATGAACAAAATAATTGGTAAGAAGGGTCTGCAAAATGGCAATCCTTCACGGATTATCTGCATTTGTCCCATAACCCACAATTCCAGAACTCATTAAACAGTGTATTTTGACAACAATAAAAATTGATGCATTTATGCAGCAGGTGCAGTTAGTTACCATAAAGATTTCGATAATTTATGAAATTAGAAATATAAACAGAAAAATTAAAACTCATTACTGGTTAAATGTGAATGTTTCCCACTGAATGTGCAATGAAATTGATCCAGTTGCAAAAAGAGAACACAAACAGAACAGGAAGACTTGCAGATCTGGACGTAAAAATGGACTAATCATTTCCAGTGTCAAGATAATATGGGAAAACCCAAACAGAATGCTGGGTACATAGCCAAAACAGTGAAGTGTAAATCCACAGATGTTGGCAAAGCACACTTGGAGGGCTATGTACAGATTTGGCCACTGCACTTCAAACAGGACATGCATCAAAAAAAAAGTTGCTTAAAAGGGCACAATGAATGACATCAATGCCTACAAATAAGCTGAAAGGAAAGATGAGAAAGCTGGGGCAGAATTTTACGATCAGGTAAATACTGTAAAATGTGCAAGATGCCTGGTCCATTTTAATTGAGCGAATGGGAACTGTGGTTGAAATGGCTCGGTACCAGGGCATAAAAGGCTATAGACAAGGGCAGTAAATAGGATTGATGGTAGGCGTAGACATGGTGGACTGAAGGGCCTGAAGCTATGACTCTGCTTCCCTGGACAACGAGAATAATAGTCATCACAAAAAAAATTAAACTTTTTTGTCACCTTTGCTAATGCGTCCCATGACCCTCAACCCCTTCAGTACAGCTCGAGAAATAAAGCACACTGCATCCAGTTATGAGCCAAAATTGCAATCACAATTCCACATGAGGTCTTAGTAACACCAGTTATATAATGAAAAGACCTACTACCCAAAGCAGATGTGTCACTCAACCACCTCAGAAGAAGCCCCTTTGATAACAGTGGGGACCACTGAGCAGCACTTGTCTTTTTGTTTTTGATCACCATTACCCCTTTAACACTTAGCAGTCCAAATTAAACTCCACCCCACTCCCTTTCTACTGTCTATACAGCAGGCTCTGAAAGAACATCATCAAAACAGATAAAGCGTTATTAGGTGGCACAGATAAGTTGAATTCAGAATTATGCTTCAATACAGTAATATTAATGGAAATAAACTGTTTAATGCAAAACAAATTCAAAATAGACATTAAAAACAAAAAAAAAGGTCCTACTGAAAGGGATATTTACATGGCAAACCAAACCATAATATTCAAGAACACACAGTGGAATCCCTGCCCCACAGAGACGGGTGGGATTTCACAAGGGATGAACCTTGCTGCCCCATCTGACTATTCCTCATTATTGATTTGTTTTTCTTAGGGTTATTTAAGAAAGTTTGATGATCCTTTGGACCCACACCTCTTGGCAAGAGTTCTGCAAGCTTACAATCCAGAAAATTGTTGGCAAATTTCTAGACTTGCAGGAACAATATCTTTGATGTCAACTTAGTGCATGGAAAATACATACTACTGGTCAACTAAAAGTAAAAACCACTACATATTTATGATTTAGTCTATGTAACAAATGCTGAATGCTACATCTTATCAAATGAATCTTTAAAAAAATTAAATGATATATTTCATAAGTAAATTGAAAATAATACCATAATCACAATAATCATTGAATCACAAAATACTGCCAATCAAATCTTCCTTGACCTACACACTCAAAATTGTTTTATACCATCATAGAAAACTCAAAATTGTGCCTCAATAGGTCACGGATCATAGAAATGCAACATCTTCCAGACATTTCTAAACCAAACCATCATTATCATCAGCTGAGGCTTGTAAAAAAAAATTAACATTTGACTTGGAGTTACATTTAAATCAAAATCAAACCCATAACAACTTTAATATTTTAATGCATAAACACAGTTAGTTTTTTTTACCACTGTCTATCTTTACTCATGAAGAAGTTGAGAACTATTTTCTTCCTATTTTTAACTGCAATTTGAGAAAGCATAACGTATCTTCAAACTAGCTGACTTGGTTACAGCAGTAAACATGTGAATGAATCCTATCACATTCATTATTATGCCACTGTTCTTTAGCAAAATATTAGTTTCAATGGTTGAACCTGATCAGAAATCAACCATGTCATTTTTTGACAAGCTACGTGGAGGGATTCTCTCTATGAGCCCTAGCGAGTTTTCTCACTCTATCTTCCCAAGCTTGCCTCAATAATGTTCCACAAGCATACAGCACATTACTTGTCCTATTCTCCCACTCGCCAGAACTCCCAGGACTCTTGGAATTGATACCTTTTTTAAAGCCCAACTGTGCAACCAGTCAAGCAATTGTACTCCAGAACTCCCCTACATTGTTTATTTTATTTGTCCCGGACATGTTAGACAAAGGATAATTGGCATCACACCTGGTGGTCCTGCTGGGTGGGGTTGTGTGGAGTTGTGTGGGGTTGCGGAGCATGCTTGGGGATATTGCTGACTGATGAAGGCTCAGAATAACACATGGTCAGCTTAAGTGCCAAGTGATCATTCTAATGTTCATCACGCACTGTATGATCTAATTTCTATGTAGGTGGTGGGAAAATTGAAAACTATACATTAATGTGGCTAGGTGCCACAAGTATCAGGATATTAATGCTTGCAATCAGGCTTTTTGCTATTCACAAGTTTTGGTGTTCAACTTTTGGTTGGAAAATGGGACTTCTTGCACTCAACAGTGGGAAACTCCTCTCTGCCAATCTCTCTCAATTCTCCCAATTTTCTTAAAACCAATTCCCACATTATTCAGGGGCTGAGAGGGCACCATCCAATGTAGCAAGAATTAGCCACTGTAATAGAATTACTTTGTGTTGTTATAAACGTTAATGGCATCAAATAATAGATCTTTTATTAAATTTAAATTTGACAAATTGTGAGCAATTATTATAGAGCTATTTGATGGGATTCCGGCATCAAATAAAATGGGCCAACAATTTCTACATCAGAAAAAGGTTTACAGGATGGTCATAGCAGTCGATCCAGCAAGGTATTTGAGGGAATAAAAAATTCTTGCAATCGTCTTTGTGGAAAATCACACTTCTACGAGAAGGTACTGAATCTAACTGTTATAGCTACTGTCATCTGCAATTAGCTTTGCGGCTAATCAAACATCTATTTACATAAAACCTCAGTATTATTTGTCACAGGCAGGAACCATTCTATGCATTATTACAGCCATCTGTTAGACTAGGATTTGCCCATCAGCATAACCAAGTATAACACAGCCTCGTAAATTACTCTATATTGTAGGAGTAGCCTTAAAGAAAGTTAGATTAGGAGAACAATACAAAAGCGAAAAAAAAGAACCATCTGGAATTACTTTACTGCTTGTGCAAAATATCCATTAAGTTATGATAAAGTGACAACCTTTTAATATTGCACATTGCATTTATATGAAAATGACAAACTAGGAACAGTAGCAGAGTGTTAGGTTACTAGACTAGCAATCCAAATACCAAGACAAATGATTCAGAGATAGGAGTTCAAATCCTACCGTGGCACTTCGGGAATTTAAATTCAGTTAATTAATCAAAAGCTATGTCTGTAGTGCTGGTCAACAATTCAATTCTTAAGTGCATTTTATTTTTAGGAAAGGAAATCTGTGTTCTTATCCTGCCTGGCCTACATGTGACTCCTGTACACAAAAAAAGCTGATGCTTAATTGTCTGCTAAAATGACCTAGACATTCAGTTGTCTCGAAAATGGCTTATCTTCCCAAAACAATTAGGGTTAGGACTTGCTGGCAAAAGCCACCTCCCTTTCTTTGTCAGGTCATGGTTCACAGGTCTTGAGTCTTTCTCCCTTAAAGGAACATTTAGTAGCTGTAATCCATGTAATAATCCTTTATAGACTGTCCACTGCCTATGTAGAGTTTCCTCAATCCAGCACAGTCAACTTGTGCCTCATACTTTCATAATTTCCCTTCAAATTTAACATCTTTGTTTTAGATTGAATTACCTCACTTTCAAACATAATGCAAAAATTCTATCATATTTTGGTCACTCATCCTTAAAAGTTCTTTTACAAACTTAGCAATTAGCCATTTTTCATTATGCAATATTAGATGTAAAATAGGCTGTCTTCAAGTCAGCTCTTAAACATGTTGTTCCAGAAAACCATTCCCAAGACAATCCAGAAACTCATTCTCCACAGCTCTAATGCTCTTTTGGTTTATTCAGTCTATATGCAGATTGAAGTCAGCCATGATTAAGGTATTGCAAATGCTACAAACTTCTCTCATCTCCTGATTTATATCAGGTCCCACACTACCATGATTATTTGGTAGCCTATAAATAACTCCAATGTCTACCATTCTTTGTATCTTAGTTCCACCCAAACAGATTTCACACATTTTTTGTCTCACCCAAGATGCTCCCCGACTAATATACTGGTCCATTTTGTGCTTTCAGTGCAACCCCATCTCCGTTTCCTTCCTTAAATGTCAAATATCCTTCAATATTCAGTTCCCAATCCAGGTCACCATGGAGTCATGTTTCTGTAATACCACCTAGACCGTAACGATTTACCTCTGGGTGTGTCTTTAGGAAAAGTGCCTATGACTTTATGTTTTTGACATAATTCCACTGTGAAAGCATTCTCAATGCTCAGCCTTGTTTCTCCTATCTTCTAGATGTCTTTGCAGCGTTTTTATTTCCTGCTACTAGGTGAGCTCCCTTCCAATTTTGGTTCCCAGTCAGGGGTGTGGGAACCAATCCTACAGCACTCACAAATCTCCCTGTCAGCATACCCACTGCAGTCCTATTAAAATGTAATCCATCCAATGGGTACAGGTCCCACTTGCCCCTGAACTGATTCCAATGCCTCAAATCTGCTGCCACCCCTCTGCTACACTGGTTCTGCTGCCACATGTTCAATGGACTGATCCTCCTGTTATGTTCACTAATGAGTAGCACTGGGAATAATTCTGAGATTACTGCTTCAAGTCCTTCTGAGCACCCTGAATTTTGCTTTCAGAACCTCACCTGTCCTCCAGAATTGTTGTCACTAACGTAGACACCGACATCTGGCTGCTCCCCTTCCCCTGAAAGGAAGCCTATAGGCACTCCATACACTGTTAACTCGGGCACCAGGGAGGCAACACACCATTTATAAATTCTCTCCTCAAAGAAGTTTCCAAACTGAAATATGAATTAGCAAGCACAATAGAATCAGTGGATTCCGGCTCATCCTGCCTGGTTTTCTTAGGCTGTCTATTCCATTCCCCTTCTGCCTGCAGGTTTTGAATCTGGAGCGCGACCACTTCCCAATACATGCTACTCACAATGACCTCTGCCTTGCACATGCATAAGAAACACAAGTGTCTGCTCAAGTTCCAAAACTCAGAGCTCAAGCTTGTGTAGCTGGTGACACTTTCTGCAGGTATGTTCTTCCAGGGAGCATGATATGCCCATAAATTATGGGCGGCACGGTGGCTCAGTGGTTAGCACTGCTGTCTCACAGCACCAGGGACCGGAGTTCAATTCCACCCTCGTATGACTGTCTGTGTGGAGTTTGCACATTCTCCCTGTGTCTGTGTGGGTTTCCTCCGGGTGCTCCAGTTTCCTCCCGGAGTCCAAAGATATGCAGGCTAGGTGGATTGGCCATGCTAAATTGCCCATAGTGCCCAGGGATGTTTAGGTTAGGTGGGTTAGATGTGGGAAATATAGGGGAACAGGTCTGGGTAGGATGCTCTTCCGAGGGGCGGTGTGGACTTATTGGGCCAAAAGGGCCTGTTTCCATACTTTAGGGATTCTATGATTTTCTGAAAATCACACACACCGCAAACTGCACAGCCCACTTTTTTGTGCTGACTTGCTATCTCCAAAATCTGAAAACTATTCATTACCCTTAGAAGAAATACAAACTCAGTAGTAACTTAAAGTGAAACTGAAGGAAACTAAAGTTACTATTTTGTTTTAACTGGATTTCATTTTGAATCTTCCTTTTACAGTGTTTCTTCCCGAAATCCAAGTCCTTGCCACTTCTTTATAAATGGTATTTTTAGTTTTAAGCTATTCAGACAGCATTTTTCTCACCAGGCAATAACCTTAGATTTCCTGTGCCAGCACTCTTTGGATTTTTTCCAGTCTGTCTTTGTGCTGTGTTCAGCACAAAGCCACTCCCCGTTCTCCAAATAATGTCTACACTTCTCTGCAAGCTGTGTTTAGAACAAAACCACTCCCTGCTCTCCACGTTGTTCTTCAACTTGTTGCCTTCTCTCGTGGTGCACTGTCCGAAACAAAGTCACTCTCTGCTGTGCTCTTTTCTAAACTTGCTGCACCCTGTTTCAGTGCTGTGTTTACAAAAAAAAAGTGAGACTTCACTACCGTACTTACCTCGAAATGAATCGCAAATGGCAAGGCTATGAAAATGAAAAAGATCAAGCATTTTTGTGAAATTGGAAAATGCACTAAGGAAACATATGACCAACAGAATTTTTGTCAGAATGGCATTTTACTCTTTCTAGCTTGATGTTTTAACTCAGCGCCATTTTAAAAAAAGCCCTGTGGAAAGAACCTAATTTATTTTAACTTCCTCAGAAAAAAATACTCATCTGCAAAGTTTGGTCTCTTTGATAGTATAGCATTTCACAAGGCTATCCCTGTTATTATGGCGCAGCCGGTAGCCACAGCAACTAAATACTGGGGTAAGTTTTACAGAATCACCAGGAAGACACTTCCAAGGGGGAACATGAATACATATTCAAAACTATTATTTTTGCTAACATCTGCCAAGCAGAACATTTAGAAGAAACTCCGCTGGATTTCACTTGCAACAGCTCTGACAGAGACAGACTGGGAGACAATGGAATTGTCAAATTCACAATGCTTTTCTCATGCGTTTCCCTCAGGCACAATGTCACCAGTTATTTTTAAGTGTTCGGTTTGAATATTTAGAAGAATTCATTGAGCTTAAATATTACGTATTTTAATCAGTGGAAAGAACTCAAATTTTAAAAAATCACGAACAATAATTAAATACTATTGCTTAGAGCAAATTGATCTAGATATGCCTTATCTCTTTTCGAAAACAGCAGCATGGAATTAAGGAGGCAAATAGTATCTAAAAAAACACAGACAGACATCAAATTAGATGGAAAAATATATCCTCCAGAAATACATTCTAATTTAAAACTACAAAACCACATGCATTTTTAAAACAATAATAAATTCAAACGAGACAACACAGCAGGCCAGGCAGCATCAGGAAAGCTAACGTTTTGGGTCAGGACCATTCATTTTCTGAAGAAGGGTCCCGACCTGAAACGTCAGCTTTCCTGCTCCTCTAATGCTGCCTGGCCTGCTGTGTTCCACCAGCTCCACACTGTGTTATCTCAGACTCCAGCATCGGCAGTTCTTACTATCTCTGAATAAATTCAGAAGACTGTTCTGACCAGGATCTAATGGTTGGTTAGAAAAAGAGTCAGGACAGAAGGGGTTGGCACATTCAAGATAGAAATGAGGAGAAATTTGCTCTCTTCATAGGACAGTGGAGTTGAGGATCATCAGATCAGATCACTGAACAGCAGAGCAGACCTGCTGGGCTAAAGGGACTATTTTTGCTCTTAGTCACATGGATATTAATGTTATTTACTGATGCTGTGATTATAATGAAAATACGTTGAATTTTTGGTGCGGATTTTTATTTTCAAATGGGATACAGGCGTTGTTGGTGAAGAATTTCACTCCCCATCACTGACTGCAGTTGAAAAGTGGTTTTGAGTCACCCCCTCAGATAGATCAAAGTCAGCACTGGACAGTTAAGAGTCAACCAGCTGCAGTTCTGGGTCACACCCAGGTCAAGCCACACAAGGATGGCAGATTTCCTTCACATAAAAGTGAGTAAGCTAAATTTTCACAATAAATGATCACCATTCAGGTCACCATTACTGATGTTGGCTTTTTATTCCATATTTAATTGAATTAATTGTGGATTCTGCTTTAAATAGCAAACTTATTCAATTTTCACTCTTAGACACTCTTATTCAATGATTCTAAAATCAATTAGACATGCCATAAATGTGTCATAAAATGTGAAATAAAGCAACTTCCATAACACAAAACTTACCACAAAGCACTGATTTTTCATGTCTTTATTTTAACTTAATAAGTTCAATGATTTACTGGAATTCAAAAGTTTGAATCATTGTGGTTTTGGTGGCACTCTCCCTATTTCAATTTTGCATACAAACCAAGAAAGAAAATAACTGATGATAATATGAAACATTAGGTTCTGGTAACCAGGGATGGAAGGCAACACAGTTCTCTTTGTAATAGAGATAGTAAGAACTGCCGATGCTGGAGTGTGAGATAACACAGTGTGGAGCTAGAGGAACAAAGCAGTCCAGGCAGTATCAGAGGAGCAGGAAAGCTGACGTTTCGGGTCGGGACCCTTCTTCAGAAATGGGGGAGGGGAAGGGGCTCTGAAATAAACAGAGAGGAGGGGAGCGGTGATAGTAGGTAGGTAGTGGTGGGGATTGGTCAGTGAGGTGGGAGGAGCAGATAGGTGGGAGAGAAAACGGACAGGTCAAGGAGGCAGGGACGGCGGTGGGGGGGTGGCTGGTCTTAGGATGAGGTTGGGGGTGGGGAGATTTTGAAGCTTGTAGAGCCCACATTGAGACCATTGGGTCGTAGGCTTCCAAGGCGGAATATGAGGTGCTGTTCCTCCACTTTCCGGGTGGCATCGTTGTGACACTGCAGGAGGCCCAGGATGGACATGTCGTCCAGGGAGTGGGAAGGGGAGTTGAAGTGATTTGCGACTGGCAGATGTTGTCGTTTGCTGCAAACCGAGAGTAGGTGCTCCACAAAGCGGTCTCCGCCTCCTTGACCTGTCTGTCTTCTCTCCCACCTATCCGCTCCTCCCACCTCACTGACCAATCCCCACCACTACCTACCTGCTATCACCGCCCTCCCTCTCTATTTATTTCAGAGCCCCCTTCTCCTCCCCCATTTCTAAAGAAGGGTCCCGACCCAAAACGTCAACTTTCCTACTCCTCTGATGCTGCCTAGCCTGCTGTGCTCCTCTAGCTCCAGTGTGTTATCTCTTTGTAATAGTGTGTTTAGGAGTTTCCACGCAACCATAAAGAGTCGGTAGCCGTGATGTGGAGATGCCAGGGCTGGACTGGGGTGGACAAAGTCAGAAGTCACATGACACCAGGTTATAATCCATTACGTTTATTTAAAATCATGCTCCGAGTGCTGCTCCTTCATCAGGTGAAGTGGAGGGAAGCGCACAGGCACAGAATATATAGGCAGAGAGATAATGGCAAGATAATTGCAGATAATTAAGAGTGTCAACAGATCTGTTGACAACATTCTTAATTACCTCGAATTATCTTGCCATTATCTCTCTGCCTATATATTCTGTGCCTGTGCACCTCCCTCCACTACTCCCGATGAAGGAGCAGCACTCTGGAAACTTGCAATTTCAAATAAGCCTTTTGGATTACAATCTAGTGTCATGTGACTTCTGACTGACCATAAAGAGACAAAAGTCACCCCAAACTTAAAGGCACTGAAGCATATATTGCGCAGATTAAAAGTATTATGCACAATGTTTACAATATTTATAAATCAGTGCCCACTTCATAATACCTATACACAAAAACATTCATGCATGAGAAGAATATTTACGTACTTCACTACCGATAGTGATGGTTGTAAGCTATCCATCTCTTCATTTGTTTCCTTACTCAATTTCCCAATAGTACTTTTCACTGTATGTCTTAAAAAGTGCCAATCCTTTCTCTTATTCTTATGGTAAGACAGTGTGGAGCTGGAGGACCACAGCAGGCCAGGCAGCATTAGAGGAGCAGGAAAGCTCACGTTTCGAGTTGGGACCCTTCTTCAGAAATGGGCTTCTGAAGAACGGTCCCGACCCGAAATGTCAGCTTTCCTGCTCCTCGGATGCTGCCTGGCCTGCGGTGTTCATCCAGCTCCACACTTATCTCTGACTCCAGCATCGGCAGTTCTTACTATCTCTTATTCTTATGGCTACTGTTATCTCACTCGTTTGCTGCACACAAACATCTCACTGCCATTTATCACATTCCCACTCCCTTCATTTCCAATCGCCACCTCTACCACCTTGTCTATTATGCTAGTCTACTTCCACTCACCATTTCAGTTCATTTTGGAAGGAAGAACAAAAGAACACAGTATTATGTTAACGGTAAAAAGCTGCAACAGAAGGGACTTGGGGGTACTTGTGCATGAAACACAAAGCTAGCACACAGTTGCAGCAGGTAGTCAGGGAGGTGATGGCATGTTGGCCCTTATTTGAAGGGGGTTGGAGTACAACAGTAGGGAAGTCTTACTGCAACGGTGCAAGGTGCTGCTGAGTGCTGAGAACAGTTTTGGTCCCCTTATAGAGTCATATAGCACAGATAACGAAAAATACCATTTCACTGAAGGCAATTCACAGAAGGTTCACAAGGGTGATCCCTAGTATGAAGGGTGTGTCTTACGAACAAAGGCTAAACAGGATGGGGTGCTACTCACTGGAGTTGCGAAGAGTAAGAGGTGATCTGATGGCAATTACAGGCTCCTTAAGGGGCTTGACAAGGTAAACATTGAGATGACATCATCCGTCATGAGTGGGAGTCTAGGACCAGAATGCTTAGTCTCAGAATAAAAGGGCACCAATTTAAGACTGACATAAGCAGGGTTGAGTGTATGTGAAACTCTTTGCCAGTGACAGCTGTGAGGGTGCAGAATCTTTGTGTATATTTAAGGCTGAGATAGATAGATTCTTGATCAGTAGGGAAACCACAGATTAAACATAGGAAAATGATAGAGATTTGTCAGATCAGCCATAATCTGAACAAATGGCAAAACAGGTTCAAGGGACCAAACAGCCTGCTCCTGTTCCTATTTTTTACGGTTTTATGCTTGATCCCAGGCCTAATTGTCAAATATAATCCCCTTTGAACCTGCCCTAATCTTTTCCTTTCCATTCTCATTTCCACTGATTCCCAACTCAATTCCTGCTTTTCAGCAAGGAATCTCAGTAAAGATATTATTGCCATACAGCGAATTCAACAAAGGTTCACCAGGCGTTTTCCCAGAATGACGGGACTGTCCTATAATCAAGTGATGAGCAAATTAGGCCTGTAAAGTCTTGAGTTTTGAAGCATGAGAGATGACTGCATTGAAATCTACAGAGTACTTACATGGGTAGACAGGGTGCATGAAGGTAAGGTGTCTTCCCGGATTGGGGAATCCAGTACCAGGAGGGCGCAATTTTAAAATAACGAAGATACCATTTACAACTGAGATGGAGACTTTTTTTCTTCTTTTTACTCACAGTCGTGAATCTTTCAAACTTCCCAGCACACAGGGCTATGGAAGTTCATTTTTTGAGTATGTTTAAGATAGAGATTGATAGATTTCTGATTACCAGCGACGTGCAGAATTATAGGGATTGGGTGAGTAAAAAGCATTAAAGTATTCTGTCACCCATGATCATAGATGATGGGGTAGGCTTAATGGGCTGAAAGGCCTAATCTTTTTGTTTCATGGGAACATAGGAACACAAGCTGACTAAAATTTCTACAGTGCTAAAAAAAGTGCAAACATTCTTCATATGTTGGAATGCCATGTTGAAAATTTAGGCAAATCATTATGGGATGGAAACCATTTAAAAATCACCATGAATAATATTTTTAATCTGTTTTATAAGCACCTCAGTCCCTTGAAGTTTAGGATGACTTTCATCTCTGTAATGGCATTTTTCTTGCCATGTTGGAGTTCTCCTAAATATAGGTTAGAAAGGACTGAATTGCTTTCCACTGTCGATCACCAGAATTGAATTTTTTAACGTGTTTCATCAATGGCATTTTCCCAATCAGTTAAAATGCCAAAATGAAATAGGAACAGTGCTACCAACACTATAGCACTCTATATAAATGTACAGCAATGACTGGGGCTAGGAGATGGAGAATGGGAACAGTTTTCAGCTTTGGGTCATGAACACAGAATTGGAACACAACCTTGAGGAAGATTAAGGTGCAGGCAATGGCATTGGGATGAGGACTCCACTATTTGTATCTTTACCCATTGGATAGTAAGAGTGAGTGAGAGGAACAGCAAACGGAGTTGAGGACTTCCAAACTGGATAACATTCGGTTGCACATCCAAAGTGACATTTCTCTATTCGATTTACAATGGTTAACAGTCATATTGTGCTTTATATGGATACATGCTTATGTAAATTAGCGCAATTTGAAGTTCACTGGCGTACGGAAGTATCCACTGCTTTAATATTTATCGATTACATTGAGTTTAAAAATCACAACCAACCATAACCTTCATGTCGTACTAAGCCATGAGGGAAAATGATTAACAATGTAATTTCCTCTGTACTGGATATTCCAGAAGTTAACTTACAAAAGCTTTTAATGCAACTCCAAGGGAGTATGGTCTGAACAGCACTTTAATCTGATGTCTATTTATCTGTACCAGTATGAAGCAAAATTATCTGATAGCAAAAAGCAGGTAACAGTGTCAGCTTTGTCTGATATCACCATCTGATATTTGTCGATTAGCACTAAACCTTTTGTTCCAGCGCCTACATCTGCCTCACAGCAGAGAAGAAAAATAATCAGGCGGTTCCAATTTCACTTTTATTAATATTAGCACAAAAGTGTATGCGGTTAGTTTATTTGAGATAAAACTGGGAATATGATTTTGCACTGGCGTTTAAAAGAAAAGGCTGATATGTCAGTATTGCTCGATAGAACTGGTATAATATTAGAGGCACTGTTCTTTGAATGAGCCTAAAATTTCTTACAACCCTCAGGTTCAGAAACTAACTGTCTTTCCATTCTTTCCTATTTCACTTAACCACTTTGGAAAAGGAATTAGCAATATAAGTAATTATCAACTATCTGTTGTTGCATTAAATCAAAATACTCAGGGACCCATTTCAGATACATTGGGCTGAATAGCTCCCTGCATTATAACAATTCTCTGATTCTACTTCCCTCACCACCATTGAAGAGTCTCTGTAAGAAGCTACTTGACCAAGCCTTTGGTCACTCATCTACACTTCCCTTAATAGTCTGTTCCCCATTTCTTCCCTTTTGTAAAGTAGCATGGGTCGATTTACTACATCAAACACACTGTATTCTTTGTGCTGGCTTTACTAGTTTTGCCTTCAAACCTCAGTAGAGAAAGCAACTACTGCAGAGATCATGTGGCTTTGGCGAATCATCAGTACAAATTACAGTACACAAATACATTTATTCAAACATTCCCCACCACACCCCCCACCTCACCAAGCTGTTACTAAAAAAATTTGAACACATCATTTTACAACTACGAGTTACCTGATCTCTGAAGAAAATCACTGCTCATGAACAAAACTTGCCCATTCTAGTCTGTCCCTGTAGATACATCGTATACATAACCTTTAAAGCCCACAAATCTACCATTGGTACACAAGAGACCTGTAAACTGCTCCCTCCTGCAATGATATTTCTTCTCAAAGTCAAGTCTTTGTGCTCCCACCCTGGATGCAAGTACAACTGGTTTTCCTTCCTCTATGAAAATTCAACGTCTTGTCTCCCTGGAATCACAGTGTAATATGCATCAGCCTTAACATTGTGAGAGATAGTAGGAACTGCCAATGCTGGAGTCTGAGATAACGAGGTGTGGAGCTGGATGAACACAGCAGGTGAGGCAGCATCACAGGAGCAGGAAAGCTGACGTTTTGGGTCTGGACCCTTCTTCAGAAACCCTTAACATTGTGGTATCTTAACATGATGCTGTGATCAGTTCTCTAAAACCACACAGGCAATGCTTCCAAAAACTGATCTTAATAGTCAGTCAGGCAGTACAATTCAGTGTTGTTGCTCAGATATTCCAGTACAACATTCTATTAATGACAGAGGGATACACAAGTATATAACAACGTGACTGCCATTTTCTCCCTCAGACCCTTTTCCCATTATCATGTGTAAATTTCTACAAAACCTCAATAATGCATCTATTTTACTGATAGGAATGCCTGCAGGGCATGCTTAGTGAAACAGAAAATCCTGCAGAACTGGCTGATTTCCCCACTACTGATACCCATTCATGACAGGCAAAGCTCCAGACCAGGAGTACACATTTCATGAAATATACATAATTAGCTCCTATCAGGATCTGAAACTGCAGCTGGTCTTCAAAACAACAGGTGGAAATTAATGGGTTAATCGAGAAAGATAGATTTCAGGCAATACCTAGAAGCGATTCCACAGCTTCAAAGCCGTCTTCAATGTTAAAACAAAGTACCACAGTATTTCAGCTTGCCTATTAAACTATGTATTATTATGTAGGTCTCAACCTCAACTTCCTTACTGTCTGCATTTTCTAGAACTACAGGAAGCCACGGAAGTTGTTGGGGAGCTGGATATATTTCCTGTGCAATTGGGCTAGCAATCTGGAGATCATTCAAAATCATTGTTGTAAACAAAAAGGGCACAGAAGCAAACCAAATTGAGGATACGGATTGCCCATTATACTCTACAGCTGCATGAATGTTACAGCCCACCATGATTCCCGACAGGTCTTTCAAACAATAGTACAGTTAGCAAATTGACAGTAGAGCCCAAAAGCCATGTGTGCAGAACTGAGCAGTTATCAGCATGAAACACAAAACATTCAAATTCCTCTACCTTCCACGTAAACTGCCAGATTGAATGCCAAGTTTTAGGATATTTACTCATAGGTATTTCTATAAAATAAATGTATTTTTTTATTCATTAATGGGACAAGGGCATCCCTTACCAGGAAGCATTTATTGCCCAGAGGGCAGTTAAGAGTCAACCACATTGCTGTGGGTCTGGAGTCACATGTAGGCCGGACCAGGTAAGGATGGCAGTTTCCTTCCCTAAAAGGATATTAGTGAACCAGATGGATTTTTCCGACAATTAACAATGAATTCATGGTCACCATTAGATTCTTAATTTCAGGTATTTATCTAATTCAAATTCCAAAATCTGCCATGGTGGGATTCAAACCCAGGTCTCCAGAATGTTACCTGGGTCTCTGGATTAACAGTCCAGCTGTAATATTATTAGGCCATCGCCTCCCCAGTAGGACTCTCTTTATAAATGCAAGGTATTTCTAGGGTACTATGTTAAAAAAGGTAAAGTCACCACGGTTCCACCAGGTCATAGGGATACTCTCTCATTGCAGAGAGATGGCTGGAGGTAATTTAACCTGAGGCAAGGGGAAAGGTTAAGATTGAGTCCTTCAAAGCAACCTCAGTCAGTGTGAGAATTCAACCTACCTTGCTGTTGGTGTTACTCTGCATTGCAAATCAGCTATCCAGTCAATTGACCTAACCGACCCACAAACACTACAAAGGAATTGGTAGGAAATACAGTACTGCATTGGAACCAATCACTGGACTTGAACCTAAAACCTTGGGGCTCAGATGTGAGCATGTTATGAACCAAGTCAGAATTACACACAACCATAAAGGCCAGAGTTGCCAAAGTACAACTAAGTCCCTGCTGTTATGAGACTTCTGAATGGATCTCTCAAATTTTAAATTAAATGTTGATCACGCTCTTTGTGAGCCTTCTCTGTAGCTGTAACATTGTATTCTTCACTCTGTTCTATTAATGGACTTTGTATGGTACGGTCTGTCTGTACTGCACACAAAACAAAAAACTTTTCATTGTTCCTAAGTATGTGACAATAATATTCAAATTAAACATACACTACTTATTGGTTGAGATCTTTAATTTATGAACTGCCAATAATGGAGACAATTACAGTTTATTTTGTCATTCATTTGTGGGGAATGGGAAACGCTGGCTGGGCCAGCATTTATTGCCTATCCTTAGTTGCCCTCTGAGGTGGTGATGAACTGCCTTCTTGAACCACTGCAATCCATGCAGTCCATTTGGTTGAATGGACCCTGTTCACCCCACTCCCAATTTCTTCTGTACATATGTGTTTCTAATGCAAATAATAAAAAAACTCTCAATATTGCTATAGCATCACAGGTACTGCCAAAAGAAATGCAACTTAGGTGATCTACCAGCTAAAATTTCTCTAAAATAGAACATTGAGATGCTGAACATTCAAATTCAAAAATGGGCACTAATATGTTCAAGCATGGGAAGATGGAACCTACGCATATGTATTATCAATGTATGTGCAGGTCCTAATTTTGCTACAAAGGCATTGTGTACCCTCCAAGGTGGGCAGACTGGGAAGTATTTTTCATAGAATCCCTACAGTGTGGAAACAGGCCCTTTGGCCCAACAAGTTCACACCGACCCATCCTCCTATAGCCCACCTAAGCTCCACATCCCTGAACACTACGGGCATCCCACCCAGACCCCACCTAATCTGCACATCCCTGAACACTATGGGCAATTTAGCATGGCCAATCCCACCGAACCTGCAAATCTTTGGACTGTGGGAGGAAACTGGAGCACCCGAAGGAAACCCATGCAGACACGGGGAGAAAGTGCAAACTCCACACAGACAGTCGCCCGAGGCTGGAATCGAACCCAGGTCCCTGACACTGTGAGGCAGCAGTGCCACCCTAGTCTTGCACAGTGTACGTCCCATCACACACTGAAGAAAGGAGGAATATATTCTCTTACTTTGTCTGCAAGCCAGTGGGAGACAAACGTATATCAAACTTCCAGTCTACAATCCCAGTTTCCATGGGCCCCATTCCAGCCATTCTCATATTTCAAGTGTTACGCCAGGTCCCGAGACTGAGTGTCAGACATAGGATCGCACAACATAGCAATTTCCTCACCCTTCAAGCATTGATGACAATGCTCTGTATAGCAAGATGTCTTTCTGCAAAAAGCCATCCTTGAAAATCCTAAGGCAGCCAGAATCTGATGTAGCAGTACTGTGTTAGCCTGCAAGCCTTCTTATGTCTGTTTTAAAAGGAATGTTTTCATGAAATTCGTACCAGGGTGGAAACTGGATCATTATGTTTGAGGCTGTTCTTGTCTAAACATACAAAACTACAGTGCAAACATCAAGGTATAGCACCAACATTGATAGAGATTGACTTATTAATATTTACCAGTGACATGAAAATGTGTTTGCATCAGCAAATTAAGTAATAATAATTTCAGATACCAAAAGGTTGAAGATACCAGTGTGGAAACCTCGCTACGTACAGTTGAACTCTTTTTATATAATCTCATACTGTAAATCATTTCCCTTATGGTTCAGATGATTAAATCAATAAGCTGTTAAGTGAGGGCTTACAAATCCAGGTTAGAGATCCCATTTGTATGTAATGAGTTGATTGGAATCCCAAAGGCACTACAATTAAGGGACAGAAAATTAGTGGAGAATCTGCACTAGAAGCAAAATCAAATGTGTATTTATTATACCTTTCTCATTCCCAGAAAGACCCAATGGGCTTCAGAGTCGACTGTTATTTCAGAAAATATGGCAGTTTATCTGCATGCAGCAAAGATCCATGAATAGCAATGTCGCAAATCATTAATTAATCTGTTGAGAGGTAAATGTTTGACAGAACATCACATTATATTCCCTCCAGCTCTCCTCCAAAGTATACCATGGGTTTGTTTGCATCTACCTGACAATTCTAATAGGGCCTCAGTTTATTGCCTGCTTGAAAGGATGGCGCTCTGGGAATGACTCCCTCAGGACAGCACTGAAGTATCAGCTTGATGACATGCACAAGTTTGGAAGTGATACGATTAGGATTAGGATTAGAACTGGAAATCTTCTGACTCAGGGCGCAAGAAGTGGTTCTAAAGATCTAAAACAGATATCACACAGTTTAGTTACCATCTTCTGTTGTCAAGTTAACTTCTAATGTTCACAGTCTGCAATCAGGAATGAAGGATGGTGACATGGGGAGTTATCAAAAGGTAATAAGACCAATGAAAACATATTTCAAGTATAAAAGATGATTCATAGAAAAGCAAAGAAAATTTACAGGAAGCAAGATTGGTAAATGCTTAATATATGACCATTTAAAGCAAATAAAAAATCCTATTGGAGATGGAACGAGCAAAGTCGCAGGTAATCTTATTTTGGCACTGGTGGCATTATCCTATTTGGCAAATTTGCTGTTCAGCAAAGCATAAAATTTCCCTTGCAAGTTCCTGATAAAGGCAAAAATCCAATATCAATGCAGTAATTGAAAAATGATAAACAATCATCAAATCTGAACTGTTCCAAAATTACAGATTTGAGAAATAGAAATAAAGCTGGAGTGTTCAAAAAGTGAATATAAACTGGAATTATACCTAACATAACTGCAACATTAAGTCAGTTGCAAAAAATATTTCAAAATGTCAAACATTTCAGTTTCAACATGACAGCAGTATTGGAGACAATTGGCATTACAGAGTGAGAACACCTTTTATTGCACATTGCCATCTACAGAAAATGCTGGAAAATGTTCAGCAGGACTGGAAAATCATGTAGACAGAGAAGCAGAAGCAATATTTCAATGACCTTACAACAGTTGTTTTAATATTCTAACGTATATGATTGATTTTGTCCAATTACTTATCTACAAAATCCTGCCAGTGAGCTCTGACAACCCCAAACAGCTTGCCTTTATAAATCTTTGTCGGCAGTTCATCAAATCAGGATTTAAACACTTACCAATGCCATCTCCACTTTTTTGAGATGAGCAGGAAAGCCAAAAGAGGATTAAGGACAAATTCCATAGCATGCAACCCAGGTGACCAAAGACACTATCATGATTGATGAGTAGAAAAGGCAAAGGAGGACTATCACACAATGACAGAAAGTTAAACAATAGCTTCACCCTTGCTCCACGTCGTTCTGTTACTGAATGCCTTGAACATGGTTTTTCTAGATCTACATGGCTATTCTGGTCATCTCCTTGTTGTCCTCCCATAATCCAGCCTGCATCCATCTCAATCGGTCAAAAACTATGCTGCAATATTCCTAGACTATACCAAGCTTTATTGAACTATTCCAATTGTGTCTCTGATCTACAATAGTTTTAGGTCCCCCATTGTTTTAAACATAAATTATCCATCCTTATATTTAAATTCTTAAATGGTATCACCTATACCTGTAACATTTTCCAAAACTACAATGCTCCCTGCATCTCCCCATTTGTCTGAAATTGGCCTCCTAAGCTAATGTTCTTTTCTTCTGCTCATATCCAACAGCAGTGCTTTCAGTCATCGTAGATGCAGGTTGTGAAAATAGCTCCTTTAAGACTTCTAGTTCTGCAGCTCTCTCCCCTCCCCGTCAAATTTCTAACCAAATACTTAGTTTCCTTAGTTGCCTTAGCACTATACTTCCTTACACTAAAATAACACACGTACATTTCAACTTTCAGACCTTGGCTCCTGTCTAGACTGAAAGGCTCTCTCTTCTCATACCATAAAGATTTAAAAAGAATGAGCTTAGCAGTTACATCCAATTCCTAGGGAGAATAGACTGCCAACACAATGTGCGCCAAACAGGCCGCACAATTCAGACTAAATTTCTAACTTAGTAATTACTAAAATCACTTAATTCTACAACAGCTCGTGTAGAACATGAAAAATGTCACAACAGCAGGCAGGGTAGCAGGAAACATGCAAATGAAATCAACACTATTCAACCTCTAACTCGTACTATAAAGGGGATGCAATGTCCCATGTTTACACTGAGTTATGAAAGAGAAAATCCTTTATATTCCTCAGCATACAAACTACTTATTTTATTAAATACAAAGATCCCCTTTGCTACACTAAAAACACGTGGAATCCAGATTCACAAATCCAATGATATGCTTAAGTGCAGTCTCATCCAACTTCCTAGAAATTAACATTCTCAGAACTTTCAAAATATCCTGCAATCATTTTTAAGAACCTAATGTTAATAAATTGGAAAAAGCCCGTGAACAAGGGCCTAAAAATAGCGTAAGTACAGAGTTGATGCAGACTGCAACAAATTAAGGAAGACTCAATCAGCCAACAGCTTTTACCAAGCAGTGGAACAACAGAGACAAATGACTTCCAAGTGCTTCATGTTAAAAAGGTAAAAGATTGTAACTGGGCAAAACCTGAAAACTAAACATTTCACATCCCGCCCAATCTAGTTGAGAGCTTCACCAAGAATGCAAAGATTTGACCTAAACCACTGTTTAAGATTATCTAGTGCCAGGGATGGACAGAAATCGCTCTCTCACTTTTAATTGTTTTCAAAACAAGACTAGAAATTCATTTGAGCGGATATAGATTTCAAGTAAAATTACAAAACTTTAGATATGTTTCACTCCAATCCACAAATATTTGAACATTATACAGTGCTTTCTCATATCCTCAGACTCAAAAGAATCAGATGCTACTGTTACTTAAAAAGTTATTTTTTCCTTCAATTCCTTTTTTAAAGCATCAATAATTTTAGTCTGATCACTGAATACATATCAAAACTCAGTTTGAAAACTACCACCAAATAATTTCAAAAAGAGGATTTATAATCAAGATGGATCTATGCATAGAACTAAACCCAAAATCAATAAATTAATAATAATGATATTCTTTAGGCACTGAAGATGGCAAAATGCTGTTTAACTTATTCTAAGTGAGCACCCAAATAATAAGTCTAGCATGGATAATGCTTCCAAATCTTGGGAGTATAAATTATGTATTGCCTAGAAATAATTGCTTGCAATAGTGAGTACAAATGTTGAAAAAAATTGGTATCACATCATAACTTCCTATATTTAAATTCATGCACTAACCTGTTTTATGTCAATGTCCATATTCAAATAGAAGATACAGGAATGTCATAAGAGTACAAAATGTTCATATGCTAACAAAAACAGCAATTTCTAAACTTGTGTTCACATGATATGACAGTTTCAAAAAATTCTGTTCAATTTGACAAGTATTTTCAGTTCAATTAAATTTGAAGCATGAATGTCTTCAAACATCGGTGTTAAAATTCAGTACAACCAATCAAGAAATATTGAGATTTGTCACTTTGAGCTTTCAAAGCATTTTAGTAGCATATTTTGAATAATATTATACCTCAACCACTGGTTGGAGTTTCCCAGTTTATGATCCCACTATCTGGGGCATTGGTATTCGAAGCATGATCCATTCACTTCAGATAGTCCAAAGGCTGGTCCAAAATACAAATCAGTGACATGCAAAGCCCGAGCTGTGACCATACCATAGAATACCACAACCATCAGCCCCACCACTCGTATGACACCACATCACTGCTTTCTTTTTGACAAAGTGTGTTTGAAGGCAGACCTCATGATTCGACTGATTGTGATTTAAGTGAAAATGCAGTTTCGCCTAGTATTGGGAGTTTGTTTCTAATATTTTTTAAAAATTCATTCACAGGTGGTGGCACCACCGGCCAGGCCAACATTTATTGACCATCCCTAACTGTCCAGAGGACAGTTCAGAGTCAACTACATTGCTGTGGGTCTGGAGTCACACATAGGCCAAACCAGGTAAGGATGGCAGATTTCTTTTCCTAAAGGACATTAATGAACCAGAGGGGTCTTTCTGACAATCATGGTCATCATTAGACTTTTACTTCCAGGTTTTTATTGAATTCAAATTTCACCATCTGCCACGGTGGGATTCGAACCCAGGTCCCCAGAAAATTACTTGGGTCTCTGGGTCATAGATCATGGAAACAGGCCCTTCAGTCCAACCATGCCAAAAATAATCCCAAAATAAACTAGTCCCACCTGCCTGCTCCTGGCCCGTATCCGTCCAAACCTTTCCTATTAGACTAGCAATAATACCACTAGGCCATCGCCTCCCCTAAAACATCTCCAGTTATAAATTCATCTTAGAAAAAAAAAAGTAATGTATAAAATGACCATAAACTAATCACATTTAGCAGAGAAAAAGCAGAAAAATACTTATAGTCTGTATAATTCCACATTAATTCTGATCAGTTCTTTTGTGGAAGTAAAAGCAAGTGATGTCTGACTGTTATGTGGTCATAAGGGATCTAATGCCCTACCCAAGTTGCTCAGAGAGGTAAAACATTTGAGAAGTACTCATCCAGACCACGATGGATCATCTACTCCCTGTCAACTATAGGGCAAAGTCATTATCAGCGGCAATATTAAGCTGCATAGACTAGACGCTCCCATGTTCAATTCTCAAATGAATGGAGCTTGGCAAGAGAAATAATTAAGGATCGACAAATACACATCAGGCTGAGGATGGTGAAAATACTAGCCAAAATTACCGATCCTCAGTTCAGTCTAGTGATTTCAGAGGAATGGTGCATGGATGATATATCAAAAGTCAGACAACACCAGATTGCAATCCAACAGGTTCATTTGAAATCACAAGCTTTGGCAGCGCTGCTCCTTCGTCAGGTGAATTTCACCTGACGAAGGAGCAGCGCTCCGAAAGCTTATGATTTCAAATAAACCTGTTGGACTGTAACCTAGTGTAGTAAGACTTCTGACTTTGTCCACCCTAGCCCAACACCAGCGCGTCCACATCACGACTGATATGCAACGGCTGGCTGCATCAGCAGCCTTATACGATAGAGCATCTAAATTTATGCATGAATAATTGCAGAGTTATACCCAGGCAAGAAGGAACATTTCCATGACAGAAAACGTAACAGACAAAAAAAAATTAAGAGAAGAAATTCCTTTAGTGCTTTGGCTTCAAGTAGTTCCAAAAACCCAGCAGCAATTGGTGGTGCTTTCTTTCTACTTCAATAACCTTGGCTCCTCATTAAAAAAAAAAATCACAAATTCACCAGAGGCAAAGAAAAAATATGGTGAGCAGACTGAAGTTGGAAATTCCATTTTTATTTTGGAGAAAACTGGTGGAAGCTTATGGGGACCACCCACATCTTGCAGTGTAAATTTCCAAATAGTATGTTCTCTTCGTTCAATATAAAGAGAGCTGCTGGAGTCCACACGGTTGAGAAATTAAAATGAAGGTATCCAGCAAAAGGGCTGACAAACATGCACGCCAGATTAGAAGGCAGGGATGTACATGAAACGCCTTGAAGTGGTATGATACAAGGCAATTAGGATGGAAAAATGCTAAGTAGATCATCACTTCTAACCAACCAATATTTCCTAAAATAATCTCAGTAAACGACTTATTTTCTACAGAAGGCAAAATGATCAGACTGAATTTTGGAGGAAGATTAATTCAAAACACTACTATATTTAGACAGTTGGGTAGGGTGCATGTACAGGCAATAGAATTAAGAATTATTTCCGCAAGTTAAAACATCATAACCATCAGTTATACTGTGTGGTAGTTAGAGTAAAACTAAATAATCTTCCATTAATGATGCATGCTTATGACTCATATCTAATTCTTCTTCTTTACATCACCATTTATGTAATTTGTCAAGAAATCTAACAAGTACTAAATAAATATATCGGCCATGAGATAACTGTTATTACAGATTTGGGCGACATCCCACCAGTGCATTTTATTAAAAATTTTAAGAACATTTTAAAAGTGACCCTTAAGCAAGTCACTGCTCAGATTTAAAGTCCCAATCCAAAGTTAGAGAATACCCATTACAAAGAAATTGAACAAATAATTCTGAAGGAGAAGTCACATTCAATTGTCCTCAATTTACAGCATTTTCATTGGTTCTTTACATATGTATAAAGGAACATTTGCAGAATGCTGCACTTGTCAGATTGCACAAATGTACATTAAGTTTTCTTTTGACATTGTTAAACTTCAATTTTGGGGGGCAACTTTAACTTGTAACAATAATATAAAGTGGGTAATGTCACATTAGATGCCTATTTAAGTTTAAATAAAGAATCTGCTTAAGTGTAGCCCAGACTGACATGGAGTTAGAAAGGCACAAACTAAATACAATCAGTGATTAAAGTGTCATGTTGAAATATTTATGCAAATCCTTGTGTAAAGCCTTAGATGTGTTAACCATTAACAAATGTTAGTTAACTTTAGAATATTAAGCATTAAAATGTATACTCACCTTTGGTGTAGATAATCATTAATCCATTTCTGTTTCTCAAGATACAGTAAAAGCCTTGCTGATTTTGACCACAGTCTGTCACAATGTAATATTTAGGACAGATTTCAGCCAAATGTGGGGCACTACAATGCTCAATTTTAGCCCAACTGTGTGTTCATTTTCTCTGTCAACAGGCATTTCCCTCAGTGAGCATAAATTCACTTTGCAAAAACAAACCATTTTTGGCTTCTAGTTCCCATCATTTTGACTTGCAGCTTTAAAAAATACAACCTCCTTTCAGCTGTGTTCTGTGACTATTTGAGTTTGGTTTCTTATCCTATATAAATGTACATATAAAATGTACAGGCTGCCACATCAAATCAGGGAGATCAAAATTTCGTCTTCATTAAAACTTTATCACATTGGACAATGGTTAATTAGTCTGGAGCTTTGGGTTTCTTGAGTGTTTAAAAGATTATATGAATTGAGCTGAAAGCTTGAAAACAGGTTGTAAAGGCCCAATGGGAGCTTTGAGGGGGCAGGGAAAAGGAGCAGTTTTACCAACATTGCAGTTGAACTTGTTCGGAAAATTCTCGCATGCAAACCAAATGCACTTTTAGACAGTTAGATTCCTTTCCTTCAAATGTTCTTTATCTTCATATTCGATCAGTCACACTCTTATAGACAAGCACTGCAGGATTAATTACAATGAAACCTGTGCAATGGCACTATGACAGACAGATGAGTAACAAAAATTATCCTTCCTTAAGGCTACTAATAATTATTTTTTTAAATAGCTGTTGATATCAAACTTGATGACAAAAAGTTAGATAGAGAAGCAAGTTGTGAGGAGAATACAGGTTATGAGAGTGGGTAAAGCATTTGTAAAAGAGGTATAATGTGGAAAAATATGAGGTTGTCTGCTTCAGCAGAAAGCATAGAAAAGTGGCGTAGTATGTCACTTAAATGGAAGAGAGAAAGAGACAGACAGAGAGACAGTAAAGTCAAGGCTATGCTTTTGAATAACATGCCAGATGGACCACAAGAATGGATGGCTTTGAAATATATGGAACCAGTTAGTCAAGCAGAAATTGTGAATTCTGCAGTGATCTCTTGTGCAGTTTGTGGAAGATAGTGGAAAAGTTATAAGTAACTTGGAATTCACATGTTGAATTTTATTTTAGATTTCGATGATGAGATGAGGAACACTTCTTTCAATTACAAATTGAATGAAATTTGAAGGGATGCTTTAATGGCATGTAATTTGATCGAGGAGAAAAGAGAGGAAAAACTTTGTTTGATGATATCAATTACTAAACTGAAAAAGTAACCAGAGAGGGGAACAAGGAGACCAAAACAGTTCAAAAGAGATAAGAAAATTGCTTTAAAGATGTTCTTAATGTAGCAGATTCAACAACTTCACACTTAGAACAGACAAAAAAAATTGATGATTTTGTATAATGTGAAATACCTCAACTGCATTCTTATTTTTCATCCGTTAGAAATGTTTCAATGTGTCAACGCATGTTGAACTCAAACGTTCTCACAACTGGCATCACAGTTTCGAATAATATTCACACTTACCAGTCTTCTGGTTTATAAGGAAGAAACCTTGTGGATTGCCACCAGTAATCTTGTAGCTTAGCCTGTCACTGGAGCTGGAGTCTGGGTCAGATGCCTCAATCTGTACTACTGACACATCTTTAGGGCTGTTTTCCACAACTTCAGGGTAATAAACTGGCTCAGATGTCTGTGGAGCATTATCGTTAACATCCTCGATTTCAATGTACACTTCAATGAAGGAGAAAAGCGGCACCACTCCCAAGTCTGTAGCATAGACTGTAAGCCAGTAATGTGAAGTAGTTTCACGGTCCAGAAGTTCTGCTGTTTTTATTATTCCTGTGCAGGGACAAAAACCAGGAAAACTGATGAAGCATTTAGGTAACAAGAATGCTAGACTGAATGTATATAGTTTCTTTCTTGCACAATGTGCTAACATTATGGAAAGCTTGAACTCTATTTTAAAACAGTTGCAGATCTCTACAAACTTTATATAAACACATAAATTAAGGAGTTGGTCGTTTAGACGATCGAAGCTGCTCCAACATTTGGAAAGATCATGCCTGGTCTGAATGTGCCCACAACTCTACTTATCCTGTCTACCTGCTATTCTGTTTGATTCCCTTGTCAATCAAGAATCTAACTGGGCCTTAAAAATATTCAAACACCCTGCCAGCACCACTCTCAAGAAAAGAAAATTCCAGAGTTTGAACATATCGAGAACAATTCTCATCTCCACTTTCAATAGGAGAACCGCCCTTTTTTAAAAAAAGTGGCATCCCCAAGTTCCAGTCTCTCCCATCAGGCAAACTATCCTCTCCGTGCCCATTCTGTCAATTCAACTCTGGATCTGTATATCTCAACAAGATTCAATTGCTTCTCATTCCTTCAAACACCAATAGGTACAGATCAAACCTTCACAACCTCTCCTCGTAAGATAACCCTTAATTCAGTTCTCAAAACTGCTTCTAATACAATTATACCTTTTCTCAAGTGGGGAGGCCCAAATTGGAAACAATGCAGATGTGGTCTCAACAGTGGGGTCATAGGTAGTGCTGCTGAACAAAGAGACCTTGGAGTTCAGGTTCATAGTTCCTTGAAAGTAGAGACCCACGTGGACAGGACAGTGAAAAAGGTGTTTGGTATGCTTGTCTTTACTGGTCAATGCATGGAGTAAAGGCATTGGGAGGTCATTTTGCAGCTGTACAGGACATTGATTAGGCCACTTTTGGAATACTGCTTGCAATTCTGGTCTTCCTGCTATAGGGAGGATGTTGTGAAACTTGAAAAGGATTCATAAAAGATTTACAACGATGTTGCCAGGGTTGGAGGGTTTGAGCTATAGGAAGAGGCTGAATAGACTGGGGCTATTTCCACTGGAGCATCGGAGGTTGAGGGGTGACCTTATAGAGGTGTATAAAATCATAAGGGACATGGATAAGATGAATAGCTAAGGTCTTTACCTGGGGTGGGGATGTCCAAAACTGGACGGCATGGGTTTAAGGTGAGAGTGATAAAACTTAAAAGGGACCCAAGGGGCAACTTTTCATGCAGAGGGTGGTGCATCTATGGAATGAGTTGCCAGAATAAGTGGTGGAGGCTAGTACAATTACAATATTTAAGAGGCATCTGGATGGGTATATGAATAGGAAGGGTTGAGTAGTATGGGCCAAATGCTGGCAAATGGGACTAGATTAATTTAGGATATCTGGTTGGCATGGGCAAGTTGGACTGAAGGTTGTTTCCATACTATACAACTCTATGGACTCGGACTCTATAGTGACCTGGATAACCCGAGTAATACTTCCCTACTTTTATATTCTATTCCCCTTGCAACACATGCCATCCTAACCAACTATTGTACCTACATAATTTTGTTTTTTGATCATCCATCACCCTCTGTATCCCATAGTTGCGAGAGCTCTTTTTAATTAATAGTATGCAGCTTCCATATTATTCCTCGCAAAATTGAAAAGTTCACATTATCCTATAGTATACCGTATCTGCTATTTTGTTTTGCTGACTCACAAACTCCACAATCCTTTAGCAGACTCAAGTTGTCTTTACAATTTATCCTCTTTTGCATCATTAGTAAATTTAGCAACTGTATATTTGGTCCCTAGGGCTCTGGCGCTGCAGTGATTGCATCCATGCCTCTAGGCCAGAAGGACTTTGTCTAAATCTCACCTGCTCCAGACGTATGTCAGAACTCATCTGAACAGGTTGATTAAAAATATCTACATTTCGAACCTTCATTGGAAATCTTTGATCTAGACTCTAAACAGTTGAGGTCCCAGCACAGACTCTTCCGGTACTTCACAAGTCATCACTTTGTAACACAGAAATGACCCACTTATTCCTAATCTTTATTGCTGATTAGCTAAATCAATCCTCCATTCACATTGCAATATTACCCTCACACCATGAGCTTTTACTTTATGTATTAACCTTTCATGTGGTACTTCATCAAATGGATTTACAAAAAGACAAGTACACCACATTGATAAATTCTCCTTGATCTAAATAACTTATTAATTTCTCAATCTAATAATTTAAAGCTGACTTCCCTTTGACAGAACTATTTTGACTATGGCTGATTACTTTAAGATTTTCTAACTGCCCTGTTGAAACCTCCTTAACAACAGATTCTAGCTTACTCCCCAGGAGAGACTTTCTTTCAAATTATTTCATGGAACATGGACATTACTGGCGAGGATGGCATATGCTGTCCATCCCAAAATGTTCTTTGAGCCAAGAGCTTCACTCGGCCATTTCAGCGAATAGGGAAGACAGCTCCATTTTTTTCCAGAATCCTGTGTCGGCCAAATCAGGGAAGAATGGCAAATTTCCTTCTCTGAAAGGCACCAGTGAACCAGATGGATTTTACAACGATCAACAATAGTTGCACAGTCACCATTACTGACAGTAACTTTAAATTGAATTCAAATTCCACCAACTACCACGACATCGGTCTGGGTCTCTCGATCTCTAGTTCAGTGACATGACAACTATGCCACTGTCTCCCCTCCTCTCTCTCCACACCTGCACACCCACCATCCACATCCCCAAAGTTATCCAGTCAACTGGCCTGTAATTTCCTGCTTTGTCTCCTTCCATTTTTTTTTTCCAATAGAAGTCTCATTTGTAATATTTCAATCTGATTTGACCCTTCCAGAATCCAAAGAATTCTGGAAAATTTACAATCAATATGTCTAACTATTTCAACAATCACTTCCTTTTAAGGCCTAAAAGGTGAGGTCCATCAGGTTTGGGGGACTGGTCAGCATTTATATATAGAAGTTGATAGAGTCATACAGCAAGGAAACAGACCCTTCAGACCAACCCGTCCATGCCGACCAAGTTTCCCAAGCTAAACTAGTCCCCTTGCCTGAGTTTGGCCCATATCCCTTTAAACCTTTTTGATTTATGTACCTATCTAAATGTCTTTTAATCTTTTCTTTCTGCTCCAAAATCACCTCCATAATTATGGATCACATTTCAAACTCTTTGAAATATATTTGCAATATGTTTGTCAGCACCCTTTTCCCTCATGATTACCATTGCTTCAAGTTTCTCTCTTCCTTTCACCTTCATTTAAAAGTATTTCTGACACGTTTATATCAAAATCTGTTCAATGCCTCCAATAATTTCCTATTTCACCACTATTAATTTCCAAGACACTGTCTCCAGAGGAATCATACTCACTTCAGTTATGCTTTTCTAAATACTTGTAGAAACTGTTTGTTTTATTTTTAATGAGCTTTCTTATATTCTCTAACTTCTCTTTTATCCCCCCAAGTCAATCTTAGCTTTTAAAAAAGTTTGATTTCCTGATCTACCACTAATCTCGGCAGAATTTTTTCAAATTGATACTATCTTTGACTTCCTTAGACGCAAATAAGTATTCTTTCCCTATAATTGCTTTCTCTCAGGGGGATACTTCTGTTCTGAATGTTATGTCCTTAATGCCTGCCATTGCATCTCCACTGAGCTCTTCATGACCTAACTTCCCAGTTTACCATAACCAGCTGTGTCTTCATACGCACACAAATGTCTTTACTTCAGTTTAAAACACAGGTCTTTGACCCACTCTTCTCTCCCTGCTATCTGAAGAAGTATTAATTATATAGTCAATGACTCTTCCCAACTCACTGCATATCACCAGGTCAAGAATGGCCTGTTCTCTGGTTATCTCTAGAATGTGTTACTCTTAAGAAATTTTCTGAAAACACTATGAAGCCAGTTTCAAGGTAACCTCTGCCAATCTGATTTGTCCGATCTGCATGTAGAAAACACTGAATTATCTTTAAACTACTGATTCTTTCGTATTCGATTCCACTCTCGGGCGACTGTCTGTATGGAGTTTGCACATTCTCCCAGTGTCTGCGTGGGTTTCGTCCGGGTGCTCTGGTTTCCTCCCACAGTCCAAAGATGTGTAGGCTAGGTTGGATTGGCCATGTTAAATTGCCTGTAGTGTTCAGGGATGTGTAGATTAGGTGGGTTATAGGGGGATGGGTCTGGGTGGGATGCTTTGAGGGTCAGTGTGGACTTGTTGGGCCGAAGGGCCTGTTTCCACACTGTCGGGATTCTAAGGATCGAAGGATAGGTCATCCTATAATGTCAATTATCAGTAAAGTGTGGAGGAATATTCCATGTGAATGCCACAAACCGAGATACCAACCAAGGTTGGTGGGGTACACGGATTACTTTCTAGTCCCATACCTCCACTAATCAAAAGTTTTAAATTTAACTAAGTTGATGGAATGGTCAATGAGACATGTTTAGTTTGTATCACAAACAAGACAGTCGTGTTTCTTTAGCCAGCAAGGAACCAGTTTATTAGAAAGAGAACTTACTCAAACAAATATACATGACTTCTACTCTAACATGATAAAATTAACAAGGCAATTCTGATCGAATACCCTACAGAACACATCAAACAGCAATTGCAATTGAGGTAGACCCACATGGATTATTCAACAATTCTGGCAGACATAAAGTGACACAATGGGGCACTAAATCTCAAAACTCCACAAGGGATTCTACTGGTACACTCTGACCATCTGACCTTGAACAACATCAATGGCCATTCTGTCACAGACTGCCTCAAAGACTGCTCACGCTCTGGCTTTTCATCTTACTTTCCCGAGAGTACATTCCCCTACATTTTAGGGATTGCATTCAACACATACTCATAGGCACTACTCCAGCTTTTTTCACAAACAGTAGGTCTCACTAAGTCAGGACTGCCCCAGGTGGTTCTCCACACGCCACCTCTGCTCTTTGCCCAACCCAGTTCAACTTCCACAGTTAAAAAATGCAAATATTGCTCGGAGGTCTCCTTCACCCTTGCTCACAACTACTCTAAATGATTAATAGCTCGCAGCTTCTTCCATATACCACAGCTACCAGGACATTTTCTCAGCCCTCACTCTAACACGTAGTTGTACCTACCAACTCCTAGAACCTCAATGGAATTCTGACTGCACAGAGTCAATGCCTTAAGTTGCCTCGTCAGCAGTACGGTTGTTACTGATTTTACCCTGGAAATAATCTTCAGTGATCCCTGAATGTTTTTGAGCATGTCTACTGTACTTTGTAACTTACCCTATCCTGGTTCATAGACACTATTCAATGGAACTAATACTTTGGCAAGTCAAATACAGCAAACTATTGGAACTCCCTGTTCCGTGAATGTTAAATGATCAAGTGCTGGGTCCTACAAAAATGCATTTATAAAAAAAAAGGAATTAATTATACTTCACCATGAACAAAATATTTGTATATTGGCTAATTCAGAATGCTCAGTAGAAAGCAGTGAATGGCAAAAATCAGTATTTAGCAAAATTATATAATCTTCTCATTGTGGTGAAAAAAACACAAACAGAATAATTTGCTAAAATTGAGACTTCAAAATCAAGTGTGATTCTAAGGTAGTAAACCAGGGAGGTAGCATCACAAAAGCAATGAATCACCACAGAACTAAATGAGACAAACAGTAATGCTTACAAGTAAATTTCTGCCAAGACAGAGAGGCACAGAAGAACCACTGGTTTCATATGATATTTGGGGTTGAATGTCATTCAGATAATTTTTGAAGGCATCACAAATTTAGTTATTCAAGCTGGGGATGATGGGGAGTTGGAAAAAAAATTGAGTTAGCCTTACTACAAATATACTGTCTTTTAATTCTAATATCTAAATCACTGTGTCTAATTTAAAAGGAAACATCAACATACATCTAAGGGCGACACCGTGGCTCAGTGGTTAGCACTGCTGTCTCACAGTGCCAGGGACCCGGGTTCGATTTCTGCCTCAGGCGACTGTCTGTATGGAGTTTGCACATTCTCATGTCTGCGTAGGTTTCCTCCGGGTGCTCTGGTTTCCTGGCCATGCTAAATTGCCCCATAGTGTCCAAGGATGTATAGATTACAAGGGTTACAAGGAAAAGGGATGGGTCTGGGTGGGATGCTCTTTGGAGGCTTGGTGTGGACTTGTTGGACTGAAGGGCCTGTTTCCACACTGTAGGCATTCTATGATTCTAAATTACATATAGTTAATTGAATAGATTCCATTAAACTCTGCAGTCTTGCCAAATCCAGTCATGAGTGGTAGAAGACAGTTAAACTAATGGGAGATGGAGGATCCACAAATATCCCTCTTCTCAAATGATGACAGAACTGTGTCAGTTCAAAATGGCAGCTCGCCATCTTCTTAAGAGCAATTATGGATGGACAACAAATATTGGCCTAGCCAGTAATGCCCTCAGCTCATCAACAAAAACAAAACCAAGCAACCAATTTACTCACATTGAACTACAATATACTAAAAGAAGGACAAATAATCCAGTTTTAATTGATTTCAACTTCTCTATTTCCTGCACTTCATTGCTTGCTATTCATCAACAGTGGTTTCACTTCACAACTTCAAATGCACTGATATTTTGCCTGATCACCTGTCACTTTGAGAATAATAGAAAATCTATTTTGAAAAGCTGATTTGGCTCGAAACAGCTTTAACTGCTGGAGAGCAATTTTATTGACAGATGTCTGCTCAGCACTTCAAATACCATCTCCATCCAATTTGCAATTGTTCACTCAATTGAACTCTGGAGTCAGGGGTGATATTCCTTATATACCTGTCAGAACTATTAGCAACCATATGATTCTGCAACTGAAATCAAAAACCTGCCTTTGACAATGCCAAGGAAATACAGTCTTGTTTCAGCTGTCCTGGGAATTACATCAGCATAAAGGAGAAACTTTAGTATGAAACACAAAGCTTTTGGTCCCCTTTCGAACGTAATTAATCAAACTGAGAATACAGAAAGGGAAATGCCTGCTTGTTTACAAATAGCTCCACTTAATAATTCAAACTACATTAAAAGTAAGTAGATACTTGCATGATTTTGTTTTATTACACAAGTTAGTTTAGATACTGGCCAGCAATAGAGTCATACAGCACAGAAACAGACCCTTCAGTCCAACCAGTCCATGCTGACCAAAATCTTTAATTAAACTAGTCCCACTGCCTGCACTTTGTCCATTTCCCTCCAAACATTTCTTATTCAGGCACTTATCCAAATGTCTTTTAAATGTTGTAACTGGACTCACATTCACCACGTCCTCTGGAAGTTCATTCCACATATGAACCACTGTGTAATAAATTGCCCGGATGTCTTTTTCAAATCTTTCTCCTCTCACCTTGTCTTGAAATACCCCACCCACCAAAATGCAACATCTCGCATTTATCCAAATTAAACTCCATCTGCCATTTCTCAGCCCATTGACCCAATTGATCAAGATCTCTTTGCAATCTTAAATAACCTTTTCCACTGTCCACTATACCACCAATTTTGGTGTTGTTTCTTTTTATTACACAACATGTGCAACATCAAATGAATCCTTAATAATCACCCTGCTACCACATGCACTCAACTAAGAATTGCTCCAGTTGCAAGCTCTCATTAAACACATATTTCTCTTGCTAGCCCTCTTAAGTTTTTGGCTCTTCTTTAAGATTCAGATATTTCTACTTTGTCCCTAGCCACTCAATCCAAAAATATAAATTCAATGTTTGAACTAGCCTTAAAAAAGATTAATCTTGATTTGAGTTTGTTTGTTTAAAAGCACTGGCATCAAGACTAATGAGTGCATGATTACACGTACATTGCATACTGGCTTCCACAATCAATGCCGCTCGAAACAGCTTTTAATAAACAGACTGATATACCACACCAACACATTGAAATTGGCTTGTGAATAATTTTTAATTGAGAGATTTAACTGCTAATAAGTACAACCACAGACTTAATAAAATTATCAACATCCTTGAATTGTCAGTCACAATATAAAGGTCCTGTCATCATTTCAATTAATGCACATGGACAGGCACATAAATGCTTTCCATGGTTTCAATTAGGGTTATTAAACTGAATCCTGGAAATGCATGATCAAATAATTTACTGAGAAAACAATATGTACAAAAAGGATAACCATTTAGAACAAATCCATTTTACTTATGATGCAAGCAAACTACAAAATTCACTTCAGTGGCAAGATATTGAAAGTTGTTGCATTCCCTTGGCCCTTTCTCCACAAGCTTGAAAACAAACTTTCCATCAGTTTTTCATACATCAGTAAGTGATGTATGCACACCATGAGAATTTTCCAGTGCGGACTATGTATGGAAAATCACATTTTCCAGTTATTTTAAAAGCAAATAAATTCTCACCATTACTAATATGCTGTACACAATTGTTGAATTAAATAGAGTAAAAATCTCTCTCCATCAAATTGAGGCATTTTATCTATATGCAGTCCTTAAAGGAAGGTTTTTAACTCTAACAACTCAATACTTCAACTCAAAACTGCTAATGGCTTTCCAGATTCTTGAAGAATTATGGAATTACAGTACTTTACCAAGGTGCTTCATCTTCAAGCTGAGTATTCTAATTCCTTGCAAAGAAACAAATCAATGAAAAGTCATTGACCAGAAAAAAAACTATCATCTTTCTACAGATGCTGCCAGACCTGCCACGTTTTCTTTTTAAAAGATTTCCAGCAGCTGCAACACTTACAAGAACTCAAAAACCTTAGAAATTGGAACAGGGAAAACAGCATTAGAGCCCATTCCTTATGATCATGGCTGATTTCAAGTTTGAACTCCACATTCCTACTCTAATTTCTTTCCTCAACTTTTTATATTTCTGTTTGAATAATCACAATTCCTTTCATAACTGTAACCTCGAGTTTTCACATCTAGATCTTCAACCTTTCCCATCAACTTCCCACAACTCAAGACCAAGGAATGATGGTAACTCTGCCTTCACTGTGAAGGTCTCACTACAGTATTAGCTCTTTTTGTTAAACTTTCCTACAATATTTATGGATTCACATTTTTCCACATTGAACTGTGTCTGCTCATTCCACCATATCTCCCTGTAATTTTGGCACATTCTCCACATCCACTAATAATATCACATGTGCATCTTGATAGGTTTACTATTCTTGCAGTTCAAAAGCATTTTGGCAAACGCAAAAAGATCCTGATGCATGGCTCTAGAGGACAAAATGCCCAGATTCTACTTATTCCAAAACAATCATTTTTCCTCATGGTTTCTTCTGTCCTCAGGCTATCACTATCCATTTGTCTATGTACCTTTTGATATAGTCTTTATAAATATACTTAACAAGTCACTTAGTTAACAGCTCCACACTGGAACATTGCTTAGTCTATACTAGCTGCCCCTCACCTTTTTAAAACTGTATGCATAAGCATTATTCAGCAGACACTTGTACGTAAACTACAGAAAGCAAATTCCCTACTTTACTTAACAACTGAAAACCCCACACCACTGTTTTACTTTACACTCTCTGTCAAGTGGACACTTCACTGTCCAGGAACAAATCCCAAACTTATTCTCAGCTCCTGATAATAATGTGGAGCTGGAGTAACACAGCAGGCCAGGCAGCATCAGGGCGAAGGAAAATTGATGTTTCGGTTCGGGACTCTTCAGAAAAAGAAGGGTCCTGACCCGAAACATCAACTTTCCTGCTCCTCTGATGCTGCCTGGCCTGCTGTGTTATTCCAGCTCCACACTGTGTTGTCTCCGACTCCAGCATCTGCAGTTCTTGCTATCTCAGCTCATGATAGATTATTTCCTTTTCTGTTCTTACCTGGTCAACTTCGAATCCCAGAGGGATTTTCACTGAAGGTTACTTTGCTCTAGCCCCAGCTAGATGAATCATCCAGACTACTTTTAAAACCACATAAATCTAGTCCCTTCAATCTCAGCATGAACTTCTAACGCTGTTCTGTATGCTGGACAACAGAGTCAGCTGCTTTCTATTTCAGATGCAGAACTGGCTGCTTGGTCTCCTGTTATGTCTCTCAGGTGGCCACAAACTGATTTGTGTCTGTGAGGTTCAGTGATACCTTAGAAAACCTGCAACCTGAAATTACAATTGCTCATTACTTTCTCCCTCCTAAACACACATCTTTATTGGAAGATGAATCACATGGGTCTTGTATCCAGACAGAGCATTTTCAATAAATACACAACTTTTACGCCACAAGTTTATTTGGGAATCAAAGATGATTTCTGGAAGATCCATAACAGAATGAAGCCAACAACATAGCATCTTGCAATTCACAAACTGAAAGTGAAAATACATACCCACGCAACAGTACTGAAAGAAACCAAAACATTTAAGAATTGTTATCCACAGTGAAAGACAACAGGTAGTTTCTACCGTAAATCACAGAAGCACAAACAAACATTTAAGAGATCAATTGTACTAGATTTTATACACTCATGCCTTTTTTCATTATACTTCTCTACATTTCTAACTTGCACATAAGTAGATTTCCTTCTCCAATTTAGAATTCCCTATCCATAAAACGTAAACAACTGGCAAGAAAAAGCCAAAAGATTCTGTTCATTAAAACCATGTTCTATGATCTTAGTAAAAACAACAAGTGCTGGAGATCACAGCGGGTGAGGAAGCATCCGTGGAGAGACAGCAAGCTAATATTGAGACTAGATGACTTTTCAGTGCTGACGTGAAGTGTGGAAGGGGCAGGATTTATGCTATAGCTGGGGAGGGGGTCTGGAGTGTAGAGTGCTTGGAGAGAAAGGATGTTGAAAGTTCAGATCAAGTGATCAGAATGTGAGAATTGCAGAACGGTATCCTACAACAGGTTTATACCCTCAGAAGTCATTACCTGTCAACCTGGAACACAGTGTGAAAATCAGGCACAAATCAACTGGGCTCGAAATCATTTTGTTTTGCAAAGAAGTTAACGGATACGAAAAATCATTTTTCCTTCTTAGTCCCATTAATGGTGCATTTAAGCTGACGTCATGCAATGGTGCAAAATAGGTAACAACTAATAGGCAGCTGTGATGTTGGAAAGCCTGAAGAACAAACTTCCCAAATGTCTTGTAGAATTTAATTGCAGGGCACATTTGAATGGGATTTACCCTAATTCAGTCTGAGTGCCAGGTAAAAATACTGGAGAAGTGAAAGATTGTGGTGATTTCAGACAAGAAATAGGTGGTGATCAGGACAGGCAGCAAACAGGCTGTTTGCCAAGTGGAGAGATGGGCAAGAGATGAACACTTACTCTTTCTGATTCACAAACAGAGATATAAAGGTTTTTGATGTATTGAGATGTTTTCTACTGCATTAACCTGCCAAATTTCCTGAGGCATGAAAAGCATGGCTTCTCTCGCTTAAAAATAGAACAAAGTGTTAAAATAAAGGCATACAGCCTCAGTACAGTATCAGTGACCAACCTGCAGCTCTTGGCCTCTGGTCATTTACATCTTGTCCGACCTCCATTAAAACCAATAGATTTGCCTTCTAACTTTAGATATAACTAATTTTTGAGACTTAAAGTGTCCAGAGTGAATCTAAAGTGAAACAAAGTAAGAGATCCCCTTGCCTCCAACAAGTTTGCCTTTCAGGTTAGCTCAGTCAGGTCCAGCTCCAGAATCTGGTTTTATTTGCATTATAACTAGTGTCGTTGTAAAGAATACTGCCAATGTCATAGTTGTGGCATCTTTGCTCCTTTTGTATTCAAAATTACAATTTCATTTTGAAATATTATTTGTCTCAATTTTGCAATTCAGTTCTTCCAACAGAAAAACTGGAACTAACAAGCCTGACACCAATCTATTTTTTCTCCCGTTTGGGTTCACACAGAAGGCTGGATGTCTTACAGCTATCTGGTTCAGATATTGTTTGCGTTCAAGCAAAAAAAAAAATGATCTCCAGACATTACCAACAGTTTAAAAACATATTTCAGCAAACTTTCCTGCTCTTCATAACTACAGGACATGAACAGGACTTGTGCCAATTTCGTTAAGCCTACTTGAAGGCAGCCAGGATTCAGAAAGTTATTCACAAGCCTCATTTAAACGTATAACGGTTTCAAACATCTGCTCCTGCACGTTCACTGTGGCTAATAACCAGGCATCCAGTATGGATACAAGCCAAGATTGAGAATAGTGCTTGTCAATCAACATGATCTCACAACTAATAGTCAATGGCAGTGCACTGATGCTCATTGGCTCTCAGTATTGTGCTGACGGCTACTGCCCAGGCCGAGAACACTGAGCGGCAGAATACCAAATGGAAAGTAGATTCTAATTCCACTTAAGAGGTCTAAAGTCCATAACGCAAGACAAATAAATGACACTGGAAGACTATACAACGGCTTAATTAGGGCCAGAAACTGAATCATACCAATAAGAACAAAGTTTGAATATTGGGATATCCAAACTGGCAGTGAAATATTTAGCTGACAGTTCGTGGATGATATTCCCAAGAGGGAAAAAAAATCCTTGACTTAAATGGTGTCTCAGGTAAGTTGTAACAAACTGCTATGTTTTTGGGCAAGTATTCACCTAGTACGATGTTTTCATCTACATTAGTTGATATTATTGAACTACACATGATCAAGGCTCTGTCTATGACAACAGCAGGGAGAACACGTCCTGCATATTTATGGATGCCATCAGTAGTATCATAGTGATTTGCAGCCTGGCAAGATTACTTAATTAGTTCCCTACTTCTTTAAAAGGTAAAACAAGTTCTAGTGGCACCACCAGGGAAAATAAAAATAATGAGTAATAAAGCCATTTAAAAAATAAGTAAAAACAAACATTGTCACACACCCAAAGTGATTTAAGCTGGTATTGGCAAGGAGGGCCCCTGAATTTCAATTTATCTTTCAACCGATTGGTAAAAACCAATCACAATCTTGAATCATAGAATCGCTACAGTGTAGAAAGAGGCCATTCGGCCCACGAGTCTGCACTGATCGTCCATAGAGCATCCCACCCAGACCTAGCTAATCCACTGAAACTGCACATCGTCAGACTGTTGGAGAAAGCTGCAGCATCCAGGGGAAAGGCCTAGTTTGAATACTTAAGAAAACCCATTGTGCGACTTGAACCCACAACCGCGATAAAGAATCCTTATTATTATCTGCCAACTGAGCTGCATAGCAGCTCCTTGCAGACTGTCATTTGCGTTTCTCACTTTCTACTCCAGCTGTACAGCAGGGAGTACACTGTTCCTGTTTGGAGTTTGAGACTGCTGAGCTGAGCTTCGGCCTCAAGTCTGTGAGTGAGATGTGGATGAAATGTAAATCAACATTGAAGTAGGGTATTGGATTTCCAGAAGACATTCTGTAAGTTCCATGTTAAATGATTTGGACAGTACAGGAGCTCACAATGTCAGCATGGATCAAGGACTGGCTAACACACAGAAGACAGTCAGGATTAATGGATTTTTTCCAGGTTGGAAGAGGTAACCAGTGGAGTGCCAGAAGGATCAGTTCAAAGACCCCAATTATTTCCTATGTTAATGACTTTATAGAGTCATACAATGTGAAAACAAACCCTTAAGTCCAACTTGTCCATGCTGGCCAAGTTTCCCAAACTAAACTAGTTCCACTTGCCCGCATTTGGCCCAAACCCCTCTAAACCTTTCCTATTCGTTTACCTGTTCAAATTTTTTTTTAAAAAATGCTGCAACTGTACCTGCATCTAACAAAAACCAAAGAACTGCAGATGCTGTAAGTCAGGAACAAAAACAAAGTTGCTGGAAAAGCTCAGCAGGTCTGGCAGCATCTGTGAGGGAAAAAAATAGAGTTAACGTTTCAGGTTCAGGTCACCGGACCGGAAACGTTAACTGTTTTTCCCTTCACAGATGCTGCCAGACCTGCTGAGCTTTTCCAGCAACTTTGTTTTTGTTCCTGCATCTAACACTTCCTCTGGCAGTTCATTCCACACATGAAGCACCCTGTGAAAGTAAAAGTTGCCCTTCAGATCCCTTTTAAATCTTTCTCCTCTCACCTTCAAAATATGCCCACTAGTTTTGAACTCATCCGCCCCTAGGGAAAAGACCCTTGCTATTCACCTTATTTATGTCCCTCACAATTTTATAAACCTCCGATACTCCAGTGAAAAAAGTCCCAGTCTATCCAGCCTCTCCTTATAACTCAAACTCTCTGTTCCAGATAACACACTGATAAATCTTTTCTGAACCTCCTCCAGTTTGGGAACATCCTTCCTATAGCAGGGTGACCAGAACTGTACACAGTACTCTGGAACAGGCCTCACCAACTTCCTGTACAACCTCAATGTGACATCCCAACTCCTATACTTAATAGTCTGAGCAACAAAGGCAAGCGTGCTAAACATCCTCTGAACCATCCTGTATCCCCGTGATGCAACTTTCAAAGAACAGTGTACCTAAATCCCTAGGTCTCTCCATTTGACAACACTACCCAGGGTCCTACCATTAACTATGTAAGTCCTACCCTTGTTTGGTTTAGCAAAATGCAATACCTCACAGTTATCCAAATTAAAGGGTCAGAGTGTAATGCATCCAGATTTGCTGATGAGACAAAAAAGAGGTGGAGGGCATATTGTGATAAGCACATAAGGAATCTGCGAGGGGATATAGATGGTTTGAGTGAGTAGGCAAAACGTGGCAGATGGAGTTTAATGTAGGAAAATGTGAGGTCATGCACTTTGGTCGAAAGAACCAAAAGACAGCTGTTATTTAAATGGAGAGACTCCGAAAAAGTGCAGTACCGGGGGATTTGGGTGCCCTTGTGCACAAAATAAAAAGTTAACATGGAGGTGCAACAAGAAATTAAGGAGCCAAATGAAATTTTACACTTTGTTGCGAAGAGGTTGGAGTTTTAAAATAGGGAAGTCTTGGTGAGGCCACAACTAGGAGTATTGTGAACAGTTTTGATCTCCATATTTAAGAAAGGATATTCGAGCATTGGAGGCATTTCAAAAAAGAGATGCACTCATCTGATTCTCAGGTGAAGCGGCTGACTCAAACACTGCTAAACACGTCAGGCCTTCATTACAGTTGGGAAGAATGGAGAAACATATTAGATTCTAAGGAAGCTTGACAGGGTAGATATTGAGAAATTATTTCCATTGATGGGGAAATCTTGAAATAAGCGACATAGATACAGAGTAAGAGAAGTGGTGATGATAAAACTCAAATGAGTGCAAGGGCCCTTGTGGTACAATGGTAGTGTCCCTGCTTCTGAGCCAGGAGGCTCAGGTTCAAGTTCTACTTGCTCCAGAGGTGTGTAATAACATCCCTGAACAGGTCAATTAGAAAATATCTAAAACTCAGTGGTGAAACTGCTTTGGTGGGTAAGTTGTTGGAAGGCATTCATGCATTTGGAAAGGCAGGGACTGATGAAGGACGGTCAACATGGCTTTGTGCATGGGAAATCATGTCTCACTAACTCATTCGAGTTGACAAGGAAGATTGAAGGAGGCAGAGTGGTAGATGTTGTCTATTTGGGCTTTAGCAACGTATTCGTCAAGGTTCCATGTGGTAGGCTGGTTAGTAAGGTTAGATCACTTGGGATCCAAGGGGAGCTAGCCAATTGAATACAAAATTGGCCTGAAGGTAGGAGATAGAGGGTGGTGGTAGAGGGTTGTTTTTCAGACTGGAGGCCTGTCACTCGAGGCCAATGGGCGAAACAGTGGCAGATGGAATTCAATTTAGATAAATGCAAAATATTGCAGTTTGGTAAGGCAAATCAGGGCAGGACTTATACAGATAATGAGAGGATCCTGGGGAGTGTTGCTAAACAAAGAGACCTAAGGGTGCTGGTATATAGTACCTTGAAAGCGGAGTCGGAGGTAGACAGGGTGGTGAAGCGGTATTTGGTGCACTTACCTTCATTGGTCAGTGCATTGAGTATAGGAATTGGGATGTCATGTTGCAGCTGTACAAGACATTGATGAGGATACTTTTAGAATAGAGCATACATTTCTAGTTGCCCTTTGATAGGAAAGATGTTGTTATAAGTGAGAGGGTGCAGAAAAGATTTACAAGTATGTTGCCAGGACTGGAGGGTTTGAGCTATAGAGAGAGGCTGAATAGGCTGGGACATGTTTTTTTCCCTGCAGCGTCAGAGGCTGATTAGAGGTTATAGGTTTATAAAATCATGAAAGGCATGGATGGGGTGAACAGCCAAGGTCTTTTTCTTAGGGTGGGGGAGTCCAAAAGTAGACAGCATAGGATAAAAATAAGAGGAGAAAGATTTAAAAAGGATCTGAGGGGTAACTTCTTCACGCAAAGGGTGGTGCGTGTACAGAACTAGTTGCCAGAGGAAGTGGTGGAGGTGGGTACAATGACAACATTTATAAGGCATTGGATGGGTATATTAATAGGAAGGGTTTGGATGGACACAGACCAAGTGTTGGCAAATAAGACTAAGCCAGATCGGGATGTCTGGTCGGCATGGACGAGTTGGACCGAAGCTGTTTTTTTCGGTGCTGTACGTCTCTATGATAGGGAGAAACATTAGATACTTACACAGATTTAAAAGGCATGCAGGAATAAAGGGTCTTTTACATTCATGTCGGTGCATCTTTCAAGGTGGCAAACGGAAGAGAAGTTTGCTAAGCTTCTGAGATCTTGGGCTTTGTTAGTGAAAACATTGAATACAAACGCGAGGAAGTAATGCTGAACCTTACAACATTCTCACTAGGCCATAACGAGAGTACTGCACCCACTTGATTACCATACGTTTAAGGAGGATGTCAGGATCTAAGATGACAGAGGAGATTTTGCAGCAAGCTTATAGATATGAGAGAATTTAAACAATGTTAGGTTGGAGAAGCTGGGGCTCTTTTACTTGCAGTACAGGTGCTGGGGGCAGGGGGGCTAGACTTGACAGTGGTGTTACAAGATTACGACAGGTTTAAATGAGGTTGACAAAGATGAAGACAATCTCGTCTCATTAGCTGACCCACACCTGATCAGACATTGATTTAAGGTTTTGAGCAAAAGTGCAAGATGTTTTTGAAGAACTTGTTTTACACAGCAGTGTAATTATCTGAAACTTGTTGCCCGAGGATGGTAAAAATGATGATGATTTTATAAAAGGAAATTTAAGGGATACTTCAGGCCTATTTTGGTAGAGCAAAGGAACAGAATTGACAGGATTGCTATAGAGAGCCAGCATCTATTTAAACTGTAAAACTGACATCACATGATAGGACCAGTCAAAGTTCTAATATCAATTGAAGTTATCTGCCAAAAAAAAGAGTATTTGCATAGGAGTGGTCGATCGTGAGATGTTAAGTTCAAGAAGCCTGTCATTCTCAGCAGAAAATGCACATAACAGATTTTTCACAATTTTCAGTGTCAAGGTACAAAAAGATGCATATGCAGACCTGAAAGTTCTCAGTATTAAAACTTCAACTTAGAAAGTTAACTTGTTTCAACAGGGATCCTGTGGTGATTTAAAAACAATTTTCATTTTCAGTTTGAAATTTGTAGGAAGTATTGAAAGCCATATAGTCTTGAATAGATTATTTGTGCTCCTACTTAAGAGTAGTCATATTGTGAAGTTAATACAAATTACTTATTAAATCATACAGGAAAACTACACAGGATTACATTTTCATGCAAACAATTCTCAAGAAAGATTAAAATAGTTTGTGCATATTAACAGATTATTCTTCTTTCAATTGGATGCCTCTTAAATGTTACAATGGCTTCATCTTAGAATTACAGCTGCTGCTGGTGAGCCAAAAATGTAATAGCAGAAATTAATTTTGGAATGCAGGTAAAATAACTAATGTGATGAATTGAATATCAAAATACTCTATTTATTAACTCCTTTATCGCACAAAGAGGTTGCCTCATGTAACAAGATGACAAACAACGTAGGTAAAATAATTTGCCCATCACTAACATGCTTTTGCTGATACCGAGAATCAGATTAACAGGTGCATGGTTTTGATATCAACAGGAGATTAACATTAAACTTCTGAGCATTTAAATTGAATTGAAGTTCAGATTCTTATTCAAATAAAACTTAATTCATAAGAATACGGCAAATTAAAAGTAAACTAAGCTTAATAAAAGAGCAGATGCAAAGAAGTACAAATGCTGGAGTCAGAGTCAACACAGTGTGGAGCTGGAGGAACACAGTAGGTCAGGCAGCATCAGAGGAGCAAGAAAGGTTGGTGGGGGGGGGCAGTGATGGCCTAGTGGTACTATCACTGGACTGTTAATCTGGAGACCCAGGTAATGTTCTGGGGACCCAGGTTCGAATCTTGCTATGGCAGGTGGTGGAATTTGAATTCAATAAATATCTGGACTTAAGAATCTAATGATGACCATGAATCCATTGTTGATTATTGGAAAAACGCATCTGGTTCACTAATGTCCTTTAGGGAGGGAAACTGTCATCATTACTTGGTCTGGCGTACATGTGACTCCAGACACACAGCAATGTGGTTGACTCTTAATTGCCATCTGGGCAATCAGGGATGGGCAAATAAATGCTGCCGAGCCAGCAACACCCTCATCCCGTTAATGAATAAACAGAAGGAAAGTCAACAATTCAGGTCAGGACTCTTCTTCAGAACTTATGTTCTGATGCTGCCTGACCTGCTGTGTTCCTACAGCTCCACACTACATTGACACTAAATTTAATAAAAGGTCCATTTGGCTCACCCCCTACATCAGTGGTAGGGAAGCCATTGGAGAAGATACAGAGAGACATGATTTATTCACATTTGGAAGTGAATAGACAGTTAAATGATAGCCAGCATAGGGAAAGTCATGTCTCAGCAACGTGATGGAGTATTTTTTGAGGAGGTGACAAGAATGATTGATGAGGGAAGGGCATTGAATGTTGTCTACATGTACTTTAGTAAGGCATTTGATAAGATAACTCACGGTAGACTGATTCAAAAAGTAGAAACTCATGAGATCAGGGTGTGCTGGCTAGATGGATATAAAACTGGCTTGGTCATAGAGGACAGAAAGTAGCAGAGGAAGCGTGCTTTTCGGAATGGAGATCAGTAACTAGTAGTGTTCCGCAGAGATCAGTGCTGGGACCTTTGTTGTTTGTAAAATATATATTTAACGTATTTGTATATAAAAATGATCTGGAGGAAAATGTAGGTTGCCTGATTAGCTAGTTCGCAGAAGACAGCAAAATTGGCAGAGTTGCAGATAGTGGGGAGGATTGTCAAAGGATACAGCGGGAAATGGACAGATTGCAGATTTGGACAGAGAAACAGCAGATGGAGTTTAACCTGTACAGATGCAAGGTGATGCATTATGGAAAATTGAATTTAAATGTAAGTTATACACTTAGCAACATTGACATACAGGGATCTGGACATACAGGTCCACAGATCCCTGAAAGAGGCAACACAAGTGGATAAGGTGGTCAAGGTGGGACACAGCATACTTGCCTTCATTGGTCAGGGCATTGAATATAAAAGTTGGCAAGTCATGTTACAACTGTACAAAACTTTAGTTGGACCACATTTGGAATGTTGTACGCAGTTCCTGTTGCCACACTACAATGAGGACGTGGATGCTTTGGAGAGGGTGCGAGAAGGTTTACAAGGATGTTTCCTGGTCTGGGGCGGGGGGTTTAGGTATGAGCAGAAGCAATGGCCTAGTGGTATTATTGCTGGACTATTAATCCTGACACCCAGACAACATTCTGGGGACCGGGGTTCGAATCCCACCACAGTAGATGGTGGAATTTGAATTCAATAAATATCTGGAATTAAGAGTCTAATGATGACTATGAATCCATTGTCAATTGGTTCACTAATGTCCTTTAGGGAAGGAAACCATTATCCTTACCTGGTCAGGCCGACATGTGACTCCAGACGCACAGCAATGCGGTTGATTCTTAACTGCCCTCTGGGCAATTAGGGATGGGCAATAAATGCTATCTAGCCAGCAATGGCTTATTCATTAATGAAGAAAAACAAAAATTGGATAAACTCGAATGGTTTTCACTGGAAAGATGAAGGCGGAGCAACAATCCGAAAGAGGTCGACAAAATCATGAGACGCAAACATAGGGTGGATAGTCAAAGGCTTTATCCCAGAGTGGTCAGGTCAACTTCAAGAGGGCACAGGTTCAAGCTGTGAGGGAAAAAGCTTCGGCAGAAATTGGAGGAGCGGGGGGGTAGTTTTTCACGGAGGGTGGTGGGTGCCTGGGCCGTGCTGTTCTTTGTACTATCCTGCTAATCTAAAGATACAGCAATACTCTAGTTGTTGACTAATCAATCACTAAAAATTAGTCAGACAAAGGGCACAGGAATGTCTCAAAAAAAATCTAGCACAGGAAACCAGAGGTTCAAATTTTAGCCATTCCCAAGCATGTTAGACTTGTCCCATCTTTTATACATAGTCTAGCTTTTCTTCTATAAGTTAGCCTTACTACCTATTATGCCTCAAATCACTCAAACAATGTACACCAACATATTTTATATTATTATACATCTGTCTCCCTGCTATAGGAAGTGTGTTGTGCAACTTGAAAGGGTTCAGGAAAGATTTAAAAGGATGTTGCCAGGGTTGGAGGGTTTGAGCTATAGGGAGAGGCTGAATAGGCTGGGTTATTTTCCCTGGAGCGTCAGGGGCTGAGGGGTTACCTTATAAAAGGTTATAAAGTAACAGGGGGAATGGACAAAGTGAACAGTCATGGTCTTTTCCCCAGGGCAGGGGATTCCAAATCTAGAGGGCATAGGTTTAAGATGATTGGGGGGTAAAGATTTAAAAGGGGCCTAAGGAGCAACATTTTCACACAGAGGGTGATCCGTGTATGGAATGAGCTGCAAGAGGAAGTGATGGAGGCTGGTACAATGATAACATTTAAGAGGCATTTGGATGGGTATACGAATAGGAAAGGTTTAGAGGATATGAACCAAATGCTGGCAAATGGGACTAGATGAATTTAGAATATCTGGTCACTGTGGACGAGTTAAACCAAAGGGTCTATTTCTGTGCTGCATCTAGTTATGACTCTAATGATCATTTCCTGCAGAGCAATGTATAACCCAAGGATTGGTGACGTAGTACTATTGGATAAATGGGTTACAGCAATAGTATCAATTAGTCCTTGCTGTGATCCAGGATCCTGATCAAGGTGCAAGCTACAGTTATGGCTTCACTATGGAAGAAGGTTAGCTAATTAACAAACAAGGGAAAAGCTTTGCACGTTTGGATAACTCCACTCTGGCAGGTACTCGTGTAGAGAGTCTGGTCACAAGTAGCTTCTGTTGTCAAAATTTGGCTTAACTAAATAGTATTTAAGAACTGCCACGTCGCTCTTCTGTTGTTGAAATGCAGGTCCATGAAACCTTTTGTTTGATTGCTCCACCCAAGCAGTCACTGCGGATTTGAGTGATACATAACAACAAAAGGAGCTGATCAGCCACAACAGCGCAGACTGCTTTCTGCACCAGCTAATCCATACATTTTGAAGTGTATTACCCATTTGCTGATGAATGTGCACTAAAACCTCTGTTCCTGTGATGACAGACTAAATGAAGATAGGATCCTTTGCATGGGTCTCAGCTTCTGAATTAGTAACATTTTCTACTCCTTACAAGTTTTTCTCAAAAGAATTAAACTACAATCTATTTTTAAAACCGATCCCCAAATGCTCATATTGGATTAAGTAATTTAAAATGAAATTTGCCACCAACTTGGTGGTTTGAAGGGCCTGTCCCTGTGCCATACTGTTCCTCGTTCTAACTGCAATGGATTTGTCTCAAGTAAGTGCACACCATTGTCCTCATTTATAAAGGTTAGACCAACTATCAACTGATTGGAGAATAACAATTTATTGTCAAAATCTCACTTATGTCTGTTATTTTGTACAACTGGTTTTAAAAGCTGTATTGACTTTTGGAGCAAGTAATGAAGATGGTAATGCACAACAAACTGGAGATTCTATTCAGATTTATGTATGAACACATGACTTAGGAACAGGAGGTGGTCATTCAGCCCCACCGACCCTGAGTCTGCTCCATTTTATCAAATGTAAAAGTTTACAAGGCAAAGGCAAGAGACAGAACAGTGTGCCAGAGAGAAAACAGCAGAAGAGAACAAAAAACTAGGGGTGAGAGAGGCCGAGTGAGGGAGGGAGGGGGTGTATGAGAGAGAGAGAGACAGACAGAGAGACAGAGACACAGAGACACACAGACAGAGAGAGGCAGAGAGGAATTAAAAAGCTAGAATTTATGCAGGAACTTTCACATTTGAGAAAACCCAAAGCATTTCATGGAGAGTGATGCATTTTGCACTGTAATCACTGTAGCGTGTAAAAAAACGAACAGTTAATCTGCACCCAGCAACATCCTATAAATGGCTATTAACAAACGACCGCATAATTTGCTTTTTCTAAGTGTTGACTGAAGGATAAATATTGGTCAGTACCCAGAGAACTCCTGCTCTTCTTAAAATTAAATTCTTTACATTTGTCTGACAAAGCAGATATGACCTCAGTTCAACATTTCATTCAAAAGATAGCACCCTTGGCAGTGCAGCAATTTTTTGGTGCTGCAATGAAACAGACTCTGCCGATGGCACCAAGATTATGTCCCTATGTCTGGATCAGGAGACTTGGGTTCAAGTCTCACCTGCCCTAGAGGTGTGTCAATAACATCTCTGAAAAGGGTGATTAAAAATATCAACATTGCACATGCATGTCAATGGAATGGGGCTTAAAGCTACAAACTTCTAACTCAAAGGCAGGATAGGTTAAAATAAAACAAAGGTAATGAGAAACATAATAATGAAATGGAGGTGGTGGTGTGAAAGAAAAAAGGGATAAACAAATCAGTAAGAATGAACAATATGCAGGATTAAACATCATTTGTAGCCCATGTAAAATTAAGATGTAGACATTATCTAAATAACATGAGTGTCCAGCTATAGCACATCCATTTCAACCAATTTCAGGCCAGCTGCCAGTGGCGTATAGAGTTAGATGGGGAAAAAAATTATCAATCCATTTGGGGCCACTTGCTTAACCATAATCACATCTAGAAAACGTGATCAGAGCATGACTGCACAGCTGGTCTGTGATGCAGTGTCATACCAACAGCACAGGTACAACTCTCATACTTGGTGAGGTTACCACAAAGATTCCGCTTTCTCAACCTTGTCCCCTGCTGGAAGCACAGTGACCCTCAGGTTAAACTTGCCACTAGTTGTCTCTCTCTAATGAGAGGGCAGCCCTATGGTCCTCTGGGACTATGGCAACCTTACCTTTGCCATGAAGAATGCACCAACTAATGATGTTTGGCATTTAGCTGCCAAGTTGACTCCAGCAGCAATGCCTCTACTGATCAGAGTCCATTTGCCAACCAATCAGCATTCTCCTCTCATGCAGTACAAATGTTGGTTTTCCCCAAGACTTGATATACTTGCCAACTGTCTGATGATTGCAAAACGAAAAGCTTCAACAAGGCATGTCTTTTCTCCACCCCCACAAAATACTCAAATTCTGCACAACCAAATGACTATTTCTTTGGTTTTATAGAATGGACCTCCCTGGTATAGGCTGATATTATAAAAATAAGAATGCACCCAAATTATCACTTTCACAGCAACTTTTGATTTTATTGCAGCATGTCGAAGGCTTAAGGAAAAGAAAACAGTCCAGAAAGCATGACAATTCCCTTGCCATTGCTGGCAAAGGGTTAAGCGATATGAATTTAATGGAGACTCCAGATTTTTTCAAAGCATGCCAAGTAAATTCAATAGGCCCTACAAATAACACAAAGAAACCAAGACTGCTAGAAGCAATGTAACGTTTCCTTTCTTAAACGTTAGGGCTAAAGCAAACATTGAGTGAACTGCCAATGTCAGCAGGAAAAAGAAAATCAGCATGCTATCAATCTGTTCGCTGACTGAACTAAGCACTCATCTCTATTCTTGCAATTAAAGCGGTTGAAGACAAGTCATTACACTTCAAAACTTTTTGATATTTTATAAACCTCTCCTATCAAAGTCACAAAAACATCAAAAAGTAGCCACAAATGCATTGCTTAATGAATGTTTTATATATAATCTTATAAACATATTATCTAGATTAAACTGCCCAGAAAAACATTTAAAAGCACTGAGATACTCATTCTCAATATGGATATCTGCCCATATCAGCAACATGTAAGCCACAGTCCCACATCAGCTATTTGGGTCAAAGCAATTGCTGGGCCATATGAATAAGAAAAATGATGCAACCAAACATGCAGAACAGAGCCGTTACTACATTCCACCAATTATTTCTGGCCCAGCAACTCTTTTGCTCTGGGACCAGACAGTCTACTGTCACCCCATTTAAAGTTATTTTAGCAGCTCCAGTTGGCAATCCTCTTTCACAGACAAAATTGTTAACTAGCAGTAGCTTGTCTCTCCAGCAAGCTGTGATTTTGCAATTCACACCCTGCAATTCCAATAAATAAAGGCTTTTCAAACTTTACAGACCTGAAAAAATTATGTACCATTGAATTACGTATAACATGATTTTAAATAATTGAAAATTTTAAGCATTTAATTGAGTGCCAAAGAAGTCAAATCCTTCCGAAAAGAAACTTCATGCTCAAAGTCAGCTATTCTTTCTCCTCATAAGATGATGAGTAGGGTCTCCTAGGGATTGATGGGCTTCAAAACAGCACATCTGATAATGGAAACAAAAAATAACAAATAAATGCAACCTACTGTGGTAGAGCAGGTTCTGGGAAAGACAGCACATATACAAGCCATACAGACTGCACCTGAACACAGCCAGGTCTGAATTCATCTCCGGGCATTCTACTACTGTTTAATAGGATGGGAGTTGTTAGATTCCAAAAGAATTTATGAGAGATTAATACCAGAAGTGCACAGAACCTAGAGATGCAAATAGCATCAGACTAGAAAATAGTAAGTTACAAAAAAAAAGGAGAAAGTCTAAGTTAAGATTACGGCACATGTATGCATATACACAGTATAGCAAATAAGATTAGTAAACTACAGGTGCAGATTGCCAAGCAGAATTATGATGTTGTGATGATAATACAGACAGACATCGCTCAAGGAAGTTTAGGTCTAGGTGTCAAATATTCCCAATTATAAGGTGATCAGAAAAGATAGGAAAGGGAAGAAGTGGCAGTATTGGTTAAAGAGAACATTTTAATCCTGTAGAAAGGCAACATAGCAGGACAAGAGGTGATTTGATTAGGAAGAATAAAAAACAATTCAATAACTTGCCACATTCTATAGACTACCAACTAGTGGAAAGGACAGAGGAATAGGTATGCAAGAGAGGCACAAACATCATGAAGTAGGTGTAATGAGGGACTTTAATTACCCAAATACAGACTAGGTTAGTAGTAGTTTAAAGGTAGCAAGGGGCAAGCGTCCTTAGATTGCATTAAGAATTCCCAACAGCAGTCCAACCAGAAAGGAGATACTAAAGACTTGGGTGAGTCTAGGACCAGACAGCATCATCTCAGAATGAAGGGTTGCATATTAAGGCTTCTAGAACATACTACCTGGAAAACAGTGGAGGCAATTTAAATTTAGGTGCTCAAGAGAGCATTAGGTTATCAATTAAATACAGACAACATTTAGGGTTACAGGGAAAAGGCATGAAAATAGCACCAACTCGTAATACTCAGAGAATCAGTGCAGATAAGATTGGCCAAATGGCCTCACTGTGCACTTTAATAATTCTGTATTTCTGCAATAGAGCCTAGAAGGATGCACATGGCTCCAACAGCAGAGACCTTTTCTACTCTGTCCTAAATAATCCTAAAGCCAGTATTTCAGTCTTCAGGGTTCTTTTCAGTGATCAAACGTTATGACATTTTCCAAAGCACTCTGGCTTTGGTCATGTCAAGTCCAGCAATACAACTGTGAATAAAGAGCCAGACTTTTGCAGTGGTATACCCCATGTCTCCAGAATACAATAATCCAAGTGTTTCAGAGATCCTGTGAACTTCAAAATGGATAAATAGAATCTTCCCCTACTACAACTTGCACTAGGTTTCAACAGGTTGCCATACTGGGAAAGAGAATCAACAGTAGCCATGGAAATGTCAAGATTAATGATCTGACTACAAGGAGCTGTATTTGACAAGAGGAGAAAAGGGTATACAAAAGAAAAACATTTCTTGAAAAATTTATTGTGATAACATAATCCAGATACCATTAAGGTGAAGCGATGCTTTTGATGCCTGCTATAGCAGATATTCTCTACTTACATGTTTCTATATGGATGAGGGTATCAAAATTAGGGCATTAATAATCATTAAGTGAAAACCAACATTGATAGGAAAAGTCTTTCTGACTGTCTATATCCAAACATTTAAAACAAAAATGTTAGCAAGCTTCCCTCAAGTTACCACATTACAAATGTTGCACACAGGCTCGTGATTATTCTCCAGGCTTCGATGGAGTTCATTATTCATTTCATAATGAGCTCCCTTTTCATTTCAACAAGACATGAGCTGAATACAGTAAAGTTACCCCAAAAATGTCAATAACAGTTTGCAAATAAAAAGGCTGTGTTTCATTCATCTATCTCTGAACTGATTCAACCATTAATTCAGAATCAGACTCGACTCTAATGACATTCTGGAAACATTGGGAACTGCATGATAAACAATGCTGTAGCGTTTTAGAACCCCGTGGCCATAAAACTCAAAATGCAATGTCTGCCGCACCCTCAATTTCTTCGTCATGTTACCACTGTGCAGAGGGATTAGTTTCAATATTGTAAACCTAATTCACGTACCTTAAGGAAATCATTATTGGCTGATATTATCTAGCAATTGTTACGCTTGAGGATTTCGGTTTCTCTTTATATACACCCCAACGCAAAGGAAAGAATGGACAATAAGGCAACAATGGTGGCATACCAGTAATGTCAATGCACTAGTCATCCAGAGCCCCAGGTTCTGATCTGAGCATGCACGTTTAGACCCCCTCACCACCCTCCCAATGAACCCGCACAGGCTGGACCAGACTGCCCACCTCCTACTGGTACAGCGCTGGCTTCACTAATGCAACAACCCTCTGTGAGCCATGACTGACACTGTACTAATCAGGATGACAAGTGGAAGGTCCAGGTAAGGCAAGGCAGCAGCCAAGACCAAGATGCGGACTGAACTATAACCACAAAGATGTGAACAGAACAGACTTCATGGCCGTCCTGGAAGCTATATTAAAAGACAACAGACTCACGGACAAAACACAACAAGCCATCCAACAAACTATAATCCCCACATAAAGGCGAAGGAACGAATGGGACACCCTGAACCCAGACAGAAAAGCACTAGGAAAACTCAAGAAAGACAAGAACATTATAATCCTACCAGCAGACAAAGAGCACATGACCGTCATTATGAACAAACCGAACTACATTGAGAAAGCACAGGCACTGTTTGCAGATACAAACACTTACCAACAGGTGACAATAGACCGAACACTGCAGCTAGGTAATAGGATCACCCGGACACTGAAGAGACTAAAGGATGCAGGACAGATAACCAAGACAGACTACATGAGAACGAAACCAGAAAGGCACCAACACCCCCCCCGCTTCTACGGACTTCCTAAAGTACACAAACCAGACACTGCCCTCAGACCCATTGTTTGCCTACCAGGGACACCTTCACACAAAATGGCCAAAGACCTACAACAGAGGCTGAAACACCTAGTCAACGGATCACCCCATTCCATCCACTCAATCCAAGAATTCCTCAATACCCTCAAGAACATAAAAATTAGCGATGACAAGATTATGGTATCCTTTGACATCACAGCATTATTCACATCAGTTGACATCCCACTAGCCACATTATTAGAGGAAGCAGGAACACAGACCAGCAGCTCCATCCGCAATGACAACATACTCAAACCATTAGACCTGTGCCTCACCACACACTTCGTCTTTAATGGTCAAGTATACACCAGATCAATAGCACACCCGTGGGGTCACCCAACTCAGGACTCTTCGCAGATGCAGTCAAGCAAAGATGAGAACTCACCGCCCTCCCTTGCATTCAACCGAAACCGTGGATCCAGTATGTGGACAACACATTTGTCATTTTTAAACGCAGCAAACTAGAAGAGACTCGCCACCTCATCAACAACATATTTGCAGAGATTAAATTCACGAAAAGAAGAAAACAACAATCAGCTTCCATTTCTGGACCTCAGAGTTGAATGTATGACCAACAGGGGAGTTCCAAACCTCTGTACACAGGAAAGCAACCTCAACTTCCATAGCAACCACACCAATGTCCACAAACAAAGCAGTGTTAAGACGCTATTTAAATAGGCCACCATTCACTGCAACACGCCAGAACTACACAGGAAAGAGGAAGAGCGCCTATACAAAATCTTCGTTATGAACGGATATCCCCGCAACTTCATCCTACTAAATAGACTACAAGAGGTCACAGTACGCCCTAACATACTGGCCACACTGCCGTACATCAAGAACATATCAGAACTGACCAAGAGACTCCTACAATCACGAGGAATCATTGTAGCTCACAAGCCCACAGCCACTCTATGACATACACTCAATGATTAAAGACCCCATTCCCTCAACATGCAGAACCAACGTAGTGTACAAAATACCATGCAACGACTGCCACAAACATTACATCGGATAGACAGAAGGAAACCATCCATCAGAATACACGAACATCAGCTAGCAGCAAAACGACATAGCGAATCTTCCTTCATATCAGTACACTTGGACAATGAAGGCCATCAGTTTAACTGGGACAATGTAACCATAGAAGCCCAAGCCAAACACAGACACGCATGGGAATTCCTAGAGGCATGGTTCTCCACCCATAATGCAAGCAACTAACATAATGAAATGGACCCCAAATACAAACACACACAGAACAAAACTGGAAATGTCTCAACTCATAATAACAGACCGGATCGTGTAAATTCCAAGCGGAGTAGAATAACATCGCTTCATCAGAGGCCTCACTGATGTTATCTAGCATGGTGACAAAAGGTCTGAACAAAAACAAGCCAGCTCAGCGAGCAAGTCAACAACATCAGCCAACACCAAAACTAGCCACAGCAGGCAACCCGAAACCAAGCAAAGGTCCTCTGGCAGAGTCATCGGACAGCGGTCCCCCAGGTTCCTCTCTGAGGGTCTACTACAACAGATATTGTAAATCTGTAATTACACTCAAATATAAAAGAAAAACTTTTTATAAACTCATTTCATTTGGCAATATATCCATTTTAAGTATTGTTTCTCAACTTACTAATAATTTCTTCCTTCTAAGGCCTACAGAATTTAACTTCCACTTTAACGCCAATTCCTACTGAAAGCAACAGCTCATTTAAAATCGTTCACTTACAGCTGCAATTTTCAGGAACACAGCCATAACATTAAAATGAGGGCATCCTGTATCCTGCCTATAAAGATTCTTTGCTCAAGGGTGACAATCTTAAGTTCCCCATTTTTTCTGATAAGCCATCCCATTTATGTTTGGAACCCATCTAGCTGTTCTTTCCTGCACCCACCCATATGCTGGCAATGGGTTTCTGTGTTGTCAGAGTGTTCAAATCGTGGCCTGATTAACACATTACATATTACAGCGGAACATTCCACGATTATTGCTTTCCAACATTGGTCAGGCATTAGAAGTGATGAGTTAATCATTGTCTTGTATTTAAAGTTTTAAGTTTTTAAGCTCCCATTTCATTTTTATTCAGTATATTATTTTTACTTAAGTATTTAAAATAGTTAAGGTGATGTCAAAATGTAATGTCAGCCTGTTTAATCACACAGCAAATCCAAGTCAAACCCACAGATGCTTTACCTCCTTTCTCTCCAACTCTCTGTACTGTTAGCAATTACTGCCAGCTTATAGTTCATATAGATTTTCCAATTCAGCAGCCGTTAAGATAGTACACCTGCCCTGAGATTACACAGAAACAAAAACCCTGCAGGGTCTTGACAGGGTAGATCTGGAGAGGATGTTTCTTCTTACGGGAGAATTTAGAACTGAGAGTTACTGTATAAAAATCAGGGATCATCCACTCAAAACAGATGATTAGGGAACTTCTTTGTTTCTCCCAGTCATGAGTCTTTGAAACAGTCTTCCTGAAAAAGTCGTGGAAGGAGAGCCTTTGAATATTTTTAAAGGCAGAGGGAGACGGATTCTTGTTAAGCAAGGGGGTGACAAATTATTGGGGTAAAGGGAAATGCAGATTTTAACAATCATCCATGTCCTTAATGGAGCTTAATGGACAACTCTTCCCCGTAATCTGCATGCCTGTGATTTTGCATGCGCACTATTCATTGCTTTCTAATACATGCTTGCAACTGGTAAAGTACTTTGCTACAGGCACAAACCTGGAAAGTTCACCCTTTGTTTTTAAAATCCACTCATTAAAACACTGAAGTAGTAATAGTAGGCTGAATTTATCAGATTGGACAGGACAAATTTTAGGAATCTGTATCATGTTCCAATCATTTAAATAACAGTGCAAAGTTAAACACACAGCACTGGTCTATCTGATGGATACTATTTCCCACCAAAGGCCTTAAGCGAGAAAATCACCACTTTTATTCCTAGAAATGCTTTATTTAAATTTATTTTTATATCCAGTCTTTCAATGTACCAGATTTCCTGTAGCTTTAACCATGGTTTTAAGTGTCAGGCTTGCTCATTTGGTAGCATTCCCACCTGAGTCAGAGCTCCATACAGAATCTATCTTGTGTTGACATTGAGTAAGTGCTGCCTTCCAGATAAATCGATGAAGTAAATCTGCCTGTTTTAGGCAGATGCAAAATATGCAATTCCTGATTTAATTTCTGAGCTAGTTAGCGCTCACTCCCTCAGTACCAATCTTAAGTGACAGTAGACATTTTGTACTTAAATCTTTTACAGAGCTTCTGATTCAGATACAAGTATACTAATAACTGTGCAAAAATTCATTTCTCAAGTCTCTCTTCTCCAGGCTGTGCAGCCCAAGAATCCCTAATATTTGCCCACAAGAAAGACATCTGCCATTGCAGCTTGGTTTTGTCCTTCTGCAGTCTTTAAAGTTCACGTTACCAACAAGTGACTAGAGTATAACCTACTGCATTTGTGGCAGTTAAGTAGGGCAGTGTAAGATTCAGGGCTATTATACAAATGATTTTAACACAGGCCATTGGTAATTAGCTTTGTGGGATTATAAACCAAAGGATTCAAGACATCTAAATTAGCAACATCTCCCAGTATCTCTCGCCATGCTTTGGAAAAATGCCCTGAAGTTATAAAGAAATTCACGACCTAAGCAAACAAAAATCACACAAGAAACACGTTTTAAATTCTTCTTCCATTCACATTGAATGCTTTAACAAATGGCTGTCTGTCTCTCAGACAACACCTTTCACAAGCAAATGCTCATTCTATTCATGATCATGATGCGACTGAGAAGACACATTCTGGGCTTGAAGAATTAATGAATGAATTTGTAAACACGACTGTCCGTCAGCACTGCCAATAATAATCCCCACCTATGACTATTTAGCTGGCACCTTACACGTGGACGGAGATATTAATGTACATATAGTTTTATTTGTAACTAGTACCAGCAATCTCCATTTAGAAAGTGCACAGATACCACAGACTATTTAGAACCAGAGTCCTATTCAACCTCAAACTGAGCTTGAACCAAATATTCACTCCATGAGGATTCCATTTGCATAATATGACATAATTCTACCTATCATCTTCTACTGAAAACCCTACTTTATTCCTCAACTTTAGCAGAGGCACAAAACAGGCAGAATTCAATAGGAAGTACGACATATCAGTGGTTGAAGCCATGATGCCAATGCTGAAATTTACTTCTAAATACTCCAATACAGTCTTAGCCAGCTTCCAACCTTCTACCAATGCATTTTAAACCTTGTTGCTCATTTTTGATCTTATTCCCTCCAATCTTCATTGATTTACATGGCCTATGCCTTGTATTTAAATTATCTTTACTTTCAAATATCTCTATCAGCACCCCTTTATAAGTCCTGCAACACTCCCACTAAATTGACCACTCCTCTAGTTAGAGATAGTGAGAACTGCTGATGCTGGAGTCAGCAATAATGCAAGGAACACAGCAGGCCAGGCAGCATCAGAGGAGGAGGAAAGTTGACTTTTCAGGTCAAGACCCTTCTTCACACAGTGTTATCACTCCTCTAGTTACATGGCTTTGTGCATCTTCTCCCCTTCCCCACTCAAGCCAGCATTTGTCACTCTTTCAATCACACTGGTCCCATTTTCTGCAATCCCTTCTCAAAAACAGTTCCTTGTTTCTACTCCAGTACCACCCTCCCCTCCTCCCTCTTGTCCATCTAACTAGCTGCTCCTCTTGTCCATCCCTCCTTTCCACTGGTTCAGCGGATCAAGATTCTTATAACACTCTCCTGCCCTAGTCCTGAACCTACAACTTTGTCTACTTCATCTCCTGTCCCCTTTTATGTCACCTGTAACTTCACTGTCCATGAGATCCACCTCCTGTTCCTAAACGGATCACCCAATAACCTCCTGCTCTCACATGAGCTTATACTGGAAATAGCTCTCTCTTTTCTGATGTTATCACTTTCACTTGTAAAACTAACACTACGTGCTCTTCAACTACTTATCGCTTGATCTTTACATCCTTACAAACTGTCACCCCATCTCCATGGTTAATTTCCTCTCAAAAATCCTCAAACCTGTTGTCACTTCCAAAACCAGTAAGCAGCTTTCCTGGAGCTCCATGTTTAGATCACCCCAATCAGATTATGACTCTCACTACAGCACTAAAATCACAAATGGTAAGCAATGCAGATGACATCCTTATCTTTCACAACCTGTGTGCAGCCTTTTACACGGATACCCACATCAGCTTCCTCCAATATCTCGCCATTGTATTCAAACTGGATGAGACTGCTCGTGTAAATCCATTCTTTACAATCTGATCACAACCAGAAAATCATTACCATTGGCTTTACTTCCTGTTCCAAAATTATAGCCTCTACACGTGCTCCTGATGACACTTGGCACTACCTCAGTACCACCTCTCTGAACTCCTCCACAGCCGTTAAATTATCAGCTATCAAGTACTGGATGAACTGAAGCTTTTTTTTCCACTCATTATTGAGAAGACAGACGATATTTTCTTGGTCCGGTTCTAAGAGTCTTTTCCAAGCTACTGGCTACATTCCTCTCCTGCGCCACAATCTAAGAATAAGCCAAATCGTGCGACTTTGGCCTCACGTTGGATTTAAACCTCATTTTCACGCTAGCACAAGTGTTCACTCCATCACACCACCTGCTGCCGAAAGCCTCACTTTTCGCCTTTGTTACCTCTAGACTGGAGTATTCCAGTGCAGTCCTGGCTGGTCTCCTATCATGTGATCACTTGTGGGAGCTGTGTACAGGGAGGACAGAATCCAGAACTAACAGTAACAGTTTTAAAATGAGGGTTTGCCCATTGAAGACAGAGATAAAGGCAACATTGGCTGTCTTTGGAGTCCCCTTCCTCAATAGGTAGTGAACACAGAATCTATAAATATATTTAATGCAGAGAGAGAGATAGATTATTAATTACCATGGGGATGAAAGATTCAGGGGCATGCAGGAATGTGGATTTGATATTACAATTTGATCAGCCATGATCGTACTGAATGGTGGAGCAGGCTTGAATAGTCAGGTGCCCTTATTCAGTGCTCTTTTCTATCCTCTGTAAATTTAGAGTTACCTTTAAACTGTACCCCTTTCATCAAGCTTTTGGGCACCTGATGTTAAATCTCCTTGTGTAGATGAATCTCACATTTTGTTTTATAATGCTTGTGTGAAGTACTTTGGGACATTTCATTAAATGGTGCTACCTAAGTATAAGGTGTTTCTGTTGTTTAACCCACTTAGCCTTTAGTCTCAAGCTTTCTTCCCCCTCCTCTGGCTCAGTATCATTTTTCCTCTCATCTCTGGAGTGTTTTTAATCACAAATTAAAAGGAGTTTTATAATTCCCAAGTTGTGTTGCCATGTTTCCAGCATCTCACCATCAATTATTACAGTAAAGAAAAGGGTCCTCTAATTAAACATCACCAAAGGGTTTGAAAATCCAGATCAAACTAACAAGAGTAAACGGTAGTGCCGTGCCATTTTAGCATTATCACCATCCCTCGTTTCCTTTGCTCATTTGGAATGAAGTGTTACTTCTGAAAGGAGGTCACACGAAATCTGGTGGGAGGGTTAGCTTTGAGGCGGACGCAGAGAAACTTCAGTGTGACTTGGGCAAGATGAGCGAGTGGGTAAATGCATGGCAGATGAAATAGAATGTGGATAAATATGAGATTATCTACTTTGCAGAAAAACAGGAAGGCAGATTATTTGAAGAGCGGTAGACTGGGAAAGTGAAAAGGTAGCACAAGACTTGGGTGCCTTTGTATCCCAGTCATTCAAAGTAAACATTTGGTGCAGCAGGCAGAGCAGACAATAAACGACATGTTGGTCTTCATAGTGATTGGATTCACGTACAGAAGCAGGAATGTCTTGCTGCAATTGTACTGGGCTTTGTGAGAACACATCTGGGACTACTGTGTGCATTCCCGTCTCCGTTGAGGAAGGATGTTCTGGCCATGGAGGGAGTGCAATGAAAATTTCCTGGATTGATGGAAGGACAGAAGAACGAAAACAGACTGGATCAGTTAGGTCTATATTCAGTGGAGTTTAGAAGAAAAAGGAGGGCTGTCATAGAACCTTATAAAATTCCAACAGGATTCTACAGGGTGAATGCAGAAAGTACGTTCCAGATGGTCGGGGAGTACAGAACCTGGGGTTACAGTTTAAGTACACTGAGTCATTTAGGACTGAGGTGAGAAGAAATTTCTTCACCCAGAGAGTGACAAGCCTGTGGAATCCTCAGACACAGAAAGCAGATGAGGCCAAAAACATTAAATGTCTTCAAGGAAGAATCTGAGGATATGGACAGAAAACAGAAACAGGATAGAGGACTGGAATAGCAGCCATGACCATACAGAATGGTGGACCAAAGTCAAAAGCTAAATGACCTATAATGACCAATTCCTACTTCTTTCCCCCTCATGTTTCTATGGATACGCTGCTCTTGATTTTGTTACATGGATTGTCACTAGGATCAGCTTTGCTAATACTTAGTTCTACACAACGTAAACAAAGAGAAAAAAATTTTTAACAAATGACAAAGACAAATAGTGGGATTGTGTTTTCTGGTCACAAGTGATACAATTCTGATCTAAATCAGAAAATCTCCTTGCTTACAAAATCAATAATCAATCAAATCAATGACATTGTTCAGAACATGCACAAGTCTACTTGAAACAACACACTTCCTAAGTGACCTTTAACCACAACAAATGCAATCAGGCACTCCTCAGTAGGATTTTGCCCTGTTGAATCTTTTCACAGTGCTCTACATAGTTCTGTTGCTCAGCAAGTGTCCTTGATGTAAAGCTTGTTCCCACCAGAGTAAATAAGCCTTTCATTGAGTTTATATTTCTTCAAAGACTCCCTGTTTGTAATGGGGAATAATCTCATGACCAAATGTGGCAGTTCACACCCAATCCTACCAAATCCCCTTCAGTGAATTGGCCCTAGGCATTTGTGTCATCAAACCAAGCTGCAAACCCATGAATCAAGCTGAACAGAATGCAACACCTGTATTCAAAAGATGCAGTAAATTGGGTAGAAGGCAGGGGAAAACAAGTCATGACTGTCCACCTGTTTCAGTAACACTAGCTACCAGGTAACTTTAGCAATACACGGAATTGGCCCAGCACATTTAACAAAAACATTCAGTTGTCAGTGTTCAGGCAGATTTCATCCCAACAGCACTAAGATTAGAAAAAACACACAATGTCAAACAAAACCCTATTTCAGTTATTACCTTTGCTTTCAATTAAATAATAGATTAACTTTACAACATTGAAGGTATACTACTTCTACACATATGGTTTAAAATGCGGTTTGGAAAATCAGAAATGTGCAAGGTTTCCACCTCTGATGTGCTTCTTGACCACCTCAGCAGTGAGGACAGCAAGACTGCTACAATTAGCCTGGCCTTGGATCAGAGAAAAGAAACTTTTGTCAGCAAAAGAGAAATCCCAGTTTCAACATACATGTGAACTTTGCTGGCTCTCTGTACCAAGTAATCTTTCAACATTCATTATTGTTTACGTACAAACTTTGGCACACACAGTGTTGAGATCCTAATGGCAACTAGCCTTAGGAGAAATGCTGGCAAAAACAAAATGGACATAACACACAAAATACATTAAGAACAACAGTCAAAATTTTGGTGGTGGTCAGCCCCATCTCCCAGCATAGCCGAAGGTCTATATGGCTGTTGCATAGAACACAAACTAAAAATGTTACTACGTTTTACTGACATCATTACAAGATCAAGATTCAGTTAAAACTTATGCTGGCCCTATGGAAACGGCAGCACTTTAAAGTGCATTCGCAAAAATTAAAACCAATTTGGATTTTACAATTCCGAATCATTAGACATACGCTTAAGAGTTGTCTGTTAAACAGCACTTAAATACCACTGGTAACCTCATCTTCCATAATTAAAGCACCTCTCCCCAAACAAAGTAGTTACAATTTAAGTCCTGGAGTCATTGATAATACACATTTTACTGAGTGTTAACTATGCTTTCTGCTAGATCTAAGTTTGGGTGCGAGGTAAAGCTGCATTTTTATTCACTGCAAGCAAATAAAACACTGATCCAGTTTGTATAATTCTTATTCCACACAACATGTACTCTCCAGATCAGTAACACTATCATGAATCTGGAGAAAGTATATGATTCAGGTAAATCCTCCCTAATTTAATAATGAGGAAAATATCAAATGTTGGAGGTAATAAGCAAAAGACTAAATGTAAAACCATTTCCTGGTGATGGAGGGTAAGCTACAGTATTATATATACTATGGTCCAACATTCTCACAACTGTGACACCATTATAGCACCCAGTTAAAGCTATTTACATAAGATTTATACAAAGTGCTTTTGCTGTACCTCAAATAGTCCCTTCAGAACCATATTTCTGAAAGGGCCACTACAACTGACTTTCCACTCACAAACCAGCTGGTACCTTCATAGTAGATTGGGATATGTGAAAAATAAGCAGATGGCCTGGAATGCAAGATGATCTGAACAGGCTCATCTTCCCATAAGGGCCCAATTAACAGCAGAATGTCACCTTGAGAGCAACTTTTCAGGCACATTTATTTTTATCTGTAATTATGCCTTAATTACAATGTTGAAACTATTTTCTTTTATATATACACACTAATTAAAATCACTATGATCTGCGTCGAAACTATTAAGGTTTCTTCAACAGTAAATAAGCAAGCAGCAACTCCTGCTGCCTGGATTAGCTCCAAAACATGCCAATGTCCAGCTGCTAACAATGCGCAGAGATTTTAAATTTACTGATTGAGGCAGAATTTCACTTGAAAGCAATAGGAGGGAATCTGTTTTGCAGGAGAGTTTTGGCAGGGCAGAACTACTAACAGCCCTTCTGGCCAGCCCAGCAATCCTGCACCAGGAAGGGGAGTCTTCACTCCACCCAGAATTCACACCACTGAGCAGGCTGTCAGCACTAAAACAAAACAATTCCAAACAGTATAGCAGCATGACCCCAAAAAGGGGAGGGGGAGTTGGGGTAAAGGGGGTAAGGAGGGGAAGGGGCCAGCAGGAAACAAGAGAAAGAGGATTCTTAACAGTGAGAAAATCACAAAGATGGCATCATGTTTCCCACCAAAAAAGTAAGGCTTTCCACAACTGGACACAAGGTGGAGGGCAAGGAGGCGGTTACCAATGCTGCAGATCTCCTCTTTCCTTTATATTTTTAAAATACCATCTCTGGGGCATACAGCCACTTTCCACTTGGTGGCCAAGAAATGATGATGTGAAGCATGGCATGGAACATCACTGCTTGAAATGCCACCCCCTCCACCTTTGTCATTAATCATTTCTAGCGGGAGCATAGGAGAATGCCCATCAACAATTATTTTTGTGCATGTACAACCAAACTTTTATAAAGTCAATTTTAAGTCCTCAAGGTTTCACACAGTCAATGAATTGCTTAACTGCAGGCTTCGATCCCCTCCCAGAAGTTAACAGCAATGGGTGAGAATACATTGTTGAACACATTAGGAAGAACTCCACCATTTTAAACTTTGCTTGTCTCATTCTTACTGGGTGTAAACATCAGTTTAATGCCAAATGTTCATTTGCGTAATTTTTCCAGGATTTAAGGTGGCACGTTAGCCCAGTGGTTAGTACTGCAGCCTCACAGCTTCGGCGACTCGAGTTCGATTCCAGCCTTGGGTGACTATGCAAACTCCACACAGACAGACATTCTCCCAGTGTCAGTGTGAGTCTCCTCCAGGTACTCCAGTTTCCTCCAACAGTCCAAAGATGAGCAGATTAGATGGATTGGCCATGGCTAAATTGCCCACAGTGTCCAGGGACGTGCAGGCTGGGAAGATTAGCCATGGGAAGTACAGGGTTACAGGGATTGTGTGTGCGGTGGGGGTGGGTCTGGGTGGGCTGCTCTTCAGAGGGTCAGTGTGGACTCTATGGGCCAAATAGCCTGCTTCCACACTGTAGGGATTCTACGATTCTAGAGGTTATGTCAAACAATGAAGTAACTGTACAATTCTGCTTCAGAAGCTGGTAGTAACTGTACTTTCAGATCATTTGCTTCAACAAACTTTAAATTTTAAACACAGGGAAATGCTGGCACAGACTGGACTTGACACTGACTGCAATATATTTATAGCTGAGCTGAAGCACCCGTACATTTGTTCAGATTAGTATGTATGCTTTCCTTATCTGCATACTCAGCAAGTTGCATAGAAACGTAGTGTTCACACTAAGATACTTAGGTACAAAGTCTATTATACCTACAGATGGCACGCTAGTAAGGTTTTCTTGGTCACAGCACACTTGTCTTTTATAGGATCATAAAAGCAGGTGCCTCTGATTTCCCATTGAGAGGATTTGTACCTACAGTTCCCCACTCTGACCACCAAGGGGCTCTGCAGCAACTTGGATGCCCAAAATCTACAGGAGGCATTTTACTAGTGGCAAAGGAGCGGGCCAGGCTCTCAGATTTGGTATTGCAATCTGAAAGTTCATTTTTTTACTGGAACTTAATCAAATCTCCAACATGCAAGACCTGCACCCACACCCCACACCCCCCCCCCCCCACCCCGCCTCTTTTAGCCTCTACCTTCAAGCTGAAACATGTATTAAAACTTAGAAAAATACTGGACCATCTGTACATTTTCCATTAGCATTAAACGAATATAACAGTTCACACTTTGACATGTTTAAAGGTTTCCGCCTTGTCCCCAGTGGAGTTCTGTGCATATATAAATAAAAACGGAAAGAATTGTGAATGCTGTAAATGAGAGACAAAAATAGAAGTTGCTGGAAAAGCTCAGCTGGTCTGGCAGCATCTGTGGAGAGAAATCAGAGTTAATGTTTTGGGTCTGGTGACCCTTCCTCAGAACTCTGTATGTATATACTTGTTTACAATGAGAAAGTACCAGGTGGTGGAGCAGCAGCATTAGTTCTCAAAGTAAGTAATACTTGTAGTACAAAGAGATGATGAAATAGTATATCAGAGCTCCATGTACATGCTAAAAAATGGTATGCCTTTTACAAGATTCACACTGTCATTCATCAGCATTTTCCATTGTCCATCACACAGTTGTGCCCCTGCATTAGGTAAAACAAGTTGCATTCACGATACCAAGAGATCTTCCAGTTCAACTATGCAAAAAGCTAAGAATGACACTCAGAAGCTATATACTACCCCACCCTTTATCACCACTTTTTATTTGATTCCCTCACAATACAGAGATGTGCTCTGTTTCAATTGCCAAATGCACACTTGCCCTTTATACACAACTCCTAGATTATAGCCTATAGTCAGATTGCTTGGACACAGAACTATTATTTGGTAGTTATTTTCATTTAAACATGGCTATCTTTACAATCTTACAGCAAATAATTTACCATCTGTTTCTCTAACGTTACCTGTATGTGAGAGTGAAAGTTCCATGTAGATGCACAGATTTTCTACTCAACAGATTTTAGACGAGGTCATTTCTTTAACAACTATTAAATTCAACCATAATATCTTGAATTTAGTTTACTGTTCATATTACACTGTCATTGTTATCAGTTAAGAACTTCCATCAGGCTTTCAAAAAACAGAACTACAGAAATGAGTTACTTCAGGCATAAAAGAATGACTAGAGTAAGATTAGGGCCGGTCAAGGACAGTAGTGGGAAGTTGTGCGTGGAGTCTGAAGAGATATGAGAGGTGCTAAATGAATATTTTTCGTCAGTATTCACACAGGAAAAAAACAATGTTGTCGAGGAGAATACTGAGATACAGGCTTTTAGACTAGACGGGATTGAGGTTCATAAGGAGGAGGTGTTAGCAATTCTGGAAGGTGTGAAAATAGATAAGTCTCCTGGGCTGGATGGGACTTATCCTAGGATTCTCTGGGAAGCTAGAGAGGAGATTGCAGAGCCTTTGGCTTTGATCTTCATGTCGTCATTGTCTACAGGAAGAGTGCCAGAAGACTGGAGACTAGCAAATGTTGTCCCCTTGTTCAAGAAGGGGAGTAGAGACAACCCTGGTAATTATAGACCAGTGAGCCTTACTTCGGTTGTGGGTAAAGTGTTGGAAAGGATTATAAGAGATAGGATTTATAATCATCTAGAAAGGAATAATTTGATTAGGGATAGTCAACACGGTTTTGTGAAGGGTAGGTCGTGCCTCACAAACCTTATTGAGTTCTTCGAGAAGGTGACCAAACAGGTGGATGAGGGTAAAGCGGTTGATGTGGTGTATATGGATTTCAGCAAAGCGTTTGATAAGGTTCCCCACGGTAAGCTATTGCAGAAAATACGGAGGCATGGGATTGAGGGTGATTTAGCCATTTGGATCAGAAATTGGCTAGCTGTAAGAAGACAGAGGGTGGTGGTTGATGGGAAATGTTCATCCTGGAGTTCAGTTACTAGTGGTGTACCTCAAGGATCTGTTTTGGGGGCCACTGCTGTTTGTCAGTTTTATAAATGACCTGGATGAGGGCGTAGAAGGATGGGTTAGTAAATTTGCGGATGACACCAAAGTCGGTGGACTTGTGGATTGTGCGGAAGGATGTTGCAGGTTACAGAGAGACATAGATAAGCTGCAGAGCTGGGCTAAGAGGTGGCAAATGGAGTTTAATGCGGAAAAGTGTGAGGTGATTCACTTTGGAAGGAGTAACAGGAATACAGAGTACTGGGCTAATGGTAAGATTCTTGGTAGTGTGGATGAGCAGAGAGATCTTGGTGTCCATGTGCATAGATCACTGAAAGTTGCCACCCAGGTTGATAGCGTTGTTAAGAAGGCGTACGGTGTGTTAGGTTTTATTGGTAGAGGGACTGAATTTCGGAGCCATGAGGTCATTTTGCAGCTGTACAAAACTCTGGTGCGGCCGCACTTGGAGTATTGCGTACAGTTCTGGTCACCGCATTATAGGAAGGATGTGGAAGCATTGGAAAGGGTGCAGAGGAGATTTACCAGGATGTTGCCTGGTACGGAGGGAAGGTCTTATGAGGAAAGGCTGAGGGAATTGAGGCTGTTTTTGTTAGAGAGAAGAAGGTTAAGAGGTGACTTAATAGAGACATACAAGATGATCAGAGGATTAGATAGGGTGGACAGTGAGAGCCTTTTTCCTCGGAAGGTGATGGCTAGCACGAGGGGACATAGCTTTAAATTGAGGGGTGATAGATAAAGGACAGATGTCAGAGGTAGGTTCTTTACTCAGAGGGTAGTAAGGGCGTGGAATGCCCTGCCTGCAAAAGTAGTGGACTCGCCAACTTTAAGGGCATTTAAATGGTCATTGGATAAACATATGGATGATAATGGAATAGTTTAGGTTAGATGGGCTTCAGCTTGGTTTCACAGGTCAGCGCAACATTGAGGGCCGAAGGGCCTGTATTGCACTGTAATGTTCTATGTTCTTTAGAAGTCCAGCAAAAATCATTAGCGCAATCGCATTCAATTAATTTTCATAATAATTTTGCTTTTTAGGGTAAAAACTTATAGTTAAAACTTATCACAAAAGTAAAATTAACGTTTCTTTAATGAACCACAGCAGTTTATAGCTCAGGAATCCACTCCATCCACTGAGCTATTTACCAGTGTGATCCAAATACACTGTCTTTCTGTCTACCTGCATTTTGCTGCACTTGAAATTTACTTATTTCCTTAAAATACAATAATCTGTGCCTCAATTACTTGCTGGTACAAAAACATTTCATTTCTAACACCTATAGGAATGGTGTACTTTCCAAAATCAAGGCTCAAAGTGAAACATATTAAATTGAAGGAGTTTTTGAATGTGCAACCAGAGGAAATAACATCAGCCTATTAAAACTACGAAGGGTGTGGTTAGTTTATAAGCTTGTTAAATCCCCTGTTAACCATTTTTTAATTTCAGTTTAAATAACTCTATTTCAACATGTTTCTTTCAACAATTCAGCCAGTCCAATTACAATCCAGGTAAATCCATGCTATATGCTTTCCAAATTTATAATGTCTTTCCTACAAGGATACTCAAAACAGTTTTCCAATTCTTTTGATTTAAAATGACCTCTGTTCTTGCTCTCCATTCACCCATTTATCAAAATCAAATTACAGCCGGCCTCATTCTTTATGGCTTATGTACTTGTACTTTCAAGGAACTATGGGGATGAAATTCACCTTCGATTTTGTTCGAAAAATGAGCATAAGCGGTACTGCTCACAAAAGGAGGGAAGCTTCCACCAAAGAGAACTCTGAAGATTAACATATATGAATTGTGTTTGGGCTCCCTCAAAAAGAAAGGGGGGAACAAAAGAGAACTATTATGAATTTTGAGGAGAGGCTCAGTACCCTACCTAGACTGGGAATTCTCCAACATATTTCACAACGTCCCAGCTTGAATGGATGCTGAAGATCCACAGGTTAGATACTTCAATGCAATATAGGTTTTCAGCCACAAATGTCCAGATGTCAAATTTTTAACAACTAGCTTTAAACATTGCTTTCTTGACAGTATTGCATAACAACCATTCATTTAATGGTTGGTGAAGGAATGACCTTGTCTGGAACCTCCTAATTAGAAAATCTCTGTGCGTCTACACTGTGCTTTACTGTATGTGTGTAAACAAAAGCAGGTAACTTTTTTTGTCCACACATGAATATGCCCCATAATGGATATACATCAGAAACAATAATAGGCAAATTTTGGTTCTTTCTCCAATCCCATTACACTGACAGCAGTTACATTTCATTCTTTCCAAAATGTGAATTCAACATTTATTGGGTATCCACTTAGAGGCAGAAGGCCAGAGACCAAGAGCGAAGCTATGTTCCACACAAGTGCAAGGTGCAGGTTTGGTGATGGGGTACAAAGACCTCCAACCTCCATGCTTTCTGCAATTGCAGCTATCCACTGGTAACAGGATCATGCAATTAGCCCAGCAGCAGTTCATTAAAATGTAATAAAGAGCCCATTTCCCAAAGAAGCTAAGTATGACTATGCACATTACTTCAGTGGTTAATAAAAAATTCATTTTGTATAAATTTAGCAAATGTCCCAAGAGCTTTTGTGATCAATATTGCACCAAATGTCATGTTAATCTTGTTTCTGTTAAGATTTAAATTTTGCTCCAAATCAGTAAAAAGCTTGAAAATTGGCAATTTAATTTTACTGTTAATATGTCCACAATCTTTAAGCCAATAATATTTACACCAGTTAACTCAAAAGCTCTTTAAAAAATTCAAACGTTCTAACAATTGCAAGCTTTAAAATCTGTTAGGATGCTTAATAAGCAGAGTTTCAAACCATAAAAATAGAAACCCTTGCAAATCCAGGAAGAAAAACTTTAACACGAGTCCGAAATATAAACAGAAATTCCTAGACATTCCCAGATCCATCAGCACCTGAAACCAAAAACAGACTCTTCACTACCTATCTCTCACTTCAGCTTTAAGAAATGCTTAGGATAGGAACTCTTAATCTTGTCCCTTCTAAATGCTGCCTGTTTCAACTAATTTCCATTTTTAATCACTGAAAATTGAGACTTAAGACAGAGGACAGGAGGGTCGTAAGGCTGTCGAAAGCACAATGTCAATGACTGAAGGTGGTTTCTGGCAATATTTTAAGATTTCTCTGGTTAAGTTGCATGAAAAAATAAAGGGATATTTTAACAAGCTGGACTAACAGTGTTAGGGCTACTGCTCATGAAACTAAACATCTACATGTACTAATTGGACAGAACAATATTACAATAACTTCTAGTTACTTCAAAGTTACTTCAAATTGTGAAAGCTACATTAACCAAATTCTGTACAAAAGAAAAAGAAATCAACAGAAGACAAACCCAACAGAAGCAGAAATTCCTGCAATTCAAAATTTCAATAAGTACTTCTTAATCATTAAAAAAGACTATTTACTGCTCACTAGTGTTTACCAAACATCTCTTCAGGGACAAGCTTTCTCAATCATCTGTCAACATGCACAATTTGTTCCTGCACACAGGAAAAGCTTAAAATACAATATTTAGTATCTAAAATCATTTAATCGCACATGTAATCGCTATTGTTTTAAATATAAAAGGCTTATTATTTAACATTCTTTTCTCTTCAAGGTTTTACACTTAATTCCAGCACAAGAATCTCTTTATTAATTGTCCTGTTTTATTTTATAAGAATTAGTAATTAATATTTCCACAGGAGGCCAAAAGGCCAGTTCAAATGCCGAGCAGGTCTGACAGAAAAAAATCCAGATGGGTCACAAACTAGGTCCAGACATTTCAAATCCCATCCTAAGTTCCAATTTGAAAGTTCTTATTTACAGCACAGGAAGAGGCGTAACAAAGGAATATAGTTCAATTGATCTTATCAGGGCTTGAAATGATTTTGACACAAAGTAAGAGCCAAAGAAAATCAGAGACTTAAAATTATTTTAATGACCAAACAGGCTACTCTCATATTTAATAATCCTGACATTTGCACAGTTATTACTGAAGCAGACATCATCTAGACTTCAACAGACATGCATAAATAAAACCATATGAAAACGCTTAAAAGAATCCATTACACCATAAATACAAATTTATGTTTGTTGGAACCTCAAAACCAAAATTCAGTTCAGGACAGAAGCTCATATGAAAAACTCCTCTCCCTCCTCTTTCACTGTATTCCTCATGTACCTTGGCCTGCTGAAAATTTTACGTCATGTCTAGGACACATTCCATTATAGATCAGGAGTTAGAAAAGGAAGTGGATTAATATGAGCGAGGAACAAACGGAGATAAGTCTTAAAACAGCCTACCTTTTTCTTCATCAATTTTGAAGATTCCAAGTCCAGATCCATCCCTTATGGAATATCTAACTTCTCCATCTCTGCCTCTATCATTATCATCAGCAGTTATCGTCATTACAGGTGTACCAATAGGAACATCTTCTCTGACAGATCCATTAGCCACAAAGAACGGAAAGACAGGAGGGTATAAATTCTCATTTACATCCACTACTTCTATTTGAATGTAACAAGTTGAAGATAGAGAAATTGGTCGCCCTTTATCCTTTGCTCGAGCAGTCAGGTTATATAACTGTTTCTTCTCAAAATCTAGCTTTTGCACGATACGTAGAGCACCACTTAGTTTGTCCACATCAAAATGTCCTTCTCCATTATCTATCAGGCTATAGCGTACCTGACTGCTGTGTCCAACATCGGGATCATAGGCTTCTAGCCACATTGCAACAGTTCCTATTGGAAGGTCCTCTCGAACTTTATTGTGGTAGTTTCGAGGAATAAATTCAGGTGGGTTGTCATTTACATCTTCCAAAGTTACTTTCAGAAAAACTGTTGAAAACAGTTGTGGCTCCTCTTTAGCTTGATCTCTGGCTTCAATCTTTAGTAAGTAGACAGGGTCTTTTTCCCTATCCAGCGACCCTATAACTTTCACAATCCCAGTTGCACTATCAATTGCAAACACGTCTGTGCCTGTCAGAAGAGAGTACCTGATTTCACCATTGGCACCCAGATCTTGATCTGTTGCTTCAAGTTGAATAATTTCACTGCCCACATCTTGGTTTTCACTCACTTCTTCAAAATACATTTCTTGCAGAAATCGTGGACTGTTATCATTTGCATCCAATATGTTCACATCTAACAGACGCCAAGCAGACCTCTGAGGTATCCCAAGATCATAGACAGTTATATTTAGTGTGTAATGGTCAGTTTTTTCCCTATCAAGCGGGGTGAATACTTTTAGCCATCCTGCTTCAAGATCAACAATAAATCTGCTATCATGGTCACCTCCTGAAATTACATAGACTAATTTCCCATTAAAACCATTATCAAGATCGGTAGCATTAATAAGCAATAAATTTGTTCCTACTGGTTTGTCTTCTTTAACTTCAATTACACTTGGAAAAGAACCAAAATGCGGTGCATGGCGATTGATTGAATGATTATCGGAAAACAAATCTTCAGCATCTCCACGACTGTGGATCTTATTTGCCTGGAGAAGCTTTTCTGCCAAGTGCTTCGCCACTCCAGTCTCTGTACAATGCAGATTAACTTGTTTACGACTTGTGGCTACAGTGATGTTAATGTACGTTGAGATAGCAAAGTTCTCCCCATCTGTAGCTGTGATTTGCAGACTATAAAAAGACCCTTGTGGGCCAGGTTCGTCTGTCAGAGCTCGCTTCAAAACAAGAACACCTGAATTGGGATTCAAGTCAAACAGATCTAATTCATTTCCTGATAGTATCCGGTATCTGACTAATTGTAACTCATCTGCATCAATAGCAGACACCGTGGCTATTTGTTCACCAACATTTAGATCCCTTGGTATTGTACCTATACAGTTCACCTTCTCAAACAGTGGCTTGTTGTCATTTAGATTGTTTAAGAAAATAGTAACAAGTGCTTCAACTTCACGTCGATAAGGTGAGCCCCAGTCAGATGCACGAACCCGCAAATTATAAACCCTGGGCATCAATTCATAATCCAATTCCTCCGAGGTACTGATTTCACCACTGAAGTAGTCTATCACAAAAGGCGGTGGGTTCAAGTTAGCTATGCTGTATGTCACATACCCATTTTCACCACTATCAACATCGGTAGCGCTCACAGTCAAAACACTGGCACCAACAGGTACATTTTCATTGATACTGGCTTTATAGGATGACTGTTTGAATTCAGGAGCATTATCATTCATATCTATCACATGAACAATTACCTTTGTTGATGCTTGTCTGTCAACAATTGTAACTTCAAGCTCATAACGAGAAGCTTCCTGTGCTTTTACAAAGTCATTTGTAGTGATGAGACCAGTATCAGGGTTAACGTGAAACTTATCAGCGTGATATTTTAGGGCAAACTTGATCTGTGGGTACATTGGTCTGGCTGTAACCATGACAACTGAAGAATTAGGGGGTGCAAATTCATTTAGTCTGGCCTCGTAAACAGCTTTCTCAAATCTACATGGCAAAGACTTAGACCGTGGGGACATAACATGGATAACTTTCACAGAAGAAAACTGAGGAGGATATCCTTTGTCTTTAGCTTGAAGTGTGAGATTATAGCCAGAAGACTGACTTTCCCAATCAACCTGGTCAACAGCTTTAATTCGATATTCTCTGCTACCAGGGTTTGACCTCATTGCTTTGAATTGATGCAAGGGATCACCTGCCACAATATTTAAGGAAGCTATTTCTCCATTGACTCCCAGATCCCCATCTTCCACAGTTATAATTGCATATGTTGGATCCTTGTCAGTTTCTGATGGAGTAAGAGTAACAGCCGTGATGACTGGTGCATGTTCATTTCCCTGCTCCACGTGAATGGTAAGCTTTGCCATGCTGCTAATTCCACTGCTGCCATATAATTTCTGACCACGATCAGCTGCAAGGATTTCCAGGTCATATTGTTTTGTCTCAGCGTAGTCTAACTTGCCTGTAAGGGTAATCACACCATTGGTGGGATGAATGGCGAACATATCTGTCCTATCCTTAAAACTATAATAAAACTCTCCATTGGTACCGATGTCAGCATCAGTGGCTCTGACTCTGGCCACACTGGTTCTCAGTGCTGTGCTTTCGGGCAAAGACACACTGTAAGAGGTTGGTGAAAACAAAGGTCTCAAGTCATTGGTATCTAAAACATGGACCTTCACCTTTGTCCGTGCTTCAGCATTTGTTTTTTTCTCAACTGCTTTAACATTCAGCAGATAGTGGTCCTTCACTTCTCTGTTTAAGACTGCACTATTCCCTCCCTTGGTCCTTATACGCAAGAAACAGAAATCTCCAAGAATGTAGTCTTCAGCTTTAAACAGGTTTTCATGATCTCCAGAAATAATTTTATAGCGAAACTCCAATGATGGATTCGAGATGTAAATGCCCATTTTTACATGGCTTTCTAAATAGGTTTTGGCTGCAGAATTCTCATAAATATAAGCATTATAAAGATGCTGTGTGAACTGTGTTGATGATACTGGTTCTTTCTTCCTATTTCCTTCACAGCTGTTTGAAAGCTGTAAAAGCAGAACCGAAAACAGTAGTGCTGTAGATCTCACCATGATGACACTTGAGTAATCACCAACTGACCTAAAAAAACAAAAGTAAAATTTTAATCTTTCAATTGGAACATTTTGAAGCAAAGATTTTTACTCTGTACAACAAAAAATGAATGACATCCATAAGAAAGAGAACATGAATAAAAAGACTTTCATGCACATAGATGATCTACAAACTATGAAAAGCAATAAATAATGCACAAAGCTCTGGCAAGATATTTCCTTTTTATACATCAAGGCATCTACAGCAGAATTCCACCCAAGACCAGCATACATCAGACATGTAGCCACGCACTACCCAGGATTTTCCAACCCATAAATTTAGCTGCATGTAAATCATAGAGTGCACACCCAAATTATGAATTGAACAGTCTTTTCATAACTGACTTTTCTGCTTCTCTTGAAATATCTTTTTATATTTTCTCTTTCTGACATCGCTAAGTCTCGCTTCCACAACTCACTGCAAGCCAAATGTGAAACGATCCAACTTTCCTTCCTCGGTCCCATCTTAGCTGATATTACTATTGGTTTACTCTTTTTAGATACTGCTCCCTCCTTCAAATCTCCTGCCATCACCTCGTTCCTCTTCAAAGTGACTTGATAGAGTAAATTAAGAAACTATTTCAATTGGCTGTGCAGCTGAAAAACAAACAGTACAGGCTTAAAGGTATTGGCAACAAGGTGAAAGGTTTTAATGAGTGGTCAGGATCTGAATGAGCAAGTATCTCCTTTTCCCCAACTCTAACTTCCCAGCAACTGCGAAGGAACACTAGATTATTCGCAACTTTCACAGCACTTTTAACACCAAAATAAATTTTGAACATATACTTATGTCACCAATAAGGCTGATTATTTCCAACTAAGAACATAAGTAGGAGCAGTAGTAGGCTATTAACATCCCTGAAATGGATGCTACAAATTCAATAAGACAATGGCTGATCTGTACCATGGATTGACTATCCCTCTGCCTTATTGCATCTGCTGTGAAATCCAAGTTCATCTTTTTGTCACCTGCAGACAGGCTGAACTCCACGTTCTGCCCATTCTGAACTCGGTCATCCAAAACTCTGCTGCCCTTGTCCTTATTCACAGAGTCCTGTTTGCCCTTCACCACTGAGCTTCCTCACCTAGATCGGTTCCCAACAAAGTTAGGCTTCAATTTTAAACTTCCCATCCTCGTTTCTAAATCTCACCATTGTGACAATCCTCCTAATCTCTACTCTCCTCCAGCCCCACAGCCCTCCAAGATGTCTTGGCTTTTTTACTTCAGGTCTCTTACGCCTTCAGCTGAAAAGGCTCTCAATGTCCAGAATTTCTTCCTCATACCCCAACATCTCACCTTTGTCCATTAGATGCTCCTTTAAATCCACCTCTTTGACCACCTCCCCTTACATGGCTTGGTATCTGATCTGGCTTTATAATGTTTATGAGGAGTGTCTTTGAGAGGTTATTGGTGTTGCAAAGCCCCTAAGACCGCGAAGATCAGCATCAGGAGAATGTGCTCTCAGCGAATCCCTGTAACCATCCCCACAGTACCTGTTCTGAGGTGACTCATGGCACTGGTACAACACATCCAGTCCCTTATTGTTTGAGATATTCATAAATGCTGTAGATGAAAATGTGGCCCGGGGAGGCTGGTGGGACTGAGGGAGGAATTGAGGAACAATAAGTAAGGTTATTGATGGCACAAAGATTGGGTGATTGTCAATGAGGGGTGAGGTGGCAGGTTACAGGAAGGTATAAACAGATTGATCAGATGAGTAGATCAGAGGCAGACAATTTAACCCTGATAAGTGCATCACCTCGCATTTTGGAAGGAATAAGATGAGAGTACTCAATGAATGGCAAGACACTAGCGAGCCCAGAGGAACAAAGGGACCTTGTGGGTTGGGGTGAGTGCTTGTCCACAGATCCCCAAAAGTAGCAGGAAGGACAGGTTAATAGGGCAGCTAAAAAGACATATGGGACGCTTTCCTTTCATCAGTCATGGCATAATTGTAAATACAGGGAGGTCATGTTGGAGCTGTACACAACTTTGGCTGGAGAACAGCTGGAGTTCTGTCTATTGTTCTGGTCACCACACTTTAGGAAAGGGGTGATTATAATGGAGAGGGTGCAAACGAGATTCATCAGGATTTTGGTTGGGATTGAATATTTCAGCAAAGATGATGAACTGGATAAGTTTGGGTTGTTTTAATTGGAACAGAGAAGGGTTGGGGGTCCTGGTAGGGGTGTATAAGGGGCATGGACAGGGTGAATGGAAAGCAACAGTTCCCCTTAGTCAATTGGTCAATAATTTGGTCATCAAGGGGCATAACTTCAAAGTGAAAGGAAGGGCATTTAGAGAAGAATTAAGGAACAACCTTTCCACAGATGGGATGGTGGGGGTTTGGAATGCACTGCCTAGGAGGGTGGCTCAGGCAGGAAACCTCACAACCTTGGATGAACACGAAGTGTCATAACATTCAAGACTGTAGGCCTAATGCGGGTAAGAGGGACTAGCGTTGGTGGTAGAATACTTTTGGCAGTACAGACTCAATAGGCTTCTTCCGTATTGCATGACTAATATTTATTCAAGCTTGATTCTACTTTGACAGACGCTAGCAGTACTCTGGTACCTCAGCAATGTAACTACTCTCTTTATAGGAGACTAGACAGTGACTGCTGGCAGACTATTTAATTGTGGGAGTCTTGCTGAATCTACAAATGTCTGAACAACTGAACTCAATCCAAAGCGCTCTCAAAAACATGCTGAAACTTTTATTTTACAAAGGGATTGAACATTTCTAACATGTTTAGCTCATTTGATAAACAAAAGATTTAATCAAGTGTTCTTTCAATTATGTGGTCACATTTGCAATCTTTCTACTCATGATGGATGGATAATAAATTCCTTTTAGTGGAATCTTAGCCTTTTAAAGGAAATGTTTATCAAAATTCATAACAATCCTCTTAAATGCAACATTCCAGTCTATTCTCAAATATGAGGTCACATATCAGTTAACACTTGCGGCAACGCCAAATGCTCAATCTTAAAAATTTTTCCAAATCTATGGAGTGTAATAGAAAATCATTATATAACGAGATATATTTATAACGATTAGAGGTTTCATGTTGAACAAAACTGATGGAACCATTACTGTATTATAAAAGGTACAGTCACGTGGGTGGGGGGGGGGGGGGGGGAAGGGAACAAGAAGCAAGGGAGCGCGAGGAAGCAAACGATCCCGCGAGCAAGTAAACTACCATCACGCCTCAGGCTCGGGGCAAGGTTGAGAAGAAAGGACCTTCGAGGTAACCTCAGCCAATGCAGAAACTGAACTTGCACTGTTGCATGTGCTCTGCATCAGCAAACCAGCCACTGAGTTAACTGAGCTAACCAGCTCCAATTGTAACTGTCCACCAGCCATTCACTATAACTAAACATATATTACAAAGGCCTAGTTTTGCTCATTTTGATGTAAATTCAATACCTGGCAGTATTTAGTACAGGAACACACATTAGCTGGTTGTCCAGCAGCTAATTTACTCCACTGACTTCTTCACTACATTTGAGCAGTGGGTAGTTATACCACATATGGTTTTCACTCAAAGGCAGGGAAACAATTTCTATTTTAGTATATTCTTGAAGTAACTTTACTCTGAGTTCTTTAATTGAAAGAAATCTACAATGTGCATATTACATAGCACTATTCTCGTATGGGGATAAGTATGGCATGATAAACTTACTCAAGTCACTTCTTGTATTGGGTCATTAGTTTGGTTTGTCAAAAAGGAAGTAAAGAGTAAAGGTGTACGTTGCAGGGCAAAGTCTGAAAGTTGTTAAAAGTTAACAAAAAAGCCGAGGGCAATAAGGAACTTTGAAAATTCAGGAAAGCTTCCCATGTCACAAGTTATGCAATGGGACTTGCTTAGGACAGATTTGAGATATGTGAAGGAAGGAGTGTGTAGGAAAGTGTTGTTAACTTAGATTGAACAAGAAAAATAAAAATGCCACAGCAGTATTCACGTAATAAGAAAAAGAATGAAAACAGACAAAAACACAGGAGATAGGGGAATCATGTCAGATTATATTGTTTTTCTTACATTCCACGCAGTGAGAGACTGTGGGCTTGTGCAAAAGGGCTCCCAGACATGATTGCACACAAGTTTGTGTTACATGCAGGGTTAAGAAGTTGAGGGGAAAATAAATTATACCTCTTGGAGGCACCAGTGGAAAAGGTCTGCATCAAAACTGAAGAGATAATGAAGCCTACAACATGCTTGATGAGGAAGGACCAAGGACAAATCCAAAAATGCTTTGAGGTAGTGGATTAATTGTTAATACTGCTGGTACCATGAGGAAATTGTTTAATTGGCAAACAAAACAGGAATTTCATGGTTCAGTTTAAGGACATGAACTAGATCCTAATAAAACATATATATGGATCACAAGTATTGTGAACTGTGAATTTCGAAGGGGGTGTAATCTGAAAGGTGATAATTCAATTAGGAAATCATCAGCAAATGTTTTAGATGAAGAATGAAAAAAATAACTAATAAAGGAATAAAACAGAATGGGAAAGAAAAGGATCTTGTGGCATACTATAAGTGCCCCTACCATTTTACCAGAAAGTCTAGATTCAAGTCGCACCCACCACAGACATGTCACAATATAACTTAACAGGTTAATTAAAAGTATCTACAATGGGAAAGAGACAAGACTCTCAGGGGCTCATCAACTAATAGAAAAAGGGGCACTGGGTGAACTAAAGCACAATTAAAGTCATTTAACAATCACTTCTGTTTTCCTTAATAATTATTTTGTCCATTATAATTTTTCATTGTGCTGTTGACAAAGGAGTATATTTCCTGAAGCAGATGTATGCAATCACAATTCCATTATATCATTACTTAATTCGACATTCTGTGTATTACATAGGGTAAATATCATTAAGCAAAGCTACCAGTTTATTATCACTCTCGATCTGAGCATGGAAATCAATGTGTCCAAATTTCTAGTAATCAATTCTAATCATGGAAAAATTGAGAGAATCATCAATCAAGACCTCTGACTCTACATTTGCACAAAGGTCCTTGTGTGAGCTTGCATCACAAAACTTGTAAGTTTGCAAAGTCTGTGATGATCACCGTTAGCAAAGAGAACTGTAACGTTAACAGGACATGTCCAAACATGCCTTCGACTCCTTCAACATATAACTAAATTGTAACTTCAATCTTATTTTTGAAACTCTCCACCACAAAATGCCACACATACAGTCTTACAAAATAAAGGCATATCACCAATTTAACAAATATCATTTAAAGAATTCTAACAAGCAAGTTTATCACATATCAAGGGATTTCTGGAATTAGAAGTTTTCTATCACAAATTATCAACGTCATTTACTCTGAAAATACCTCTTCACATTCAATAATCATACACTGGCAAGGCCTGGAATTCTCTTGTAGGTTTCTTACAATTTCTTTTGTACAGTTACCTTTCTGCCAAGGTTCAATGTCCATTGCCAGAAAATACCAATGATGCCTTTTACCACACAGAAATAGAAATAATCACAAATTATCATCTTTTTCTTCACGATGACTTTGTCCATTAAAAACTTTCTCAGTCCTTTGCCAATGAAGTAACACAGCTCTGAAAGCAACTTTAAACTAAATGATAGCTATTTCACTGCCTGATACTAATTACAATTTCAGTCTCAAGCTCAAATTTATAAAGCAAGCTCAAATATTACAGATTTAAGCAATGCTTTTCAATTATCAGATGTAACACTACTGCTATCTCAATGATACAGTAATCCAATTGCAGAATTTTGACAGTTTGCTGTAAATCTGATGCGTAACCTGTAAATGCAGAAACCAAGCAGTCCAAAGCAAAGTTTACTTCTTCACAGCAAACCTACCCCCACCCGCTTCCGCCAATCTGCCAATCCACAAGACCTGAATAACCACTTTGCAAAGCTGCTGACTCACAGACAGGACCTTGATAATGATGCACCATGTCCAGGAACAAAACAGTATATCATAGCAAGCAGATAAAATTAACTGCTGATATTTCAAAATTGCGTGAAGCACAAAGAAGATAATTACAAGAGAGATCTAACCCTTAGAAAAACAAATCCAAAATATCTTGAAAGTCTGCAATTGGGAATGCAAGTGGTACAAGCATTTGCTAAATTGCTTTCAAGACAGTCAATTATCTACGTTTGTGAATCTGAAATTAATTTACAAATATTTAAACCTACTTCAGACAGAACAGAAAAAGAAAGTCACAGAATTACATTTATCATCCATATTTGGTACATAAAACAGTCAATTTAAAAAAAATTCCTAACCAGCTGAAGAACTTATTCTTGCTGCTTTCCAACAACTTAATTGCCATGTCAATTCAGTATAAAGTAGCAAAATGAAAATAACCTGTAACCCTGAGTAATTTCTAATAGATACAAGACTTGAAAAGAAGTCTCTGAAAAAGAAATTAATATGCTACAGAAAATAAAAATGGCTATTAATGCCATTTCATCAGTGGGCATGTCCCACTCCTATCCCCACAGAAGCTATCCTAAATAAACCAGATCTTTTGCTCTAAAGTATTAACAGATTTATTAGCAGTTCCAAAGCTCCTCCTACACAGCAACAAAACCGGAAAAAAGGTTATACACGGTTCGTCCCACCTGATCAATGATCGATTCAGTAATGACTGTACGTAATGAGTTTCTTAGGTCGCGACCCATTCATTGCAAATGGCACTCAAACTACTCACCCAATCAAACATGAACTAATTTAAAAATGGTAGAACTTGAAGCTAAGAACAAGACGCCTTGAATGAGGTCTAGACAAAGGTTTAAAATTGTTTTAGAAACGCTTTGGTTACAGGGTAAAATGAATTAAAGAGAGACAAAACCGCTTCATTGGCGTTCGGGGTTTGTTTCGTGTGGTATTGCAAAATGCCAAGCTGGATAACCAAGAAGTAAAATTAAACATACAACTCCCAACTGGTCAGAAGACGCCGAGATTTCCCCCAAGACCTCCTTCATTCCAGCCGTGATGCTGTCTCCAACATAACGTATCTGTGCTCCCAGAGCCATAAATACATGGAGCATTACTCTCTGGTCAGATCGAAAAATAAATTGCCTGCAGCTCCGAGATAGTGCAGCCCTACTATCGGAAGGATCGAATTCCCTCAACCTGGTGAGAGCGAAATGAAATGAAATGAATCGGGACAGAGAGAGGAAAAGAAAGGCACACTTTCTGAAGACTGCGAGCCCCCGTTTTGATCAGGCTGGCTTGCAAGTCTTTCCCTCCCCTCACCGCACAAATTTACATCTTCTGGCAAACTGCTGACCAAACTGTACAGCTTGAATGAGAAAATACCTTTTTTTTAATTAAAAGCAAAGCGAAGATAAACATGCACAAATGAAGCCAAGGTATTGTATGCATGAGACAGACAAGAGAAGGAAACTGCCAGCAAGTTCCCGCTCAGGTTCCTGAAGCTGGCCTGTTACCCCCATCGCTTTCTCAGGGAGGGGGGTGGTATATATGTGTGTGCGCCCCCCTTTCTCTCTCTCACGGGCTCACATCGATTAAATGGTAACGTGCAGCACCAAAAACAAGTGTTTTAAGCTAAACTTTCCGAGAAGTTGCTCCACTAGGCGACAGAATGATTAAAACAAGACACCAACAAGTACATATCTACTTTTGTGCTTAGCCACAGTAGAAAAGTATAGGGGTGCGGGGGGACTCACGGTAGTTGCATGGAGGCGTGCTGCCGCTGGCTGAAAACTGTTTTTTTACCTTTCCCCCTCAACACACATAAAGGCCACGGCTTTTTTTTTTTAGCTTTCTTCCCTCCCCCGGCTCGGGGATGCCGGCACTAACTGGTAGGGAAGCGGTGAGCAGGAAGCAGCAGTAACTCCCTCTAGCCTGGCCACACCATGGTGAGATTGTCCCTCAGCGGTCCACAGCCCGCCCTGAGCATGCGCCGTACCCGGCACTAGCTTCCCCTGGCATGCAGCAAGCAGCAATAGCACAGCGTGGCTCCCTCAGTCCATCCACACAACTCTCGCTGCACTTCCAAATCCATTTCCCCAACACAAAAACAAAAGAAAATCAACACACCAGTTGCAAACTTTCTGAAAGCGAAATAGATTGTAAAGGAATAAAAAGAATACATCTTTTAAAACTTTGAATTATGTTTTCCACCGTTTTACAAGTGTTTCCAGTCTTTCTCAAGCAGTTTTTTTTCTATTTCCCCCTTCCCACTTTATTCCGAACTGGACAAAATCTTCCCTTAACTTCCTCGGTTCCGTTAACAATACTGTACCATTGCGCCAGCTGAGTGAAGTGGAAAAGGGAGGGCGCACAGTTTAAAGCTACATCATAATTTTCTCCAGAAGTTACTTCAGATGAAATCAAGTTTCTGTTCAGTGAGTTAGAGTGTTTCAAGTCACCCGGATTGCCTGTAATATAAACTACCGGTCAAATAGACAAAGATTTGAGCGGAAAGGACAGATATCAGCTCACTTCAATCTCCAATGCAAAGTGGAATGACAATTAAATTGTGCCGAAACCATATGGGAACGGGAGAGACCACCTCTTGCAAAATTTACGACAATATGAATTCAACAGACGAAAAAGTGGGAGTTTGGGTATGCTAAACTTAAAATGAACGCCAAAAACCTGTCTCATCTAACGTTTCCTAATGCAAAACAAAATATGCATTTTACAAAAAGTACGATTTTAGCTCCAGGATTTCATTACCAACACGAAAAGCTGATAAACACTACCGAGAGAACACTGCTCCGTTTTATTACATTCCAATAAAGTAATCTTCACTGATTTTACAAAGTATTTTATCTCATCCCGTACATTTTTTTTTAAAAAAAGCACTGGAACAGAAGTTACTGGAAAAACTCAGCAGGTCTGGCAGTATCTGTGAAGAAAAAAAAAATCAGAGTTAACGTTTCGGGTCCGGTGACCCTCAGAACTTTAAAAAGCGCTGTTCCCTTCCCAAACTAAAAGACAGCTAGTAATAACTCCCATTATTCACAAATTAAATAGAAAATACTTACTAATAATCAACCCTCCAAAAGGCTATTTAGATCCAAAAAAAGTTAAAATTAATGAGCTCTAAAAGTTTTTGTCTGTGGTATAGTGTCCATTTTAGCTAATGTATGAGTGAGCAAGCCGACAGTTTGATTTACTGTGACTGCAAACCGCATTTTTGTCACCAGTTTCCTTTTTCGAACAAACTAATCACGAATACCTGACTTTGAAACAAAGAACTCCCGAGATTCTGCAGTAAATGACAAGAGGTTCAAATGGATCCAAACACGTTATGTGGAGGATTATTCGAGCACTGTCACTGGAATCAAACTATCCTTCAAATCAGACAGTCTTCTCCTGGTTAGAATACCCTTACTTTTCATCCCCCACACACTTGGTGCCAAAAACTTTCATGAACCTGCTTACAGGAGGAAAGGACATGGGAACAATTGTACAGTCAACCGTAAAGGGAGAGCGGAAATCCAATTGAAATGAATGATGGGCCTCACCTGAACTATTAATAAAAACTGCAATTCGATGAAATATCATCGACATCACAATGAAATTATTAATCATTGCAATATTGATTTACATCTTGGCCCCGGAAAAAAAAAATCAAATTACTCAACCTTTATTGTCGTGTTAAATAAATAACATTATTACATATATCAGGCAAACCTTCTGACGCGCCCACTCGACTTGCTGTGAAAGGTCTGCACCTTGCAAATATTATTGGAAAGCTTTCCTAAAACTACTAAATTCAAGGGACCGTTCAATTTGAAAAATAAAAGTCCCAGTGTTCCTCTTAATCCCGACTTCCACCATATTAGCACATAAATGCACACTCTGAAGATATTAAACGAGGAAACTTTGCATTTTCTAAGCTGTGCCTTAATTAAGTACTGACCAGGATGGATATTGGGACATTGGCTCGGTTGCTTTGTAAATGAACGCCGTTTTGTACCTTACTTTTTGTGAAGCACGCGGGGGCGCTCTCTTACAATGTTCTAACTGAAAGGATTTTCAAGCGATGAGCTGATGGTCATCGTTGTTACAGGAGTCGAGGCTGTAAACTTGAGTAATCGCACCATTTCGGGAAAAGCACTGCCAAAGGTTACCTTTAACAGGACTTCTGCAATGAACCCTCCCCTGCATTGCACATATTCAGTTGTTTTTTTTCAAAACGACCTAATCTTAGCTTTAATAAAGCTTGTTGCTGAATTCAATCGATTCGAGTTTCTTTCGAAATTTTTAACATTCACTTTTGCCAAACAGTATCTGGCAAAAGGAAAGCAATGTTTAAGACAAGGCGAGATATATCATCACGAACATTCTCTGTTTGATCGTCAGGGCAGGATTTAATGAATTTACCCGAAATTATCGAGCGGCACAGGGCCCATTGGAAACTGCATCAATGTGAAATCACTACATTGTTGTATCTACTCCATTACAACGACTTACCAGACCAGCTGGATCCGACAGCTCCCGGAGAGAAGAAATCCTGGGGATTACCGGAGAAAAAGAGAACACTGTTCCCGCTTTTAACTCACACCACCAGAAAATAGGATCGAAGTGATATTCTTCAGAATCATCACATTTCCAGGGATTCAAAACAAGTTTGTAACGATCTGGATAAAGTGGAAGAGTCATGTAAAAGCAGTTCCAAACTCAGCAGCGAATACAGTTCCTAGCGGGATGACTGTGGCCGAGACGCTGTGACGTCAGCGATTCCCAGGCTCTGCAATGGATTGAAAGTTTCCCAAGTTTAAAAAAAATCCAGAAGTAGTTTACAAGAAAAATAGACAACTGAATGTAGCTTGTTGCGCTGTGCGCTGCCCCTATATATCTCATATAACATTGCAAGCATTTTCTCTGCAGTATATTTGTTCTTTGGATAAATTCTTTCAGTAATTCACAGAATGGTTAATCTGCCCAGTTTAAACAAAGTTGCACTCAACCGAAAGATGCTTACTTTCGATCATTCAACACTTTAGCACTGAATTCATGTTTTATTGGTACTTACAGTGTTTCATTTAAATTGTTGGATAATGCTCGTTTTTAGAGTAAAAATGACCTTGGTTCTTCAATAACAAAATAACTTTTAATATGTTACCTTACTGAGTAAGATTTGTGGTTTGTTCAGGACAGTTCCATAGCCCAACCGAATTATTGAGATTATTGAGTCTTCACGATTAGTTTAGGTGGTAGCTGATCTGTACTTGGGTCTGCCTTTGCTCCATGTGTCATGGTAATGTTCTTGAACAAAAATCTGTTGATTTCAGTTGCAAAATTTTCAATTGATACATTTATGGCAAAGAAAGTTCTAAACTTCTCTGATCCCATGTCAGAGAATTGAGAATTGCAGAAAGGCAAGAAAAAATTAAAATTGTCAAATTTGAATAGAAACAAATGAAGAAAAGCTCCAAGGCCATACTCATCAGAATAACAATGTTTAATTTGGGCCATACAGTGAAATAATGAGAATATGACGAGTTGGACGGAGATACAAAATGATAAAATGTATGCTCAAGCTAAGTCATAAAACACTGCCTCACACAGTGAGTAGCATGGTATAGTATGGTGGCAGAAAATACTCCAGAATCATTCATAAATTGGATAGTAATAGGGAGGTCATAGGTTCCTACAGAAGGATGAGTTGGGATTTTCCTTGATCTTCCACTTATATTTGTGATTTGCTGGCCCCTGTGCAAGTATGCATTTTTCACTAGACTCTCAATCTCTTGGCTGACCTTATATCGTCCATCCTCTGAAAACTTTAGCCCATCAAAACCTATGCTGGTATTTCTTAACTCACTGCAAGATATTTTCACATCATTTTTGTGTTCATTGACCCACATTGCTTGTCAATCATACTGCACTTCACATTTACACTTCTCTGTCTTATGTTCAACTCTCTCCATTGTCTCACCTGACCCTGTCAATGACTTCCTCTAACTCTACTATCCACTGAGGACTCTGGATTCTTCCAATCCTTCTCTCTTGGGTATTCTGGATTTCCTTGGTGATCATGTCTTCATTTGTCTAAACCCTAAACTCAGAGATTTCCTCCCAAAACTTTGACACCTCCCTATCTCCCTATTTCCTTCTTTAAGATATTGCTTTAACTATCTGACTAAGTGTACTGTTTCCTGTTCTCATAGCTCCGAATGTGAGTCAATATAAAAGTTTATCTAGTAATGCTCCTATGAAATGTCTTGGCATGTTTAATACAATAAAGGTGAAAGTGTAATTGACCATTAAAGAATAATTCTTAACCAAGGAGTAATTGTGTTTTCTAAATACAAGCAATTGTGTGTTTAATAAGTTATATATTAAATTATTATCTTTAAAGAAAAGAACAGCCCTTTTCACATTAACAGGGCATCATACATTTACATAGAAGTCAAATTCACATTACATTTAAACCTTGCATTGAGCAATCAAGGCAGAAAGAACTGATAGCAGAAGAGACACAATGAGCCCTTGCTCATAGTTTTGCTAAAGTGATGCATCCCACATCCATTAAGTACTGGGCTGCTTTATTTTAACAAAAACATTTACAAGTGAAATAGAGAAGACTCATTTATACTTGTCCAGGAAGATGGAAACACATCTATTAGAAACAACAAAATAATCCATTGATCTAGCACTCATATTTTGAGAAATATGAGGTAAATTTTAGTTGTTGATGCTCCTACTACAGATTAATCATTGGCTGAAAAATGATTGGCAACCTGTCAAATTTTCTACAATGCATTCTCAGCCCATAACACTGTGCAATTGCAACACTGAAGTTAAAGTTTGTCCTATGGCAATAAGTTTGTCCCAGTAGCAATGAGCATCTGGGTGAATTTAACTCTCAACATCATATCTCTGGCCTGAGAGAAGAAAATACAGTCAAAGACCCTACTCCTTATAATTACTCATTGACAACTCAACCTTCCATCAAAACACAAGTGATAAGTACAAGAAATGAGTGCAAATGACAGAACCTTGTCACTTCCACCTGTTTGTTTGCAAGTATGTATTTTGGGACATAATAGACTTTCATTAAAAAAAAACCAAGATAATTTCTTGGAAATATTGTTTTCCGAATGTATTTCTGTCTTTGGTTATAGAACATTTCACAACACCATGAAGCATGATAGAATTTGTTTATTTTAGTTAACCTCTTTAATTAACTTTTAAAAAAAATAATACCCAAAAATATGTTAGTGAAACATTGTCTGCTTTCCTGACATTTTTCTGACAGGAAAGTATTGATAAGGTGGGTTTAGAGCTGAGAGGTAAGAATATGTTTAGGAATATTGGAACCAAAGTATAGGGTAGACATGAGTCAGTAGTTGGAAAGAAATGTTGAGGGTATTAAAACATTGGTGCAAATCTAGCTGGAATTCTACACAAACCATCCCTGATCCACTTAAAATTTTTGTATCATCACAAAATCACTAAGTTGTCTTTAAAGCAAACATTTATTGTAATTCTGAGTAACCTTTTTAGTAAGCATATTATTATAGTTATTAGATACAAAGCTTTTCCAATAGTACAATGAAATATGCTGTACTGTGAAATAACTCCATAGAGACCAATATCTCATCACCAAGTCACCTTTTATTTATACATAGAAATTCCTTGACAATGATCCAGCTCTCTCAAAGCCAGCTCTCAGAGTGACAGGATGCCTGATATTCTGTTTTTATTTGTCAGCCAGGTTTTCCTGATTGGACCAGATTAACAGCCCCAATCGGGGAACTCATATTCTATAACATCCACCTGACTGACCTCGTTACAAGCACCAGACACTGATCATACTTCCAAATAATACCTTTCAGAACCAACATCTGTTTTAGTTACGTATAAGGTATTTATCCATATTCCACTGGGAAATGAATACGGGTGTTCTATTGTTTCACATTGTACATCTTCTATGAAAGAGTGAGAATAAAATTTAATAATATATTTGAGGATTTATTTCAATAAGTTAAATAAAACCAAGATGTCATTGAAATCAACAGGCAGTTTAAAAATAATTTCACTTGCATAACCTCTTAAAGTTATCTTAGTGCCAATTAAAAATCTTAATGATGCACCACAACAGTTACTCCCATATTAAGCAACAAAAATGTCATAAATTTCAAATACTAATTGGATTTAATGAATTATGCACAGCAATGAATGCAAATATCTGTTGAATTATATTGTGAGAATATGGGTAATCATTAATGTTATGCATTAGATTCTGACACACAGTAATTTAATCACCTTGACAATTTTTTTTACAGAAAAGCTGTCATGCCATATGATGCCCCATAGTTCATACTTTCCATGTCAGAGTGGGATGTGATGATTTGGTAAACAAGGTAATTTGTTGTAACAATGTTCAGTTTCTCCAGTTACCATCAATTTTAGCAGCACACAATGCATGCACAAATTTTTGAACTTTGCTCTTAAGTCTTTGCTAATTAAAGAGTTGGACTTAAAGGTGAAATGCAGAATTTAACAACTGGAATGCACAAGTCAGATACTTCTCAACCTAAACAAGAAACTGAATGAACTGAGACTTCTGGAAATCGGAAACAAAAATGGAAATTTCTGGAAAAAATCAGCAGGTCTGATAGCATCTGTAAGGAGAAATCAGAGTTAATGCTTCAGGTCCAGTGACCATTCTTCAGAACATTGGATCCTAAATATTAATTCTTATATCTCTCTTCAGATGCTGCCAGACCTGCAGAGATTTTTCCAGCAATTTCTGTTTTCATTACTTCTCAACCTAATATTTCTTGAATATTTCCAGAATGGCTGAAACTAGGAGAACAACTTTTCCTCAATATATTGCTGTCTATTGCTTGTGAAACACTCTGGGGCATTTTGAAGTGGTCTATTGAGTGAATTAATAGTTTCTTTCTGAATTAAGTAAATTCTTTAATTTGAAAATATGCCTACGAAATAGTAATGAACACTGCTAGCTGTCTACTTCATTTCTCTGATTTGTTTCTGACAAGAGACATATTCAAAGGTAGATCTGGAGCTGAGGTGGGAACACCCTCAGGGATTTTTGTTATGGGCAAGACCAAACTCCCTCAAAATGTACTAAGAAGATAGCCTAGACCACAACTTTTTCTTATTTTTAATACCAAGTGTAAGGTGTTGAGTTTCAGATGCAATTTGATTGGTCAAACTTCCAGGTTTTAAGCAAAACAAACACTATTCTTACACTATAGTTAAAATACAAACAAAAGGAAGAAGAATTGGAATAGTTTAACTCTTCTGGTAAAGTTAACAGAATAATAGATTATTTAACTATTAAACAACAACTTCTCCAATATAGTAACATTCCATAAACACGCCCTTGGCAAAGGCAAATTCAATAAAATAGATTGTCTCATATGTAATTCTCCAGTCCAGGAGGAAAGAACCTCAAGTGAAAATTCTGAGAGAGAGAGAAAGAAAGAACTCAAGTGTTTTGCTGAAGCAAGGAGAGATGTATGACAGCTTTCAAGCAACGACAGCTACAGGAAGCTAAACTAAAATCCTGGTTCTGTAGGATTTGACCACACCCCTTCATGCTGCTTCTATTGTTCCAAAATTAAAATAAAACCCCAACGTTTCACAAGCTGTTTATTGGCTGGGAACGGACTATTCGGTGCCTTTGTCTCAACCTCTCCATAAAAAAAAGGACAAAATATACCTCTTAAAGCCATAGTATCATCTCAGTTTTAATTAAAGATGCAATCAACAGTTGAAGAGAACAGAAGGGACAAGTGCAAATTTCCCAGCAGCATTACATTGAGATCAAGAATGAGCAAAGAGGAGTGATAGACTGCAGCCACAAACACAATCCAGCTATGAACAGGACAATTTTAACATTAACCATAAGACCATAAGATATAGGAACAAAATTAGACCATTCAGCCCACCGAGTCTGCTCCACCATTTGATCATCCTTGCTATGTTTCCCAACTCCATTCTCCTGCCTCCTTCCCTTAACCCTTGATCCCCTTACTAATCAAGAACCTATCAGCCTCAACGACTTGGCATCCATAGCCTTCTGTGGCAATGATTTCTACAGATTAACAACCGTCAGGCTGAAGAAATTCCTCTGCATCTCAGTTCAGAGGAATCTTATTTACTTTAGGTTCCCTAATTTTCAGAGGCAATTGAACTAGTGCCTCAACAAGCTCTCAGTAATATTTTAAAAACTCAACACGTTTCTCCCATCTATCTTTTCCAACTATTAGCTCAGCACTAAGTTCTACATTTTTTTAGGGTTCTTGAAAATATTGTCACCTTCCAGCTTCAGGTGTATCTTATCTGTACCTCCTGCTCAAATCATTTAGTCTACCTTACAACCCTGTTTGCAGCATTACGATCACCCTAGACAAAGCCACTGGAGACACCATATTTGATTATAATTTCAGTGTACTATTTCTTTTTTAACCTCCTTGGCCTCCCTGCAATGTTAGCTAGATAGCTACATTCATCTTTTCATGCCAACTAATTCAATGGTTCGGTTCTATAGATGTGCCTTTGCTTAATTCCATCTTTACCAACCCAGTGAAGTCAGTACATTTCCAGCACCACCTTTTGTTCTGACATCCACACGTTCACCTCTTGTGTTCTCCAAAGAACCTTAGTTCCCACTCTTCCTCACAAACATATTACCTCACTGTTATGATCTCAAGAGGCAGGTCAACCTTCAAATATATACTAAAAACACTCAGATTTGCCTCTGAGATACAAGATGTAGAGCTGTATGAACACAGCAGGCCAAGCAGCATCAGAGGAGCAGGAAGGCTGACGTTTCGGGTCTGGACCCTTCTTCCTTTCAGTCTAGGCCTGAAACGTCAGCCTTCCTGCTCCTCTGATGCTGCTTGGCCTGCTGTGTTCATCCAGCTCTACACCTTGTTATCTCAGATTCTCCAGCATCTGCAGTTCCTATTATCTCTGAAACAGATTTGCCTCTGTATCATTTTCCTTGATCCTAGGGCCACATTTGTTGCAATGCTTTTTCAAGGTGGCATTAAATCATTGGTACATGAGAATCTTCTCCAGTAGAACATTCAGAAAATTAAAACCAAAATAGGATAAATTGAAGTATAAGAAATAGGAGCCAATGCATGACTCTTGGTCCACTATGTTTGTTTCAACAGTCACTAAAATCAAGTATAATCCTCCAATTCAACTCCACCTTCCTAGATTATCCCTACATTCCTCAAATCCCTTGCTATCCAAAAATGTCTTCAATTATGCCTCAAATAAACTCAACAATAGAGTATTCACACCTCTCAGGGGCTGAAAATTCCAAATATTCACAAAAATTTGAAAGAAGAAAAGTCCCATTGTCTCAGTTGTACGCAACCTTAATTTGAGACTCTGACCTCTAACTCTGCAGTCAGGGAAGCATCCATCTAGCATCTACCCTAACAAGTTCTGAAACATTTCAATGACACTACATCTCACTTTTCTAAACTCTATGAAATATAGGTCTGGTCTATTCAAGCTCTTTTCATGGAACAATCCCTCAGTTCAGGAATCAATACAATGAGCCTTGCTGGTTTCCCTTTAAGTCAACTCTAACCTTTCTTAGCTAACAACCAAAACTACCCCACAGGTGCAGCCTCACAAAGGCCCAATATAATTTTAGTCAGACTTCTTTACTTTGTGTACTGTTTATAACAAAAGACAACACATAATACTTTTCCTAATTGTGTACTAGACCTGCGTGTTCTTCACGGTAATTTGTACACAAGAGCACCAAGGTCTCTCTGAACCCCAACATCTGTTGCACTTCAAACATAATTTGCATTCTTTAATTTTCCCATCAAAAGTGGATAACTTTATATTACATTTCCTGTGTTATATTCATAACTGTACTCAGCTATCAAAATCTTGCCAATCACGTACCAAACTATATATGCAGCATCTTTGTATCCTCCTCTCAGTTTGTTTTGCTCCTACTTTTATAATTTTAATCCATTACACTCTATCCACTGATCTAAGTCAACGGTATTCACTGTAATAGTTAAGGCTGGAGCATTGGTTAAGCATAGTACATTACAGCCTGTCAACGCAAAAATATCCTGTTATTCCTAGTTTTAATTCCCTGTCTGTTAACCAATTCTAATTCCATGCTCATATTTTTTGCCACCACTCCAAAGAGCTCACATTTTATGTAATAATTTATTGTGTGACACTGTATTGAATGTTTCAAACATATTGCCATGGAAAATGAAACAGAGAACAGTCACCCCGAAGTTTTTTGTCTCCATTCAAAAATGGTAAGTCAATTCCGATTGGGCAGCAATCCCCAAGCTTTTATTTAATTGAAAAGGTGAAATGCTTGTATAAATTCCTTTCTGCCATACACATGAATTTATGTAATTTTGAGCCACTGTAAGTGAGTGACTTTTTTTTTGGGCTAACAGTTACCTGGTGTTTGCCATTGCATATCAACTGTCACGTACTTTATTCTAATTTCCAAATTCAACATGGCAAACTCACCCTCATAACTGCATAGTTTGCTTTTTTTAGATTTAAGATACCAACATAGGCTTGACCAAACTCCTTTCAAACTCAATACATGTTACAATCACTTTTCCTGACAGACAGTTTTACTGAAAGGTCACTCATTTGTCTTTTTTGTTGCACAATTCTAGTTCTAAAATTATCTGTTTTTGACTTGGTTCCTAGATGTAATGATCTAGAAGACTCTATGTTCTGTATTCCATGAAATTTCCCCTAAATTATTATTGCCTGTTTGACTTGTCATGTTTATATGTGAGCTTCATTTTCCCACATTTAATGTGTTACCTTTGTTACTTGCACACGCCAATTTACTGATATATTCTCTGCCAATGTCACAACAAAATTATAAGGGTATAAAGTCATCCCAGAAACATTTTCTGCTCCTCGCTGTGATTTAGCTTTATCTAAAATAATTCTAAATCTTGATTTTTGTCACCCTACATTTTTCCCCTATCTCTTTAAACTCAAGCATCACGGAATATTTGATTTACAATATTGTTCACTCTGCAATTTTGTATCTGTATTGGTTATCAGATCAAACTCATTTATTGTGAATACTTCTCGGACTCAGATGAAGTGCCTTTGGCTTTAATATTTCCCATTTTGTTTTGCTGAAGCCATCTTGCTCTGTAATTTCCTATTACTTCTGTTAAGTCCTCAAGCCCTACCTGACCCACTCTGCTTATTTTTACACAGGTTGCTGATTTGCTCAAAATCCCTGACTTTTGTTTTACTGTTTTTGAATTTATCCATGTTTGAATCATCTCACATGCCACTCCATTAGATGAAACCTTATCCATCAATCTCACAATTCAGTTTGTTAGCACAATGGTCACAGCCTGTTTTGAGTGAAGCCCCTGCCAAACAGTTCCCTTGTATTTGACCTGACCAAAGTCTCTACTCCCATTATACTCACTCCATACCCCCCTCTCTGACCATTCTCCCAGGCTAAACTAGACTGTGTGTGGCCTTAGGGTTCTGCTCAACCTAGAACTGAACTTCAAATCACAAAACATCACTATGTCTACTTTCACCTCTACAACATATTCTGCCTTTAGTCCACTGGCACTGTTTACCCCATGAATTAAATTTAAAATTCTTGTCTGCAATAATAAGTCTTTCCACTGTCTCACCCCAGACTATCTCTGCAATCTTTTTTGGCCTATGTATGTTTATATTTATTTATTTATTCTTATGCCTTTTGGTCCTCTGATTGCTATCTTCCGTGAAAGTCTCCCTGCCCCATAATTATTAGCAAAAATTTCAGCTAGCTCATCTCCCACTGTTTAGAAGCCTGCACCATAAGATTCTGCCTATACAATAGTCATTGCTTTTAAAAGCTTTCTTAAAATATATCTCTTTGACCGTGCCTTTGTAGCCTTTGCAAGTTTCCCATAAGGAATCTGCATCTGTTTGTTTCTTTCACTGTGAATTACCTAAAGGCATCTTTTCTACATTTAAAACAGTATTGAAATGCAAATTCATGTTCTAAGTATTGAGTGGGAAAGTAATGTCAGGACTTACTGCTATTGAAAACCATGAGAAACAGGAATTCCCCACTTAATGAGTCTTGGCAAGAAAAGTGTGATATTCCTTTACACGTGCACAGCATTACAGAGGTATGCAAGATCAGTCAATATAGTTAATAGCGACAGTCTGTGAATTTCAAAAATTTGTCAGTTTGAATGGAAATATCATCGTTAAACATGTTAAGATAAGCTTAATGTCCTAGAGTTACCATTGATCCCCAGAAACTCAAATGGACTAGCTGTGTAAATACTGTGGTTACAAGAGCTAGGAAGCTTGGAATCCTATAGAAAATGAATCACCTCTTGACTTTTCACTGTCTGTCTGCCATCGACAAGACACAAATCAGGAGTGTGATGGAATATTCCCCACTTGTCTGGATGAGTTCAGCTCCAACAACACTCGAGAAACTTGACACTTGAAGAAAAACCTGCCCATTCAATTGACACCGCATCCACAACCATTCGCTCCCTCCACCACTCATGTTTAGTAGCAGCAGTGTATACCATGTACAAGGTGCACTGCTGAAATTCTCCAAGACTCTTTAGACAGCACATTCCAAACCCACAGTCACAATCATCAAGATGGACAAGGTAGCAGATACAAGGCACCACAACCACCAGCAAGTACCTCTCCAAAGAGCACACAGTCTTGAGCTGGAAATATATCGCTGTTCCTTCAGTGTTGTTGGGTCAGTTCTTCAAATCCCTCCCGAACAGAACTGTAGGTCAACTTACAGCAAATGGACTGCAGTGGTTCAAGAAAGCAGCTCTCCATACCATCTAAAGAGCAACAAGGGATGGGCAATAAGTGCAGGCATAACTAGTAAAGCCCAATTGCCCTGAATGAATTTAAAAAATGAGAACTTCTCTGGTCACTAATATCATAATTCAAGGATAGTTAGAAGAGATGGCTGAAAGAAGAGAAATTTTCAACAATTATTTGAAGAACCATTCAAAAATCAAGCAAAGTAGACCCTTTACAAGTTGATCTCAATATTTGGATAAATGGAAAGTAACATTCTCACCACACAAATGTGAGGCAATGAGCATCTCCAACAACAGGAAATCTAAATATCTTCACTTGAGATTCACGAGCATTACCATCACTAAATCCCCCGCTATGAATTTAGAGCGTTATCATTGACCAGAACTGAACTGGACCAAAAATGAATGATTTCCCTGCCCTGAAAAGTGCAGTCTATTTCATTGTTATCCCATCCACCACCTTCAACATTCACTTCCTTCTTCACTGATGTGCAGTGGCAGCAGTGTGTACTAGGTACAAGATGCACCGTGACAACTCATCCAGGGTCCTTTGACAACGCATTCTGAACAGACGACAGCTGCCATTTTAGAAGGACAAAGGCAGCAGATGATGAGTGTGATTAGCTCTAGGGAGGAGTGTTGTAATGGTAATGTTGCCGGACCTGTAATCCAGAACACCAGGCCAATATCCTGAGAAAAGGAGTTTGAATTCCACTGTGGTGGTTGGAACTTGAATTCAATAAAATCTAAATTAATGGTAACCATTGGTGATTGTTATAAAAACCCATCAGGTTCACAATTTATTTTGGGAAGGAAAACTGCTGTTCTACCATGGTCTGACCTACATGTGACTCCAGATCCACAGTATTGTGGTTGACTCTCAATTGTCCTTGGAACAATTAAGGATGAGCATCGTGATGAATGAAACTTTTAAAAAAGCATGTGAACACCAGCACACTTGCAAGTTCCCTTCCGAACCACATATTGTGCTACTTGGATCTACATCACCATTCCTTCACTATAGCTGCAACAAAATTCTGGATATCTCTTCCTAACAGAACTGTGTGTACCAATTTCCCAAGGATGCAATGGTTGAAGAAGGGAGCTCACCACCACCTTGTGGATAGCACACACCGCTGGTACTTGAAATAAATCTGCAGAGGCCAGTATCCCATCACCAAGTCACTCCTCATTTACACCTGGAGAGTCCTTGACACTAATCCAGCTCCTTCAGAGCCAGCTTTCAGTGTGAACAGAACCTCTGACACTCCTGTATATATCTGTCAGCCTGGGACACCCGATTGGACCAGATTAACTCCCTCAGTCAGGGAACTCATATTCTATGTGGTATTGCAATGAAATCACTACAGTACTGAATGTTAGTGGTGGATGGAGTGGATGCTTGTGGATGTGGTGCCAATCAAGCAGGTTCCTTTGTCCTGGATAGTGTTAAGCTTCTTGAGTGTTGTTGAAGCTGCACCTACTCAGGCTAGTGGGAAATATTTCATCACACTCCTGACTTGTGCCTTGTAGATGATGGACTGGCTTTGGGGACTCGGGAGGTGAGTTACTCTCTGGAGTATTCCTAGTCTCTGGCTTGCTGTTGTAGCTTCTGTGTTTATGTGGTGAGTCCAGTTGACTTCCTGGTCAATGGTACACATTAATAGTGGGGGATTCAGTGATGGTAACACCATTAAATGTCAAGGGGCAGACGTTAGATTGTCTCTTATTGGAGATGGTTATTGCCTGGCATTTGTGTGGCATGAATGTTACTTGCCAAATGCCATCCCAAGCCTTGATAATGTTCAGATCTTGTTGCATTTGAACATGGATTACTTTAATATCTGAGGAGTTGTGAATGATGGTTAATATTGTGCAATCATCGGTGAACATCCTCTTTCTGACCTTGAGATGGTGGGAAGGTCGTTTATGAATCAGCTGAAGATGGTTAGTCCTGGAACTCTGTCCCGAGGAACTCCTGTCGAGGTATCCTGGAGCTGAGATGATTGACCTCCAACAACCACAACCATCTTCCATTGTGTCAGGTATGACTCCAACCAGCGGAGTGTTTTCCCTGATTCCCATTGATTCCAGTTTTGCTAAGGGTCCTTGATGCCACACTTGGTTGAATGTGGCCTTGAGGTCTGGAATTCTGGAGAGAGAGGAAGCAGCAGTGATGGCATCGCAGATTGTGAGGTAGCGGCCGTGGGTCCCGAACAGTGTCGGTCAGAGTTCTGGTGCGTGGAGGTGGTTGTGGGCCTGGAGCGGTGTCAGCCAGAGGTGTGCTGTAGGGAAGCAGCTGTGGACATGAGCCCAACTGGTTAGAGCTACCCAAAGTGTCAGTGAGGGAGGTCACCTGCCATTTGTAGCAACGAGAGCTGGAATCCCAAGGTTTCCCGGACAGTGGGCCAAAGAGGAGGAGACTGATCTGTTGCAGGGAATGCACTTAAAGGCTGTTGAACTTTTACCTTTTTTCCTTATTTTTCCACTTGTTATTCTGAAGGATGTAACGTTAACTTTCAACGGCATTTGTTTATTTTTCTACTAATACTAAGTACAATAGTAATGCTTTACTTTTAACTTTGTTTCTCTATGTTACTACTTGTATCCAAGTTTTGTACCTAGGTACCTTTGTATCTAAGACAACGCTGTGTGTAACGATATTGTACACTTTTTATTGTACTCCTGTACATGAGTACACATGACAATAAAGCTTCAATCTTATCTACAAGATGCACTCCAGAAATTCATGAAAGATCCTCAAACAGTACCTTCCAAACCCATGGTCACTTTCACCCAAGGCACCCAAGCTGGTTGAGGTCTAAAAGACATATCAGGTAGACTGTGTCTGTGACAGCTGTTGAGAGAAAGATTCTATTTGACCCTGACACCACCAATCTACCTGCAATACCCTTATCCCCTTTCTCAACTTAAAAATACATTTTAATTCTTTAAAATGTAGTCCCCCCTTGCCTTTCTCCTCACAACTCTCCTTTGCACATTTTTCTTGCTTTTTCTTTTGTTTTCTTCTGAAGGTATCCATTCATTCTGGCCATTTTATATTTTAGGGATATATGTATATCTGGAAAGGACAGCATTTGTTGCTTATCTCTAACTTCCCTTGAGAATATAGGTGTAAGCTGTTTTCTTGTTTTGCTGTAATCCATCTGGTGTAGGTATATTCACGGTTACAGTGAAAGAATGGCTAGTTTCAAGTTCAGATATCATGGTAATTTGAAGGGAAACTTACAGATGGTAATATGCAATTGAACCTGCTTTACTTGCCTTTCTAGGTGGTAGAGGTCATAAGTTTGGAATATATTGTTGAAGGAGCTCTGGTAAGTTGCTTAATTACATCTTGTAGATGGTACTGAAATAGGGCTTTTGGGCTGGATAGCAATTATGGGGTTAAAGTGATTCTTGTTTGCTAAGCTAACAAAGTGCAAAACCAAATAAACAACTTTATTGCAGACTTTGTGAGTCACACAATTTGTTCCAGTAAATAATATCACAATGACATCTCCTGATGACATCCTGTTGCACTTACTTTAATCCTGAAAATCTATTCTGGATAGGCAGTCAGTGTGATGTTATTTCTACAATTGAAAATAATATATTCCATCAAAGTGAGGTATACCTGTCTCCCAAGCTGGTCATTATGTAATAGCTTTCCTCTCCTTTAGTGACAGGGCTGAATGGATTTTGTCTGAGGTCATTTGGTTATGGTAATGGCCCCCTCCATTTCTTAATTAGGTTACATGACTATCCTGGGTCATTATTGTGGTGTCTTAAATTCTTGCTGAATAGTATCAGTCCTGTTGTATCTGGTGCTGTGATGATGATACAATTGCCAGCTTAAATCTTGACACTATCAAGGGCTCTGCTGTAGGCTGCTCCATTAATGAAGAGATTGTGAATGGAGCTGAACATCATGAAAAGAAATCAATTCCATTCCTACCCTGAGGAACTCCAGTGGTGATATCTTATGGCATGATTACTGACATCTGTCAACCGCAATCTTTTCCCTTTGTGTTGTGTTTGACTTTAGCAGCGAGAGTGCTTTTCCTCGGAGCACATTCCACTTCAGTTTTGCTTGCATTCATTGACTCCATGCTCATTTGAACACTGATTTAATGGTGAGTGCTCTTGTCTGGTAATTCAACTTTTGCAGCAGGTCTGAACAGGCCATTGGCACATGGACATTTGTTCAGTTTTGCTGACTTCTTTATCTTGACTGGTGATTGGAAGGAGGATGACAGAGCAGTAATTGGTTGCATTGGTTTGACCTTGTTTTTGTGTATCATCAGTTTGTGAGGTGCTGTGATGGCCTAGTAGTATCATCACTGGGCTATTAATCTAGAGACTAAGGTAATGATCCAGGAACCTATGTTCAAATCCTGTCAATTGCAGAAGTTTGGAATTTATATTCAATTTTAAAAAACCTGGAATTAACAGTCTAATAATGGCCATGAAATTGATTGTCAGGAAAAGCACATCCGACTCACTAATGTCCTTTAGGTAGGCTGTCCTTTCTTGGCCTGTCTACATGTAACTTCAGGTCAAGACTCTTGACTCTTAACTGCCCTCTTGACAATTAAGGATGTGCAATAAATGATGGCCCAACCAGTGATGCCCACATCTCATGAATGAATCAAAAATAAAATCACCTGAAGGAAATACTTTACTAATGAATAAAGGTAAATAAGTCATAAATTAGACTTGAAGAAATTAAGAATTGATCAATATTTTTGATCTCTCTTTTATATTACCAAAGGCTTGCTTCAAAGTAAATCAATAGATTCTTTTCTGTGGTGATTGTTGGGTATTCCACGATGAATACATCACTAATATGGAAAATATTAAGGATCACATGCAACTAATATTTAATTTGGTAGGATGTTAAACTGATTTCAAAAGACAGGTAATTAGAGATTTGGTGTTTGTTTGACCACATCATAACAAAAATAGCCTCTGAATATCAAAAACAAAGGCATATCTTTTGGAGAATTACAGAAATTGAGTATTACTTATTGCCTTGTACTCATCACGACATGCAGATCCCCATCCTTTTCAAACAGAAAGAATGTGTTGAAACATAAAAAACACTTAGGGAAAGCCATTCCCTGGTTCATTCTCCATGTCAATTCCCCTACCAACCACAGTCCACTTGTCAATAAATCTGTACCTTCTTCTTATGCACCACAGATAGCTGTACCCCTTGAGATTTGGTTTTTTTGCAATTCTGTCATGATGGGTTCAAAACAAAAAACTTTGACAGCACATGTCTTTTTTTCAGCAATATTCAAGTTCCATATGACCAAGTAAATAGTAACAACAGAAGTAAGACAGTTTTAACGTTCCTTTACTCATTAGGTCCTTGAAAACTAAATTGGTGCTCATTTAAATGTGTTGGCTTCTTCAGCACTGGGAAGATGTTTAGGATTTACTCAACATGTATTGTGCTCTCAGTTGACAGATTCTGGAATTAGTGAGAATCATAACCAAATCAATTCTCTTTTCTCCCATACTGTAATCCCAAATGTTTAATTCATTTTCTGTTTTAACATTGTGAATAGGATGAATGAATTTTATTAATTATGTGAGCATTTTTTTTACTGTAGTGGCAATGTTGAATCAAACAGCTATTGTAGTATTAAAGCAAAATAGTAAAGGTGCTGGAAATCTGAAATAAAACAGAAAGAGCAGGAGAAACTTAGCAGATCAGCCGTCATCTTAGGAGAGAGAAACAGAGTTAACATTTCAAGTACAATGTGACTACTTCTCTTTTTTAGTTCAGGCCATCATAATGCATTACATGTCATTTTAAAACTGACAAATATTTATGTAACAATTTTCATGTTTTCAAAATGTGTCAAGTACTTCCAACACTAATGAAACACATTGAGATAATGTCACTGCTAGGGTACAGTTAAATATGGCAGCCAATTTGTATATAGTGTGATCCACACTTTGAGAAATTACCTGATGATCTGCTTGGTAGTGTTGCTTGGTGGGGACCAGGAAAATATACCTCATTTTATTTGAATAGTGCCATGGTATATTCAACACTGACCTAAGGAGCAGTTTGATTTAACATCTCATCTGTAAGACTGCACTTCTGTGAGTACAGCACACCCACAGTATTGTACCTTTGTATTAATTTAATTTTGTTGGAACTTTTTGTACTAATTTAGTTTTATTGGAGATAGAGGAAGAAGACACACAATTTGGACTATTCAGCAGCATGAGTACAAAGTACCATATTTAGCAGGACAGTAACATGAGAAGGCAACTGATTTTCGTGCACTTTTGAAAGATGATAGAGGGTTCAATATGTAGTTTCCTCAAAAAGCTAATTTGCAATGAAAGAAATAGATTGATGAGAATTAATGTGCCTATTATTACCACAAGTAAGCCAACATAAGAATACAAAAGCAATAATACAGAAGCATTCTTGATATTGCTGAGTTATGGGAAATTTAACAGCAAAAGATTTAAAAATGTATAATACAGGTTTCTATTGATTCTTGATACAGTCAAGTAGCCCTTTGATATTACATTATTTTGTACTAAGTTTTAGGTTATTTAAGAAAATATGATTACAAATCCAAAAAATGTTTTGGGAAAATTTGATGATTTTTGGTTCTTCGGTAAGATCTGGTCACCATTTCAAATAACCAATGCACCTTAGCTCATTGAAGCAGATATCGAAAGACTGCTATGCATGAATGAGTCTGTACAGCTACAACAGAGAACATCCAATCCAGAAGTTACATACAACCTGGGTGCAGTCCATTGTCTCCTAAGATGAATGGGAACAGTCATCATGTACAAATAATAGGGAAGGCAAATGTAAGGTACTTTTCAGGGTTTGATTAGCTCAGTTGATTATGTGGTTAGAGTGTGATACAGAATGATGTCAACATTGCAAATTCAATCCCTGTAGAAACTGTTCCGTTCATGTTGGTTTGTTTTACTCCAAGCTTGATGTGTTCTTCAACCCTAGAACTATTTCTATCGCTCTCTGACAGTGATTCCTATGATCCTTTATGTACTAAGGCTACTACCTTATCTAAATTACATTTCACACATATTAGAAGTGGACTGGAAAGGCTGAAATGATTACTTTAGACCACAAGATGTCAAGGGGAGATGTAATAGAGGTGCCCAAACTTAGGCCGACTTTTGATAGTGTAAATATTGAGAAACTTTTGATGTTCACAAGAAATTGAGGCATAACGTTAGAACATAGAACATAGAGCAGTAGAGCACAGCACAGGCCATTCGGCCCACGATGTTGTGCTGAACTTTTACTCTAATCCTAAGGTCTATCTAACCTCCACCCCTACCTTATACTATCATCCATATGCCTATCTAATAGCCGCTTAAATGCCTCTAATGAGGCTGACTCCACTACCCTCTCCGGCAATGCATACACTCTCTGAGTAAAGAACCTACTTCTGACGTCTCCCCTATATATACCTCACTCACTTTAAAACTATGCCCCCTCGTAATAGTTACCTCCACCCTAGGAAAAAGTCTCTGGCTGTCTACTCTATCTATACTTCTGATCATTTTGTACACCTCTATCAAGTCATCTCTCATCCTTCGTCGTTCTAAAGAGAAAAGCCCTAGCTCTCTCAACCTTTCATCATAAGACCTTCCATCCATTCCGGGCAACATCCTGGTAAATCTCCTGTGCACCTTTTCCAATGCTTCCACATCTTTCCTGTAATGAGGTGACCAGAACTGGACACAATACTCCAGATGTGGCCGAACCAGGCTTTTGTATAGCTGGAGCATAACTTCACAGCTCTTGAACTCAATCCCTCTATATATGGAAGCTTACACACCATACGCCTTCTTAACAACTCTATCCACCTGGGTGGCAGCTTTCAGGGAACTGTAGACATGAACCCCAAGATCCCTCTGCTCCTCCACACTGCCAAGAATCTTTCCGTTAACCCTGTATTCTGCTTTCAAGTTTGTCCTTCCAAAATGAATCACCTGACATTTTTCAGAGTTAAACTCCATCTGCCACTTCTCAGCCCAGCTCTGCATCCTGTCAATGTCCCTTTGCAACCTGGAACAGCCCTCCGCACTGTCCACAATGCGACCCACCTTCATATCATCCGCGAACTTACTAATCCACCCTTCCACTCCTTCATCCAAATCATTTACAAAAATCACAAATAGAAGAGGACCGAGAACAGATCCTTGTGGTACACCACTCATAACTGAGCACCATGTTGAATATTTTCCGTCCACTACCACCCTTTGTCTTCTAAGGGACAGCCATTAACAACAAGAAAGAACTTAATGGATTATCAAGTATGGAATTGAAGATGTCAGCCTGAGCATATCAAATAACTGACATTTATATATCACCTTTAATGTTGTAAAATATCCCAAGGCCCTTACAGAAATGATTATTGAGCAAAAATTGACAACTGAGCAAAATGAAGAGATATTAGGAGAGCTGACCATTAGGAGTGAGAATGGTACTTGACTGATCAACATATGCTTTGAAATTTATTCATTATTGTAAATGGAATTTAAATTGTTAATTTTAACATTACACACTAATATTAGTTCTTATTATTTGCGAGACTTTCTGGAAAAAAATATAATAAAGTGTGAAAAAGTAACTCTTTTAGATGTCATGTTCTCTGTAGAAAATAAATTTATTGCTTTTGCATTCACATCTCCTTCAATGATTTTTTAATCTATTAGTGTGTTGTCGTATATTTAAAGTCTTTTCCTTAAGGCACTGCTGAACACATTTGCAGCTTATGTTATGGCAAGTTTGTGTCCCTCTATATTTTCACTTTAGTTTCTTGTCTTTATATAAATACTGTAGGGGAGAAACCTGACACAAATTGATGCCCTCCATCTAAGCCATTAGTTGCTCTGAACTGTGTCTATTTATTTTGAATCTGTTAGTAGGTTTTCATAGTTTTCAGATTGACATGTAGAAATTACATCCAAGCTTCTTCTATGGCATGCTAAACAATTTTCTTACCTGTACATTAAATTCGTATATTCCATAAATGTAAGAAGCTCTGTTACGTTCTCAGTTTTCCAATTCTGGCTGGGTTTCCACCATTGCCTCTAACTATGCAAAATGCAACCATACATATAGAAATGCTACATATGGTAATATTTAAATATACAGGCAACTGATTCCTGGAAACACAAGAAAAGTCACATTGTTTATTTCTGTAGAGTCTGCTATAACATAGATGGTTGGCAACGACATTTATATTAGAGTGTCACATCACTGCGTCCTGAGTTAACCTGCATTCAGAGGTATAGCATAACTTTTGTATCAGCGTGAAATTGAAACAGCTGTGCAGTTGCATAAATGTGTAACTGTGTACTGTAACCATACTACTTGGAATAATAAAATCATACAGCAATTCAAGATTTTACAATTTCAAAAATGTTTATTTGTGTCATTTGTGAAACAGATTTAGTAATATAGATAAAAAGTTGCATTTTCGATGGACAAAGGTTTTGGTACAAACGTAAAAGCCTGCAGCTCTTATTGAAGTCTGTGGTAGGTGAATGATATAAACTAAATTTATTGCTTCATTTGGATCTATTAGATGAAAGTTGTCTGGTAATGAATCAACTGCCAAAGATATACCTTCCACAAGATTAATCAAGAATTTTTTGATCAAAACAAGAAAAGCTATGCAGTGTCTGCAACAACGCACATAATATATACTCATCACTTGTTCAACAGGACAGTGCAATAAACTAAATATGTGGTCACTGAAAGGTTACAGCATCACATTTCACTCTCTGCTGTCGTTAATGTTCATTTAAACTCAGGTGGAATAAAATATTTCACTGCATGCAGCATTCATAGAATCATCTTTTATGCTGTTACTATTATGTGAAATTGGTTCAGAACATACCTAGGAACTCAAAACTGGGCTAGATGTCAAATGCTGAAGAAACTGAAAGGTGGCTTGGTGGCTTGGTGGCTTGGTGGCTGGTACTGCTGCCTCACAGCGCCAGGGACCTGGGTTTGATTCCAGCCTCAGGTGACTGTCTGTGTGGAGTTTGCATATTCTCCCCGTGTCTGTGTGGGTTTCCTCCCACGGTCCAAAGATGTGCAGGGTAGGTTGATTGGCTATGCTCTATTGCCCATAGTACCCAGGGATGTTTAGGTTAGGTGGATTAGACAAGGGAAATGTAGACGTGGGGTTAGAGAAGAGAAATGTAGGGGTAGGGGAATGGGTGGGATGCTCTTCAGAGGGTCGGTGTGGACTTGTTGGGCCGAATGCCTGTTTCCACACTGTAGGGATTCTATGAAACTTACATAGATCTTGATACACAACTTGATCCCACACTGCATTTTCATCTCCCTCCTCCAGTTGATGCTGAAGTTGAATTACAACAACTCTGTGATCAGGTCTTTACAATTTCAGCCAGTAAACATCGAGACTGAAATGAAAGCAAAACACTGCAGATATTGAAAATCTAAAATAAAGATAGAGAGTACAAGGGAAGCTGAGCAGGTTTTTCAGCATTGGTAGACGGAAACAGAGTGAACGTATTGAGTCCAGCATGATTTCAGTTCTGAAGAGGATTCATGGACTTGAAGCATTAAGCTCTGCTTTTCCACAAATGCTGCCAGACCTATTGAGTTTCTTCGGTTCTTATTTATTTATTTATTTTCAAGCACCAATTCTGGTTTGATTAGAATGATGAAATCACTTGTTATCTTCACTAACAGAAACAACTCACACATGAATGTCTTTGAGTAGTCCCAGAGTCAATGAACAAACATTCAGCCTGTAAAAATGCTAAATGTAAGATCTGCTTTAAAATAAATGCAAAATGGCTAATATAATACAACAGTTTGTGAGGCGCAACATCTAATGAGTGTAATGATCTATATTTTGACAATGTTCTGATGACTGAATATGGCTCATCCACCGCAGTCATGGCTGATAACATAACAATTTATAGAAATGAACTAATTGGTGATAAGGCAGTTGCAATGCAAATATAGAGTGAACATTCACTGCTGTTGTCAACAAACAATTACAAACGTAGCAGATTCTTTGCACCAAAATGAGTTGTTGCCTGAGAAAGTCTATACTTTTCTCCTTCCATGGAGGAGGTGGTATAGGAAATCAAAACAATCAGAGAAGACAAAGCCACAGCTCAGAAGGTGTTCCAGCAAAGCTTTGAATGTTTAATTGTACCGAGCTTATTGACAAAATTACACCCATCTTCCAGATTTGGAATCAGAAAAAACTTTGCCAGAACCTGCGGATGCCAACATAGTCAGCCTCTGAAAGCAAAAAGATCCAACAACAGACGTTCCTCCTTTATGGGATGATCTGGAACAAGAGGTCATGGACATAGAATGAGAAGAGGTCGTTTCAGAACTAAGATGAGGAGAAACTACTTCTCTCAGAGACTTGTGAACCTATGGAACTCACTACCTCAGAGTGCAGTGGAAGCAGAGTCAATCAACCAATTCAAGAAAGAAATAGAAATAAAGGGCTATGGGGAGTAGGCAGGAAAGTGGAGTTGAGACCAGGATTAGACGAGCCAAGATCATGTTAAATGGCGGAGCGGGCTCAAAGGGCTGAATTGCTTACTACTGCTCCTAATTCCTATGTTCTTGTAGATATGCAAATGCAAGAAAAGATCACAGAGCAATCTCAGGATCTATATTTGCTATTCATGGATCTAAGTAAAACATTTGATAGTTGTGAACTGACCTGTGGCATTTGTTCTCCAAGCTAAGAAGGGGAAATATGCTTGCCAGAATCCTGAACCATTACATGATGGTATGGATGGTTCAGTTTGAACTTGTGTCTGATATCTTTACATTAACCAGTGACAAAAATAAAACAAGAACAACTTGGTAGTGTGATTTATAGGGATACCACTATTGACAAAACTATCAGTGAATGCATCCAAAAATATGGTGACTCCATGTTTATAGCTAAAATCAGCATAGAATTAAGTTGAAGACTAAAATCAAACTCCACCAGGCCATCATTTGTCCTGCTCTGCTGTACAGCGCAGAATCCTGGTTCCACGTTAAGGACCACATCAAATTTGTAAAAAGCTTCAACCAAAGATGCCTAGGTCCATCGTGGAGAATTTGGTGACAGGAAAATAAGCAGAAACAATGAAGCACTTCTTTGGATTGGGATTCAAAGACATAGAGACCATTGTCTTGAAAATTCAAGTTAGATGGACAAACTATATTTCTCACATGGTTGACTATAGGATCTGCAAGAAGGTCTTCTATGGGGAACAGAATTATGGCAAATAACATCAAGGTGGTTGGTACAAACGATACACAGATGCCTTAAAAATAGCCTCAGAAACCTCTCAATTGCAAACCATTACTTGTTGGAAAATAACATTGTAGCTAACCGACCCATGTGGAGGCAAGCACTACGATTTGGCTAAGCCTGCTTTGAAGACATTCCACACCAAAAAATGGGGCCAGAGCCAGAGAAAGTCAGAACAGATTGCAGAAATTTCCCAAACACCAACAACGATAACATGAATTGCCAATTCTGTGAATGCCCATTCTGATCTCTTGGACTCTTAATTTATTAGAAGACCCATGAAAGACAATGACATCACTCATAGTTTGAACGCACTCCAACAATAACATGTCTACCAAGACCCATAAGTCATCTTTTCATCTTGGGTCAGCATAAAGTAACTGGGCCTAGCTTGTAGTTCCTAAAACCTAAGCATAAAATAAATTGCTTAAAATTGAGCTCATTGTATTAATGAAGAAGTCAGGAGTTGGGAGGGTGATAAAGTGAAAATTACATGGGGTGTAGAATCAGGGTGTCTTGCCGGATATACATCAGAGATATCGATATTGTTGTAGATTTAAATCACCTAAAACAATTGCTGAATTTCTCCAGCATTCTCTGTGTTTATAAAAGATGTCCTTCATTGAACTTTTTCTATTTTCCTTTGTGATGTTATCACCTGGTAATACTATTGACAACATGGAAACATTTTCATGTTGATCAGATGCTGCTTTTGCCTCATGACTAACATGCAAAAATTTGTCCCAAGTCCAACAAAGCAAAATTGGAATAATTTTGGATTAAAGTGGATTTTTGATCTGTGCTACACAGTCACGTTTGTGAATGAATTTAGTTGCTGGATAGCCAGACAATACAACTATTTGGCATAAAGGAGGGGTTTTTTTTATAATTACATGCCAGTTGCATTCTGTAAGCAAGTGTGGCTTTAGAACTGAGTGCTGTTCTTCGTAGTTTGATTCTGTACAGTAAAACATTCACATACAATTGGGTTGATAAGCTTTAATTGCTTTGCTTTATATCATGTTTTTAAACATTATTACCAAGAAATTTGATAACGCCACACCCATTTATTGGATGCCAGGGAACAACAATAAACACTCTTCCGAGCACCTAGGAAACTGAGCAGAGAGCACACAAGTTCCGAGTGGGTGTTGCACTGCCCACAATTTTGAACTTAGCTTCTCTTTTTGCATTAAGAACATTGTAAGCTGGACAGCCAGTTTGTAATGCCTACTGTGCAAGTTCAATTCCCACACCAGCTGAAGTTACTATACAGGAGTCTCCTTCTCAAAACTCTCCACTTATCTGAGGTGTGGTGACTGTCAAGTTAAATCACTACTAGTCATCTCTGTAATGAGGGAGTAGCCTTATATTCTACTAGGAATATGATGACTTTACTGTCGAACAGTTCAGAGTTTTGAGGTAACAAGACGTCAGCATGAAGACAGAAACTCATCTCCACAAGGGCTACACTGTGGTTACTTCTTCCAATATCATCATGGACATTTACACTGTGATAGGTCAATTGGTGAAGATAAGGTCAAATAAGAACAAAAAGATCAAGAACAAAGAACAATGCAGCACAGGAACAGGCCCTTTGGCCCTCCAAACCCGTGCCAACACATTTTGCCCTTCCATACTAGAACTGTCTTTGCTTACAGGATCCGTATCCCTCTATTCCTTTCCAATTCATGTATTCGTCCAGTTACTTCTTGAAAGCAGCTATTGTGTCTGCTTCCACCACCTCCTCTGGCAGTTTGGGTTCCACAGGGCTACTCAGCTCTTGGACCTCATTGTAACTTTGGCCTGGACAAAGGAGCTGAACACCAGCAGTGAGGTAAGAGTGACTGTCCTTGAAATCAAGGCTGTTTTGCCTTGTCTGAGATCAAGAATGCCTAGAAAATTTGGAGTCAATGGAAATCAGGGGAAAAATTCTCTGCTGGTTGGAGTCATACTTGGCCACAAAGGAATATGGTTGTGGTTGTTGGAGGCCAGTCATCTCAGCTCTAGGACATCTCTGCAGGAGTTCCTCAGGGTAGAGTCCTTGGGTCAATGGTCTTCAATGGCTTCATCAATGACCTTTTCTCCATCATAAGGTCAGTAGGGGGATGTTCATCGATGATTGCACAATTTGCAGCACTAATCACGAATTCTAAGATATCAAAGCAGCCATTTTCCATATATATCAAGATCTAGCCAACATCCAGTCTTGGTCTGACAAGTGGCAAGCAACAACTGTGCCACACTAGTGCCAAATATTAATTATCTCCAATCAAACAATTTCCCTTTGACATTCAATGGGCTATCAACATCTTGGGGGTTACCAATGAGCAGAAACTCAACTGGACCATGTATATAAATACTGGATACAAGCGCTCATCAGAGACTATGAATTCTCTTTTAAGTAGCTCATTTTCTGTTTTCCCAAAGCCTGTCCACTATCTACATAGGACAAGTCAGGAGTGTGATAGAATATTTTCCACTGGTCTAGATGGGTAAATCTGGTACAACACTCAAGAAGCATTACACTACTCAGGACGAAGTAGCCCACCTAACTGGCAGTTTATCCACCACCTTTGATATTCCTTCCTTCACAACTGCTGCAGAGTGGTAGCAATGTGTACCATTTGCAAGATGCACTGCAACAACTCACCCAGGATGTTTTAACAGCACCTTCCAAACCCATGACTTCTACCATTTGGAAGAACAAGGACAGCAGATGTACAGGAACACCACCACTTTCCATTTCCCCTCTCAGTAACGCACAATTCTGACTCAGAACTGTATCACCATTCCTTTACTGTTACTCGTTCAAAACCCTGGAACTCTATTCCTCACAGCATTGTGAGGCCAACTCTGCAGGAACTGGAAGCTGTACAATAAAGCAGCTCATCCCACCTTTTCAAGGATAATTAGGGATGGGAATAAATGCTAGCCTTACCAGCAATGCCCATATTCCACCAAGACTTTTTCAAGAAAAAGATTTGAGGCACTATTCTTTGAAGTGCAGAAGTCTGGAAGGCACAGGTCAGTCTACTGCATGTTCAGATTACTCACTGACATGAAACAATGGTAAGCAAGGATTGAAAGGATGCTTTAGTAGCTACATGGTCCCAAAAAATTCATATTATGTAAAATCCCTGTATCTTAAGTTAGAAACAAACCATGACCACTGGTTATGCATCTGAATATGGAAGTAATAGTGAAAATGTCAAACAGAATTCAAATGCTCAACTTGAGGGTGATGTGTTATGACTGGACAACCAAGTACATGCAGGGGAAGTAGCAGGTGACAGCCCACATACTGTTGTGGATACAAGTAAGTGAAGCAAAGAAAACACACTTAAGCTTCATAAAAGAGGACAAAGTCCATATGTCAGAAGTGACAAAACATTTACCTGGTACAGAAAGGAAATTGTAAGAAAGTCGACAAGCACAAGAAACTGATGAAGAATGTCTCTAGGTAAAGAAATGCTGTCAGGAAGACTGGCCAGACCATTCACTTAACCATGCTGTGCTTGGCCAATACTTAGAGAAGTGTTGTTATTTCACTCCTTATTGTTCAATGAGAGATGAGTCTTACTAAGACAAGTTAAATTTGATGTTCTTCAGAGAATCCTTCAAGCTCATTTGGGCCTTTTTTCAACATGTCATGCAACTGTCAGTGTGGTGGTCAGGGATTACACAATCAATACAAGAAATGATCAATAATTACATTTCATGTGTAGTGAACAGTCAAGAGAGGAAAGAAGCACTATTTTTGTCACCTTTTCCATCAAGGCCATGGGAGTGATTGGAAATGAATCTATTTGAATTTAAAGGCAAGATTTTCTTTATTGTCACAGATAACACACAAGCTGCAATGGGGTAAATGCCTCACAATATTACAGCAGGAACCCCAGAGTTACTCAAGAAAATCTTCTTAATACAAAGCATTGCAGAAATTGTAGTTTGGAGATTTGCAATTTTATTTACGGAACAAGGTCAGTACACTATCCTCAAGCAAATGGAGAAGCTGAGCAAGCTCTCTGTACCGTACAATCAAGACATCATCGAAATTGAATAAAGATTAAAATATTGCAATAATAAGCTACAGATCATCACCACTATAGAATGGATTATCACCATCAAAGTTACTGATGAATAGGAGATTAAAGCACTGCTTCTATCTTTGTCACAGAAACTACAGCCAAACATCACTGAGCTTGAGAGGGTGACAATGTATAAAGAAGAATAACGAGACAACAAATTTAGACGTTTTAGTAGAAGATACAGAACATGAAAAATCCCAGATCAACAGCTCAGGGAGAGAGTATGAATAAGAGATGAATAAAAAGGCCCGAAACGTCAGCCTTCCTGCTCCTCTGATGCTGCTTGGCCTGCTGTGTTCATCCAGCTCTACACCTTGTTATCCCAGATTCTCCAGCATCTGCAGTTCCTACTATCTCTAATAATAAGATCATATTGGGTTGAAACAGAGCAAGGGAATTAAGTAAGAAATTGTAATGCATTGTTATAATTCCAAAAATAACCAATAGAAATGTGGAACCTGCTTCTAGAAGGAGAGGAACAAGAGCAGCTATCCAGGGGCAAAACATTCAGACTGAAAGAAGGAAGAAAAACAAAGTTGCTGGAAAAGCTCAGCAGGTCTGGCAGCATCTGTGGAGGAGAAAACAGAGTTAACGTTTCGGGTCCGGTGACCCTTCCTCAGA
>NC_063332.1:68227419-68246793 GCF_021869965.1 Rhincodon typus
TTTTGTTCCTGATTTACAGCATCCGCAGCTCTTTTGGTTTTTATTTGAAAGAAGGAAGAGTTGAGCAAATCGTAAAAGTCAGAATAAGATCAGATCCAGATCAGGCAGTAAAGCAAAATGAAATTCAAGACTTTGGAGAGCAAAGATGTTCATCAGGGAGATAAGGCCTTCAAACAGAGATTTAGGCTAATGCAACATCAGCTGAAAGAATAATGGTGATATAATGGTGTCGGTGTCATATGATTATGTAGAGAGAACTGGAAGAAAATAAAATATCCACTTAACTCTTGTTAGAATCTGTGTATCTACAATCTACTATTTATAAATAAAGAGTTACAGAGTCATGGAGTCATACAGCACGGAAACAGACCCTTCAGTCCAACCAGTCCATGCCGAACATAATTACAAAACTAAATTGTTCCACCTGCCTGCACCTGGCCCATATCCCTCCAAACCTTTCCTATTCATGTACTTATCCAAATGTCTTTTAAACATTGTAATTGTACCCACATTCACCACTTCCTCAGCAACTTCCACACATGAGCCACCTTCTTTGTAAAAAATTTACATTTTATGTTTTTTCTAAATCTCTCTCCTCTCACCTTAAAAACGTGCTCCTTAGGCTTGAAATCTCCCATCTTAGGGAAAAGACAACTACCATTAACTCTATCTATACCTCTCATTATTTTATAAACTTCTATCAGGTCACCTCCCAACCTCCTGCGCTCCAGTGAAAAAAAGGTCCTAACCTATCCAGCTTTTCTTTATAACTCAAACCTTCCATACCTGGCAACATCTTGCTAAATCTCTTCTGAACCCTGCCCAGCTTGATAATATCATTCCTATAGCTGGACAACCAGAAATGGACACAATACTCCAGAAGAGACCTTGCCAATGTCCTGTACAACCTCAACATGACTTTCCAACTCCTATATTCAAAAGACTGAGCAAGGAAGGCAAGTGTGCCAAATGCCTTTCTAACTACCCTGTCTATATGTGATGCAAAGATGGTACCTTAGACTCAAGTAGCAGTACTTGAAAGATTAATTAATTTTGTTCATTCTTGTGAGGTGGGCATCATTGGCTGGGCCAACATTTATTTTCTATTCTTAGTTTTTTTTTAATTCATTCATGGGATGTGGGCATTGCTGGCTAGACCAGTATTTGTTGCCCATCCCTAATTGTCCAGAGGGCAGTTAAGAGTCAACCTCATTACTGTAGAACTGGAGTCACATGTTGGCCAGACCAGCTAAGGATGGCAGATTTTCTTTCCTAAATGACCTTAGTGAACCAGATGGGTCATTTCTGGCAATCAGCAATGGTTTCGTGGTCATCATTAGACTCTTAATTCCAGATTATTACTGAAATCAAATTTCACCATCTGCCGTGGTGGGATTTGAACCCAGGTCCCCAGAACATTCGTGAGTCTCTGGATTAATAGTCTGGTGATACTACCATTAGGCTATCGTCTACCCCTGTTGCCTTTCAGACGTCATGGTGAGCTGCCTTCTTGAACCGCTGCAGTCCATGTGCTGTAGGTAGGTCCATAATGCAGTTAAGGAGGCAGTTCTGGGATTTTGACCTAGGGACGCTGACCAAACAGTGATACATTTCAGGTCAGGATGATGGGAAGCTTGGAGGGGGCCTTGCAGGTGTTGGATTTCCATGTATTTACTACCCTTGTCCTTCTAGATGATACTGGTAATGGGTATGTAAAGTTCTGTCTAAAAAGCCTTGGCAAATTTCTTCAGTGCACCTTGTAGATAGTACACATTGTTGCTACTGAGTGCTAGTAGTGGAGGGCGTGAATGTTTGTGGATGTCATGCCGATCAAATGAGCTAGTATTTCCCAGAAGCTATTAAGTTTGTTGAGTGTTATTGCATGTTAGACCCCATTTATGTGACAAAGCAAGGGGCAAGACTTCTTAAAGGAAGCATTTTCAGTCTTGATATGTATAAGCTCTTGCGTCACCCGCATGTGCACTCACATGGAAGACAGCAAGGAAGATTGCAGGGACCAAGATCGTCACAAAAGGGAGAGATAGGAGTCCATTTCACCATGACCACAGATCATAGTCAGGAGCACTTCTACTGCACTCACTTAAAGAACAACATCTGAGAAAACTCACTTCTCAAAGGAAGCTGTTGCCAAGTGATCAAATCTGTTGCAGCCACAATTTTAGCTGTGCCTCAAAGCATGATTGGCACTGCCTGCAGTTGTTAATACAGTTATTTCCCTTAATGATTGTGTCACTGACTCCTTTCAGGCTGCAGTGGTGACATCAGAGATATCTCACAGTTTGTAATCTGCCTATATAGTGCAGAGGCTCATTGAAGAACACCCATGTTCTCTTCCCTGTGGACATAGTCAATTAGGAGACAACACATGGCAAGTTTCCTCACATTGCCCTGAGTGTACCATATTTGGAGCATCATGTTTTTAGTCATAAGGAGTCCCACTCCCATACTGTATAAAGCTGCCTTGTGACATTAAGTAGTATATCATTTAGGTCTCTGACTCTTTCATCGTGTATCAGCTCTTCTTCCAACAGGTTATCAACTTACAGTGTGTTTACTGGTTGGCATAGTTTAAGATCCTGTCAGCAATGAAGCTTCAAACCTAATAAGCCATGACATGACATGACATGACACATGATTGAGCAAACAGTGCGTTCAAGCAAAATCCTGGCTATTCCAAAGGTGCTGAGCAGGTCTCTGGGCATCTGGTTGTCTGCTGCAGGTTCCATGACTTTGCTGTCATGAGAGATCAACACTCACTAATGAGGAGTGCAACAGAACAGAAAGCATGAAGAAGTGGAAGAACTGAGCTCCAAAGGCTTGCATTTTCAAATCAATCTGTTGGACTATAACCTCGTGTTGTGTGATTTTTGACCTTATCATTTTCAGAGCAGCTCATTGAGAAGAACTGAAGTTCACCCACAAAGGCTTCTGCCAGTGATGTTATAAATAGGAGTTCAAACCCCTCTGAGAATTAAAATCGAAACACAAGCCTCCAATCAGTTATGGCAGGAGAAAAGGTCCCTTTCTAATAATTAAAACCCGAAACAACCGGAGAAGCTTGCCTCACCTCGCCTAATGTGTTAAACTGTTATGGAGAATGAAAGAAAATCCTTGAGTGACTTTATAAATAACAAGGAACAATTTTTTTTTAACCTTACCAATGAACAAATTAACAGAATTGCTAACAAACTAACCAATTCCCCCTTAAGTACTAGCTATTCCCTAACATGAACTAAATTCTACTGGAATGCTGTTCAACAAAATACAATTCCCACTTAAATAAACCCAATTAATAAGACAACAATAAATTAAAACTTAATCTCTCCAAGTTCACACAGACTGTGTCTTTTGGAATACTCCAGCCTTTCTTCTGTCCATCTCAAGTCACAAATGACTTTCTTCCACTGATTCTGCTGTCAGGGATATTTTCTCTGTAAAGACTCTTAGCTAGAAGTGCCATGGTAACTTTGATTAATTAGATGGTGTTTTCTCTGAGAGCTAAAGGGTGTTGTCTCTTGGCAGTTGGCAGTTGGCTCTCTCTGATTTTCCAAATGCCCTCATCTTTATTCCCTTGATGACCTATTAATTTCTTTACAATTGGATTAGTTCTAGGTTTAATTTAAATTTACTAGGTTCATGGTGTCTGTGGGCTTGGTTTAAATTGGCTAAATTTGAAAAGACTTGTAGTCTTGGTAAAAATGCTGCTTGGTTGTTCAATATATTATGTTACCATTTGGGTGCTCTCTGTGCACATCTGCACTTCAAGTTGCTGGTCAGACATCCATTTTAACTCTAAGCACTGAAAAAACACCATTTTTTAAAGGGACGATGCAATGCTTTCCCCCATTTTACAATTTTACATACACCAACTTCACAACAGTGACCACAGCTTGGAAGTTGGTGACATTTCATGTTACTGGGCAGGCAATTGACAGTGATATTGGATCTTGAGGGCATGGCTACAAATGGCAACAACTTAACATGAATGGAGCAGCTTGGTACTTCAAGGGCAATGCTTGATTGAGTGACAGTTGGCATTCAATTATCCTAAGGGTGGACAGCTGGAACCTTTCCAATGGAACCACGACCACTCTCCAGGGATTGCAACTTTTCATTCCCGCAAACTTACTCATGAACAGAGGGCTGGAGAGACGTGAAGGCCGTCAATGCATGCTCAGAAAACTAAATGGCAGCTGATCTATCAGGAGAGGATCCATGATGAAGTATGTTTCAATTGTGTTGAAGGATCTAACCATTTTATCCAGGGTGGCTTTCAGGCTCTAAACAAAGCTTTGACAGAATTCATTACTGAACTTTTCCATGCTTTGTGACATTGTGTACAAACTTGCCATCAGTTTGCCCTGTATACCTAATATTTCCTGCTAAATTGCCATGAATCATCCTCAGTAGGCTTAGCCTTCATATGCAGCATCTGAATCCTTGGTAGCTGAGCTAGTACGTTTCAAGTTTTTGAGAAGATTTGTAACTCAGGATGTGGATGAGGTTGTAGACTTTCTCACTGAGCCGGTGCGTTTGATTGCAGGCGTTTCATCACCCTGCTACGTAACATCGTCAATGCGCCTCCAGTGAAGCGTTGGTGTTCTGTCCCATTTGTTATTTATATACATCAGCTTGCTGGGGTGGTTGACATCACTTCTGGTTCTGTTTTTCAATGGCTTGTATATCGGATCCGGTTCAATGTGTTTGCTGATGGAGTTCCGGTTAGAATGCCAGGCCTCCAGGAATTCCCTGGCATGTCTCTGTTTGGCTTGTGCTATTATAGATGTGTTGTCCCAGTTGAATTCATGTCCATCTTTGTCCATGCGTATTGAGACACAGACTGTGAGAAACATTACATAGGCCAAACTGGAAGAAAATTGACAATAAGGATACACAAGCACCAACCAGCCACCAAGAGACACGACCAATTCTCACTGGCCTCAGTACACTTGGACAAAGAAGGAATCTGTAGACTTAGCAATCATTTTCCACTTCCAAGTGCACTCTGTGCTGGTCACTTTTAACAGGGGGTCTGGATGTTCTGATATTTGCACTCTCCGCCCTCAGATAGATGCACAGTCAATGAACAGTGCAGCTAGCATATTTCAGATCGGAATGACTTTCAAGGCTAAAATTAATGGATATCTCACTTTATTTCAATGAACTAAAGACCTGAACTAAACGTGCAGTTTTTAACACTACAGACCATTTCTAATCTCTCACATTGCTGTCAGTAATTTGCAGAATACAAATAGGAACTCAATAGTTCCTTCTCCACAAGTTAATAAAAATCACTAACAGCTGCAGAAAGTACGAAATAAATATGAAGCATGTTCGAGTTATCTCACAAAACTCACAAAATGCCACACTCTTCCACAATTCTACTACTTGTAGACGATTTGAAACTCCTGTTTACAACATCTCAATACAAATCTAGCAGCAACGAATCAGTTCTATTTCCACCAGTGAAGTGAACACTTCAGTTTCATATTCCTTTGCTTCAGGTTATGTCAGATTGCTGGTGGATTTTCATGTGACAGGCAATGGTTTCATAGGGCCAAAACAAATAGCAATGCGGAAGTATCTCACCGTTGCATGTCTAATCTCTGCTTCTAAACATACACTTTATTCTCGAACAAACATTTCACACATCCCTGTCTTGTATTTGGAGAATTCGATATAATGAACTTCCGGGCAAAGAAAGCAGACATATTTTAAATAGTTGTTAAGAGTTAGGTCTTCATGAAGAGTTTTGCTGATTTCTGACATAATTTAGGAAGTTATTCTCTGTTCTGTACGTCTTTGCTGCAAAACAAAATGTCCAATGGTCCTTAATTCTGAAATTGTGATCCATAGTACTGCCTTTCCAGTTTAAGAAATATGCTGGCTGCCGAATGAGGACAGTACATTCTTCTGTAGGAAGCTTCTGCCACTTCTGTCGGGTAATTCTTCAATAATCCTAGTGACCTGATGGAGAGGTTATTCAGCGGCACAGGAGAAGAATTGAAAAAATAATTCTGAATCTGAGAAAGTAAAATCAAAGCAGAGATGGAGCATTAGCAAGTACAACAAAATAATCGATTGGTTTTTATAACTGAGCTTACAATTTATCATAGAATTAAGCTCAAGTAATTAATTAGGTTTAGGGGCTACATTAGCATAAATCAAATTCAGCATACCAACATTAAAGGATTTCCAATTTCCATTAAATTAAAATCTGACATACATAAGAAAGAAGAGTTAAGTAACCAATATAATATGGAGCTGATAAACAAGTACCAGGAAACAAACTAATCATAAGACTAGGAACTTGAACAGTAATATAAGGAAACCATATTTCCAATGAAGCTTTATTTAAATAATTATATATATTATATATATAACAATAATATGTATGGAGATAGCAAAAACTGCAGATGCTTGATGTTTTGGGTCGGGACCCTTCTTCAGAAGTGGAGATGGGGAAGGGAGCTCAGAAATAAATAGACAGGAGGGGTGGGGCTAGGGAAGGTAGGTGGCATAGTGATAGGTGAATGCAGGTAGGTAGTGGTGGGGATTGGTCAGTGGGATGGGTGGGGCGGACAGGTGGGAGAGAAGATGGACAGTTTGTGTCAGGTCAAGGAGGAGGAGATGAGAGGGAGGGTTGGACATGGGATGAGGCTGGGGGTGGGGAGATTTTAAAACTGGTGAATTCCATGTTTAGGCCATTGGGCTATAGGCTCCCAAGGCAGAATAAGACTATAAGACCATAAGATACAGGAGCAGAAATTAGGCCATTCAGCCCATCAAGTCTGCTCCACCATTCAATCATGGCTGATAAGTTTCTCAACCCCATTCTCCCACTTTCTCCCCGTAACCCTTGATCCCTTTGACAATCAAGAACCTATCTATCTTAGTGTTAAATATACTCAATGATCTACCCTCCACAGCCTTCTGTGGTAGTGAATTCCATGGATTTACCACTCGCTGGCTGAAGAAGTTTCTCCTATCAGATATGAGGTGTTGCTACTCCAGTTTGCGGGTGGTGTCATTGTGTCACTGGAGGAGGCCCAGGATGGACATGTCACCCAGGGATTTGGAGGGGGAGTTAAAATATGGCAACCAGAAGGTGTTGATGTATATATGGAGTGCAGAGTCACTCCCCTGCCAGGACATGTCATTCATAAGCTTGACTGAAGACTCCCGGAGCATCTATTCTACCTGCAATTCAGTTGTAGCAGAACTTTAAGGATGCTCCTAAAAGAGGTGAAGAGGTGGGACATCCTCACTACCTCATGGAAGCCCTTTACTTGATACCTCCCAAACAGGAGAAGGTTAATGCAGGAAGGCACAAAAACACATTGACAGTTTTTATCAGGAAAATGTTAATGAAGTCAATGTGTTGACAAAAATCATACAAATCTCTATGCCCCTCATGATCTTATAAACCTCAACATGGTCACCCCTCAACTTCCTATGCTCCAGCGAAAAAAGTCTCAGCCTTTCCAGTCTGTTTTTATATCTCAAACCCTCCATTTCTGGCAACATCCTGGTAAATCTTTTCAGAGCCCTCTCCAGTTTACTAGCATCCTCTCAATAACAGAATGACCAGAACTGCACACAGTTCTGCAGAAGAGGCCTCACCAATGTCCTGTACAATCTCAACATGACGTCTCAACTCCTATACTCAAAGATCTGAGCAATGAAGGTAAGCATAGTAAATGCCTTCTTAATGAACCTGTTCTCCTTGAAACACAAATTTTAAAGAATTATGTACCTGAACAACTAGGTCTCTCTGTTCTGCAACACTACCCAGGGCCCTACCATTAATTGTATAAGGTCCTATCCCTGTTTGTTTTACCAAAATGCAATATTTCATTCATTTATCCAAATTAAACTCCATCTGCCAGCCCTCAACCCTTTGACGCCATTGATTAAGATCTCTTCGTAATCTTAGATAACCTTCTTCACTGTCCACTGTACCACTAGTTTTGGTGTCATCCACAAACTTACTAACCAAGCCTCCTATATTCTCATCCAAGTCATTTATTTACATGACAAATAAAAATGGACCCAGTATCCCTATGGAATACTGCTGGTCACAGGCCTTCAGTCTGAAAAACAACTCTCTACCACCGCCCTCTGCCTCTTACTATAAAGCCAATTTTGTATCCAACTGGCAAGCTTACCCTGATTCCCATGTGATTTAACTTTACTAATTTGTCTACCACGTGGAACTGTGTCAAAGGCTTTACTGAAGTCCATGTAAATAATGTCTATTGGTCTGCCCTCATCAATCTTATTGATTACTTATGGAGTTGAAATCCAATTTGCTGACACTGTGGGACATTACTGGGGGAAATGATTAATTGGACACTTTGCTCCTGGAGCAAATTACTACTGATGCTGGAATCCATACTGAAAACAACAAATGTTGGAGATCCCAGCAGGTCAGACAAAATCCACGGAGAGAGTGCAAGCTAATGTTTCAAGTCTAGCTGAGCTCTCATGAAGAATAATCTAGACTCGAAATATTAGCTTGGTCTCTCTCCATGGATGCTGTCTGACCTGTTGGGACCTCCAGCATTTGTTGTTTTCACTTTGATCCAGAATGCTGACATGCCCATCTTGTTGGGTCAATGATCAGGGGCAGGAGGATATGACTGCTGGTCAGGACGATGTGGTGTGCAGTGCTGAAGAAACTATTTATCTTATGTTCATCTTATTCAAGAATTAATCCTCACTGTTTATGTGGTAGACAAGAACCAATGGGCCAATCTAACAGTTGGTGATTTTATGTCACATATGGCCTGAAAAATCGGCAATAACCTTGTGTTGTCTAACATTTGAAAATCTTTAAACTATTTAAATATTTGTAAATCAATACATAAAGGAGGCATGTAAGACATTGAGAAAGGTATTTACAAACAATCCTAGGTTAGATACTCACACTAATCTTCATTGCCAAAAATGCTCTCAATAATTATCAGAACCAGGTTATTGTAACAAATGGATTAGTTCACAAACTATTTAAAGCCCTTAGCAAATATGAAAAATCTGGAATGACAGTGGACAAAACTTGTTGTCCTTCATCCCAATATTACGGTCCACTATTGCACAATTGCTGCTGGTATAACTATTACCTCGAGTAATTGCTAGGCACATATGTTTTTGAATTTATATAAATGCATACGAACATAAATTTCATGCAAGATGATAGTTTGGAATTTCTCTGGGGGATTGTTAATCATCCCAGTAGTGTTTTATTATTCCATTAAATCAATATTTTCCTTCTTCCACAATAATTTTGATGGAAATGCATACACCAGTTCCTGGCTCCACCCAATATATTATGTCAATGTCATTTTCATAGCTTATCTAATCAAACTGACACATAATACATATTGAAATACCTTTGAATACAATATTGCAAATTTCAGATCAGGTTTCCTATTTGTTAGAATGGAAGGTAATCCATTGAAACAAGGGTCCATGTGGATTTGTATAAATTCAGAATGCATTTTATGTCAAAGGCAATTAACGTGATGCATACACTTTTATTATTTTACGATGGTACTTGGAGATAATTGTCTTCGTACATCATTGTATAATATTTTTCATTTGGACAGAACAAGTCTAAACAGAATTATCTCTCAAGGTGACATAAAATAAAACTTCCAAGGACTAATATCAACTGCAAAATAATTAAGTTGATGAGTTGGCATGGTAAGGGAATGCCATCTACTCGATTGCATGTTCCAGATACATTTCATTTAATTGTTTTATGATCTTGGCAGAGACCATTTGCATTCGTTTTGGAAATTTGAAAACTTGGTTATTTGCTGAAAGAAGGACCTCATAAATCACACCAATTAAAACAAAAGGATTTTATGACACAATAACAAAGACTGTGAATACTAACAATGTCTCTAGCTTGAATAGTTGGATATGTTAAAGAAATCAAAAGAACAACAAACAGAGCTACTTAAACTACTGATTCTAAACCAAACTTCTTAACTCACATTTCCTTCTATTCCCATTTCAGTTATACCCTCAAAATCTTAAATCTAATACACATCAGAAATAGGAAGAATTGGTTTTAGTAATGATTCAAAGATTCAAACAAAGGAGGAAGCTTTTTGTGCCCTGAAGGGGAGGCAATGGCCTAGTGGTATTATCGCTGGATTGTTAATCCAGAGACTCAGATAACGTTCTGGGGACCTGAGTTCAAATTCTGCCACAGCAGATAGTGGAATTTGAATTCAATAACCATCTGGAATTAAGAATCTAGTGATGACCATGAATCGATTGTCAGGGGGAGAAACCCATCTGGTTCACTAATGTCCTTGAGGGAAGGAAACTATCATCCTTACCTGGTCTGGCCTACATGTGATTGCAGACCCACAGCAGACTCTTAGAGCCCTCTGGGTAATTAGGGATGGGCAATAAATGCTGGCCTACCCACTGATGCCTTCATCTTGTGAATGAATTGTAAAAAAAATTAATTCCAGCAATATTGGCCCTTCAAATCTTCTCCAACTGTCTCACCAATTCTACGCAAGTGCCATAAACACCCCAAGTATAGCCACCTTGCTTCAGAACTCTATTGATTTTAATGTCCCTTGTAAATTTCTCTTTCTTCTCAGAATGGTAATTGAAGATGTGCAACTCACAGTTAGAAGAGTTATCAAGAATTGTAAACCATTTTATCCAGCGTGTAGAAATACAACTGGTTTCAGCTTGAAAAAGATGGTTCCTGCATCCAGCCTGGTTTAAACTAAACTACTTGAAAAACAAGCCTCATACAGTAATCTAACCCTTGTAAGTGACTTGTTGCTTATCATTCTAATTATTGTTCTACTCTAAGGCAGCTTGGTCACATGAACAGTTACGAGAAACAAGTTGCATTTTACACGAAATTATTTTCCAGATAAATGTAGTGCTTAAAGAGACAACTAATCCAACATTAAATACAGGGCTTCTTCACAAAAACATGTTGACCATCTCAGTTCAAACATATCAACTTTCAACTGCATAGATACTCAAGAAATAGAAATTGTGATGGACTGAGCTTTGTTAAGTGAGATTTCTGTGGTCAAGGACGTTGTGGTTACTTACAAAACCAAAATGCAATAATACAAACACTCCACCTTGTTTCTTCTCTCTCCCTCTCCCTCTCTCTCTTGCCATGACAGCAGCACCTTCATTACTTTTGTTCTGAGGAAGGGTCACCGGACCCGAAACATTAACTCTGTTTTCTCCTTCACAGATGCTGCCAGACCTGCTGAGCTTCTCCAGCAACTTTGTTTTTGTTCCTGATTTACAGCATCCGCAGTTCTTTTGGTTTTCCTTCATTATAAGTATCTGAAATTTTTCATGTAAAACAGCACTTTTTATGTTTTCTTCATGAGGAGAAAAAAGGCTAAAACTTTGGTATTTTGGAACACAGCCTTTAAAATCAAAATAGCACTCTGATTTTGTGCACATCATTAAGAATGAGCAGATAGGTGTCATTGTTATTGTGGTGTTAACCACCTGAATCACAGAGAATCACAGAATTAGTACAAGGCAGAAGACCCTATTTGGCCCATTATGTCTGCACCTCAAAGTAAATTTGGCTTTGTGCCAAACTCCTTGTCTTTTCCCCATTCACAGCCTTGAATATGATCAACGTCTGAGTATCTAAAGCGCTTAGCGTAGAGAATGCTGAAGATTCACATTTGCCTGAATTTCTCCGGATCTGTGTCTTAAGTGGCTGACCCTTATTCTGAGACTTTGGCTTGCATTTGAGACTTTTTAACCTGGAGAAACAACCTCCTGGCAACTACTTCATTAATCATTCTGTGAATCTACTACCTTCAATGAAATCACATCTCATCCTTCCAAATACCAGACAGTAAAGACCCATTTGAGTGCATCTCCACTGAAACCCCTTGAAAATGAAAACCAAGGTATCATTTACCTAAAAAAGAAACGGAAGGTGGTAAAAGTAATCATCAGTTGTGGCAGTATCTGCATGTGATAAATGGAGTAATAAACAGTTTTAATGCATATCTATGCATAGATATATATAGTGATTGTTGTAAAACACATCAAACAGCCCCACACAGATGGTTGCAGTAACCTCCTATAGATTCTCAGAAGTCAATTTCAGTCAAGCCATCTACATCTCTGATGAAACTAAAATGTTAGACTGTCTTATAGGTTGTCTTATAGATGATTGCCTCCAAGAACAAAAATTTAACACGATAGAATTGCAAGTTACTCCTATCTTATAGAAAAATGTGTTAATGACTTTAACCTTAACCAGGAATGGATCAAAGACAGTTGGTTATCTGTATTGCAAAGAAATTCCTCTTCTCCAGGAGGCTTGGTCTCATGGCTCACACAGTATGTCACTCAACTGTGGTTTTATATATATATTTTTAAAGTAACAGTTTAAAGGAACTGTGCTGCTCCATATCACATCGACTAACAATATCACTGATTCTGATTTACTGAGGATAAAACCTCTGGACTGTAAAAAAGCAGCTATCAATCTGCATTTTGTTCTGTGGAAGTAGAAAGGCCTTTTAATCAAAATAGTGAAGCAGACATTAAATCTCAGCAAGACCTTCTAACAAGACTTTCATAGGATTTTTTAAGAGAAACAAACTGCCTTTCAATGCCCCAGTTGATGGCTAGCCAATTATACCATCTCAACAAGGGAATTTGAAACTGTTACCATCAACACTGGCCTTTTAGACTCCATCTTAAAAAACAAGGACATTAATAGCAGCAATCTTGTAGTGTGTCATATGATCTATCACAGTGCCTTCAAGAAAGAATAACAAGTACATAGTTTAATTAAAACTACAAAAAAAAAACTGCAGAATGGGCTAATGAGCAGACAAAATAGTCACATTATCACACAGAGCACCCTTTAACACTGTGCCCTTACAGAAGTGAAGAAAGATGAGGTTTCAGAAGTTAAGCCCTGTGCCTTGAGCGACACAAGATTCATGAGAGGGCATGATTTAGTTCCCTGTCAGAAAACAAAAAACATTCAAAGCATCTGCCACATGAGCTCAACTAGAAAGTCAGCTTCTATCATTTTGCTATCCAACATGGAGGAAGAATGTGCATTGATTGGCCCATGATGGAATAATGGATGAAACACAAATGCCTTTCGACATGTCAGCAAACAGGGCTGTTACCAAAACAGGGCTTGAAAAGATGACAAGATATAAAAAGACGTGGTTCATCGTGGTTCCATCTTTTATAGTGGATGGCATGAAACTAAAGCTAATTGGGATGTTTAAGCATAAAGTTCTGTTCAAATTTCAAAAAGACATTGTCATTCACATTCATGAGAAAGGCTGGATGGAGCAGAGCTCTGCAGTGATCTATGCTGGAGCCTCAACTTCTTGTAATTCAAATAAATGACTTTGATGGAGGAACCAAAGGTATTATTGGTAAATTTACTGTTAACACAGAAATAAATTGCAACTTTAGTTGTGATGATGACATAAGGAGACTAGAAAGGGATCTGGATAGATGAAGTCAGGCAAAAATCTGGCAAATGTGGTAAAATGTGAAATTGCTCATTTTGTTTGGAAGAATTGTTAAGGGCTAGACCAGACCCCCTAAAGTATATATGGAGATAGCCTAGACCCTAACTTTAATATTTTTTTAAAAGGCAAATGTAAGGCAATGTGTTCCAGATATGGTGCGATTGGTCCATCACTAAGCTTTAATCAAAACACACTTTATTCTTACAACACAGTTAAAATAGCACAAAAAGTAGAATTGGTGTAACTTAATTCTACTGAAATACTTAACAAGATAATGTATTAAATGACCATGAATCATCAGCTGTTCCAATATAGGCAGCACCCCATAAACACACCCTTCACAAAGGCAATTCAACAATGCAGCTATTATTCTCATGTGCTGTCTCTCTCCAGTCTAGTAGAAAGTAATACTGAAAGAAACAATGTACCTTTCTGATTTTTAAGAGGAAGGCTCTCTGTCTAAGACTTCACTCTGGCAGCAGTAAACTCAAGCTTTCAGCTCCAGCGGCCACCAAAAGCCACTAACTAACTAAAAGCAAAACTGAAGTCCTATTTGGTCTGTGTGAGCTTGATTGTCCCCCCACCCCTCAAACCCAATTCATGATTCTTTTGTCTTACTTTAAAAAAAAGAACATCCAGGGAGAATCCAAAACTATTTACCAACTGCCTGCCTGAAGGACACATTTCAACACCACTGAGACAACGCCACTTTACAAGAGAAAATAGACAGAACACATCTCTTAAAGGCACAGAATGAAAATAAAGCATATTATCTGATTTGGGAGGGATTGCAGAGCTCTGAGATGCAGGGGGATTTGTGTTTCCGCGTACATTAATGTCAAAATGTTAGCTTACAGGTGTTCAGCGAGTAATTCAGAAATCTAATAGTAAAATTTTTCTTCAGGGGAATGGAATACAAAAGTTGGGAAGTTAGATTTTGGTTATAGATGTGGACTCACAGATGGTCTAACATCTTTGGATCTTCCTTCCTAAAAATGTGGTGACAGCAGAGCCGTTTAATATTTTTAGGGAGAATAAGAGCTATATGGGAATGCGAAGTAATCAGATTAGAATGGTACAACAAGCTAAAGGGGCAAAGTGGCCTACTCCTGCTCTTTGTTCATAAGTTCATACAAAGAAATATGAAGATTGAGATCAGAAAGAAATACACAGAGGGAAATATTTGCTCCTCTGGGACATGTTGAAATCCCACTTTGTTGACAATGTGGTCAATGATGTGTGACCATTTGACATCAATGTGGCAGCTACTGTCAGTGCCTAATTAGTGTTGTTCCACACCCAATGCGTAAGTAAATCTCTCAAGAATAATATTCCAAACAATTGGAAAAGTTGGATATTGGAAAGTGAAGAAACATCCACTAAGGCCAATAATATGCAAGCATCCTCACTGGCAATATTTTGCATTGGACTGTAGGCACATGAAATGAACTTGATGCCAAAATTATATGAAACTGGAACCCCACAAAATGTTTTCTCTTAACATCTTCCATTTATTATGTATATAGTTAATGAAGTTCATTGGTGTTCACTGAAAGTGATATGAACTACCTTCTATTAACTGCTCTGATATGATCTTGCGACTGCAAGTAGTCAGATCAAACAACCCCTCATCTGCTCAACTCTATACTGCCTGGATGTATTTATGGCTGATTGAACCAAGAGGCCGAGGTGTAGGTGAACATGGACATTCTTCAATAAATATGTACCATAAAGACACACACACACACACACACACACACACACACACTAATTTAAACAATTACGAAAGGACATTCAAATTCTCCTGCGCACCACCATTTAATACTTCACTCCATTTTACAACATCTATTTTCCTATTCTACGGACCAGAGTGAATAATCTCATATTATACTTTATCTGCTGCCTTCTTGTCAATTCACTTAACTTATTTATATTCCATTGCAGCTTAGTTCCCTCCTCACAGCATACTTCCCTTGGTATCTTTATGTCATCAGTAAATCTGGATACATTACATTCATCAAATATATCTTTAGTATAGATGATGAATAGCTGAAACTCAACAGCCACCAATGTTTTATTTTCCTTTCTATTCTTTGTTTTCAGACTTTCAGCCACTCCTCTGTCTGCATTGTCCATAACACCATGAGGGGGCAGTGAGCTAAACTGACTAGATGACTGGCATTTGGATCAGAATGAAGTCACAAACATAGATTCAATTCCCATTCTGGCTGAGGTACACTGGACACCTGCCTCCACACTCTGCACTTGTGGGTGGAAGGTAATGACAAAGCATGACTGATGAAAACCGCCAATAAAATAGCTCAGGATAAAGCATCTGCAAATAAGGAGTCAAACAAACATAGGACATAAGGACGTAGGAACAGGAGTAGGCTATTCATCCCCTCGAGCCTGTTCCGTAATTCAATAAGATTATAGATGATCTGTGACCTAACTCCATATACCGGCCTCTGGCCCAAGTCAATGATCAAAATTGTCAATCGTAGCCTGGAACAAACACTTCCAAAATAATTTCTTAGAAACAACCAGAGAACAGATTACAGTAGACATAATATTGTATAACATGAAGGATTAAGTGATGACCTCAGTATACAGACACCGTTAGGAGTAGTGACCACATTATGGTTGAATTTTAAACCCAGTTTGAAAGGGAGCAGAATAAGTCTAAGACTGGTATTAGATACTTGAAAAAGGCAATTATGTGTGCATGAAGCTGACCCACATAAGATGAGTTGGAATCTAAACTTGGTCATAGATCACTAGCCGTGGCAGACATTTAAAAGTATATTTCAGAATACTCAGAATAAATGTATTCCTGGTATAAAGAAGAATTCTAAAGAGAGGACCACCATCCATGGTTAATTGAAGAAGTTAAGGAAAGCATCAAACTTAAGAAAATAACACATATTTGTGTAAAGATAAGTGGCTGATCAGATGGTTGGACAGAATACAAAGAATGGCAGAGAGTGACAAAAAGTTGAATCTGTAAAAGGAAACTAGGGTCGTAGAGGAAGCTAGCTGGAAATGCAGAAATGAATGGCAAGAGTTTCTACTGGTATTCAAAAAGAAACAGAGAGAACAGAAAGTCCTTTTAAAAGTGAGAATGGTAAGTTAACATTAGATAAAGGGAAATGGTAAAACAACTAAAAAAATGACTTCTCTTTTCATTATGTAGAAGAAAAAAATATCAGCAATAGCAATATACAAGGAGATGGAAGGGAGAGAGGAACTTACTGAAATGACAATCACCAGGAACAAACTTCGGTGAGCAATTAGATGAAATTATTGGTTGAAAAATGCTTGGGTGTTCATGGACTTAATCTTAGGGTCTTAAAAGAGGTTGCTCATGAGGTAATTGTTACATTGGTGCTAATTTTCCAAAACTGCCTACTCTCAGGGAACATTCCATTATAGCGTGGGATGCTCTTCGAAGGATTGATGCAGACTCAATGGGCTGAATGGCCTCTTTCCACACTGTACAGATTCTCAGATTCTATGATTGGAAAATAACAAACATAACTCTTCTGTTGAAGAAGGGAGGTAGGCCAAAAACAGGAATATGTAGATCAGTAAGTTTGATATCTTTATAAGAGGAATGTATTAGAAATGGTCATTAAGGAGGTCATAATGGGGTTCTTATAAAATCTCAAGGTAATCAGGAAAGGTCAGCACAGTTTTGTGAAAGGGAAATCATGTTTAACCAAATTATTGTTCTTTGAAGGAGTTATACGCATTGCAGATAAAGGGGACCATGTAGATGTACTGTACCTATTTTCCAGAAAGAATTTGACAAGGTACCATATTAAAGGTTATTGTGAAAAGTAGAAATCATGGTGTAAGAGGTAACATTTTGCATCGAAGTTTGGCAGAAAACAGAGTGTATGTATATATCTGTACTCTTCTGATTGTCAAAATGTGAAAGTGGAGCATATGCTGCAGCATCAACCCTTTACAATTTATTTCAATGACCTTGGATGAGGGCAGCAAAAGAATAGCAGTTAAATTTCCAGATTCCACAAAGATAGGTAAGAAAGCTGTGAAGAGAACATAAAGAAGATGGACACAAATCTAGATGGGTTAAGTCAGTGAATAAAAACCTGATAGATGAAGTTTAATGGAGAAAATGTGATGTTTGCAATTTAGGCAGGAAGAATAAAATAGCAGAACCTTAAATGGAAAACAACTGCAGAACTCCAGGGTACAGAGTGATCTAGGTGTTGCAGGACATGAGTCACTGAAACTGAACATGCAAGTATATCAGGTAATTAAGAAGGCTAATGGATTCCTATGGTTTATAATGAGAGGAAATGAACCTAAAAGTAAAAAGATGACAGTGCCTTTGATATTGTTAGCCACATGCACCATATTGATAGTATAAGGCAGTCAGAATCTTCTACAATCACCAACACCATATGTCTCCAAAAGGCAGTTCAACCCAATCTGATAGCTGATACAGGAACTTGTCCAACATATTACCACCGTGCATCTTAAAAGTCATGTACTCCATAAAGTGGTGCTCCATAGTACAACATACAAAAGACTGTCCCACAGCATATAATAGATCTGCAATTCTGTGCAGTGGCGCAGACACACTGCAGTGGCAATATGCAAGGTTAGTTTGATTCAAAAAATTTTCTACTTGGTAGATACAAATTGTGCAGCAGTACCAGGACGACCAGTCTGAACAGTTCTCACCACTACATCTATTCATGAGATTCATACTATACCCTTGGTGATGGGAATGAAAGAATCATGGGACTTTCCTCTTTAAAGGCAGAGGAGAATCTTCCACCATCAGTAAGCAGGTAGAGAACTACAACAACCAGGCATTGGACAGAAGTGCAAGTCAGAAATCAGTCTCAAATACTTGGATATGGACACAGGTTTTCAAGATATGCAATCAGCCCAGTTCAATTGAGGTCATGACCAGTCATGAAACTACATTGGACTCAAAACATTAATTCTGCTTTCTCTCCACAGGAGATGCCAGACCTGCTGTGTTTTGCCAGCAATTTCTGTTTTTGTTGCAGGATACATTTACCAGGGCATGCTCATGACGTTTTCATCATATCGTGACCTAATGAGGTAAAGGTCTCAGTCTGTAACCCACTGAGCTGTGACTTCCTGCAGCATGACTCACAGAAGGATATGTGCATCTGAATTGCTTTTTTTGTGCCCAGGCGCACAAGTAACTCTCAGTGTAACGTGGCTGGGTGGCTAGTTTGTGATGCAGTGTTCAAATCCCACTCTGATGGAGGTTACGATGAAGCACCCATCTTCTCAACCTCACCCCTTGCCTGAAGGAAGGTGACCCTTTGGTTAAACCACCACCAGTTGTCTCTCTCTGATGAGAGATCAGCCTATGGTCCTCTGGGTCTAAGGTGACATTACTGTGATATACACATGTAAATAACAGGAGCTGCAAAAAAATTTTAGTGAATTCCTCACAACTACATAACCTTCTTCTGATTCATATATTACAGGTGCTAATGTAAGTATTGAATCATGAGAGTTGAAAATCATCATCTATCAAGTCATTTCATGTCACTACCAATCACCATTGGCAGGAATGAAGATCTTTAGTTTGACTAATTGGTTGCCAGTCACACAGCTCTGTCTATCACATGCTGTTTTTTCTAGTTGGCAAGCAAGTAGTCCTGTGTGAGACAGCAGGCCAAGCAGCATCATAGGAGCAGAGAGGCTGACGTTTCGGGCCTAGACCCTTCATCAGAAAAGGGGGAGGGGAAGGGGGTTCCGAAATAAATAGGGAGAGAGTGGGAGGCGGATAGAAGAGGGATAGAGG
>NC_063332.1:68251793-68396111 GCF_021869965.1 Rhincodon typus
AACCCCCTTCCCCTCCCCCTTTTCTGATGAAGGGTCTAGGCCCGAAACGTCAGCCTCTCTGCTCCTATGATGCTGCTTGGCCTGCTGTGTTCATCCAGCCCTGCACCTTGTTGTCTCGGATTCTCCAGCATCTGCAGTTCCTACTATCTCTGATTCAAGTAGTCCTGTGTGTTGTTGTTACCCCCATTAGCACCTCATTTTTGGGTATGCTTTGTGTTGCCTCTGGCATGTTGCCAGGTGGATTTCAGAAGATTGAGAGGAGCCCTTATTGGAACATATAAGATTCTTAAGGAGCTTGACAGGATAAATGTCCCCTTGTGGGAGAGTCTAGGACCAGAGGGTACAAAGAACAAAAAGAACAAAGAACAAAGAAAATTACAATACAGGAACAGGCCCTTCGACCCTCCAAGCCTGCACTGACATGCTGCCTGTCACAACTAAAACTCCCTACCCTTCCAGGGACTGTATCCCTCTATTCCCATCCTATTCATATCTTTGTCAAGACGCCCTTTAAAAGTCACTATAGTATCTGTTTCCACTACCTCCCTCGGCAGCGAGTTCCAGGCACCCACCACCCTCTGTGTAAAAAACTTGCCTCGAACACCACCTTTAAACCTTGCCCCTGGTAACTGACTCTTCCACTCTGGGGAAAAAGCTTCTGACTGTCCAATCTGTCTATGCCCTTCATAATCTTGTAGACCTCTATTAGGTCCCCCCTCAACCTCCATTGTTCCAGTGAGAACAACTCAAGTTTCTCCAACCTCTCCACGTAGCTAATGCCCTCTATACCAGGCAACATCAAGGTAAATCTTTTCTGTACCCTCTCCAAAGCCACCACATCCTTCTGGTAGTGTGGCGACCAGAATTGAACACAATATTCCAAATACAGCCTCACTAAGGTTCTATAAAGCTGCAACATTATCTGCCAATTTTAAAACTCAATGCCCTGGCCGATGAAGTCAAGCATGCCCAATGCCTTGTTGACTACCTTTACCACCTGCATTGCCAGTTTCAGTGACCTGTGTACCTGTACACCCAGATCCCTCTGCCTATAGTACTCTTAAGGGTTCTGCTATTTACTGTCCCATCTCAAAATAAGGGGTCACTCAGTTAAGACAGGGATGAGAAGCAATTTCTTCTCTCAAAGGGTAGTGAATCTGTAGAATTCTTTACCACAGAGGGCTGTAGAGGCTGAGTCATTACACACAGCCAATTTTGAGATGGACAGAATTTTAATCAGTAAGGGAATCAAGGATTATGGGGAATAGGCAGAAAAGTGGAGTTGAGTGTTATCAGATCAGCCACGATCTCACTATATGGCAGAGCAGACTTGATGGACAGAATGGCCTACTTCTGTTCCTATGTCTTATAGTCTTATGGCCTTTTTGTTTCTGCACTCTTCATTGAAGCAGATTGATCCTCTGTTTTGATGAGGGTTATGCTAGGCTACAAAGTTTCAGATTGTAACTGAGTGTAATTCTGCTGTTAATGATGGCCTACAACAGCTCATGAATGCACAGTTGGTTTTGCACTGCTAGACCTGATCTAAATGTGTCTCACACCTATCACTGTCAATTCGTGCTTTTGATACTTCTCAGCAAAACATCTTGGGTTTCTGTTCATGAGAGATTATCATTCAATAAAGTTGTTTCAGGTGGAGTTGCATCAATACTGCTGTCCAGCCATTTCTCTCTTGTTACAGAATTAAGCCCAAGTGTGCAAACACTCTCTGAATAAAATCCAGTTCATTTTTTTAAAATATAGAATCTCCACAATGTCGAACAGGCCATTTGGTCCAACAAGTCCACACCAACACTGCAAAGGGCGTCCCACCCAGCCCCATTCCTGTACTTTGTACCCTGTGCCCCTGCATTTCCCTAACATCTATGTTACAGATTCCTGAACACAATGGGTAATTTAGCATGGCCAATCCACGGAACTTGCACATCTTTGGACTGTAGGAGGAAGATGGAGCACCTGGTGAAAACCCACACAGACACAGGCAGAATGTGCACACTCCACACAGACAGTTGCCTGAGGCTGAAATTGAACCTGGGCCCCTGGTGCTGAGCCACAATGGCCACCCCTATTTATGAATATTGAAAATTACAAGTGAACAACATCAGAAACATGCAGTGGGTCACACATTGTATTTTTAAAGAGAAAGAGAAAAAAAGCTTAAACATTGAATATTAAAAATTGGAAATGGATGACAATGACATTTATTGGCCAATGCCCAATTTACGAGAGATCACTGCAGTCCCTGTGGCCATATTAGTCTGAAAATGCCTGATCTCTGAAACAAGCAGACTCAGGTCTGGTTTGTACTTGGATGGGAGACTGCTTGGGAATACCAGGTGCAGTAGGCTTTTAGGGGTGGCACAATGGTTCAGTGGCTAGCACTGCTGCCTCATAGCGCCAGGAACCCAGGTTCAATCCCACTCTTGGGCAACTGTCCGTGTGGTGTTTGCATCTTCTCCCTGTGTCTGCGTGGGTCCCCTCTGGGTGCTCTGGTTTCCTCCCACAGTCCAAAGATGTGCAGGTTAGGTGGATTGGCCATGTTAAATTGCCCATAGTGTTCAGGAGTGTGTAGATTAGGTGGGTTATCGGGGGATGGTTCTGGGTGGGATGCTCTGAGGATTGGTGTGGGCTTGTTGGGCTGAAGGGTCTGTTTCCACACTGTAAGGATTCTATGAATACACTGATGGTATTTCCATAATGGCAAGGAATCCTAGCTGCTGACTCAGCAGTGATTAAAGACTGCATTACAATACTTAGCAGGTTAGAAGGCATTATAGAGAGACAGATTAACATTTCAGGTCAGTAATCAGGAGAAGTTACACAAGTGGGATGAGCTGAGTTGTCTTACAGAGAATTTACATGCTCAAAATGGGCTGAGTAACCTCCTTCAATTCTGGAATGATTCTACGATGCAATGACTTAGTCACATGACCAGTGCTGATATTTAAATGATGGACTGAGAATACAGACATAGTGGGAACTGCCGATGCTGGAGAATCTGAGATAACAAGGTGTAGACCTGGATGAACACAGCAGGCCAAGCAGCATCAGAGGAGCAGGAAAACTGACGTTTCGGGTCTGGATCCTTCTTCAGAAAAATTCTTCTTCAGAAGAATACAGTTGTTTTTCAATTATAATGTGATATCTAAATATGCCCAGCATGGAAATATTTAAAGAAAAATGATTGAATCTCCCGGTGCTCTCAGAAGAATTTCTTTTTTGGCCAACAAAATTAAATAAATCATTCTATTGTCCAGAATTTATTTTGGGCCATTGGCATGAGACCAATTTCACTCAGGTTTTGGTTTAATGCTGTTACCTGGAGGAGACAGAACCAAGTTTTACATTTACCCAACCTGACAGAGATTTTAAAATTTTTGTCAAAACTAGGACAGTAAAGCAGAAACAATGCACTGTAGATGCTAGAAATCTGAAATACAAACACAAACACCAAAAGTGCTGGAGAAACTCAGAGACCAGGCAGCATCCCAACCCCTCCTCACACTCCCACAGGACCTTCCCATGTAATCGTGGAAGGTGTAACTGCTGCCTGTTTACTTCCTCCCTCCTTAATACCCAAGGCAGGTGAAGCAGTGATTTACCTGCACTTCACTCAATCTAGTTACTGTATTTGCTGTCCACAATGTGGTCTCCTCTCCATTAGGGAGATGAAACACAGAGTGGGTGACTGCTTTTTATGCTCCGTTCATAAAAATGACACTGCGTTTCCTCAGTTCTGAGGAAGGGTCACTGGACCTGAACTGTTAACTCTGATTTCTTTCCATAGATGCTGCCAGGCCTGTTGAGCTTTTCCAGCAAATTCTGATCTTGTTACTGAGTTTCAAGTTGCCTGCAACTACAACACACCACTGTGTTTCCATGAGATAACAAGGTGTAGAGCTGGATGAACACAGCAGGCCAGCAGCATCAGAGGAGCAGGAAAGTTGATGTTTCGGGCCTGGACCCTTCTTCAAAAAAACTGTGTTTCCATGCCAACATTTCTGTTTCAGGCCTCCTGGAGTGCTCCAGAAAGCTCAATGTAAGCTAGATGAACACCTCATCTTCTGACTAGATACCTTACAGCTTTCAGGACTGAACACTGAATTTAACAAATTCAGAACAAATCCTTGTTTGTTACCTTTGTCCAACCTTCAGGTCTTATTGTCTAGAAGCTGCTTCCAGCTCTTTGCATTAGCACTCACCTAGCAACTATCTCTCTGGGGACTTAGCATCTGCAATCTCTTCATTTGCCTAAGCCTTTTTTTTTATCTCTTTCTCTCTCACTGTTTATCATCTCCATGTACTCTATTCTCTCTCCCCCATCCCTCCTCCAACCCCACATCTGTCATCAACATGAAGACTATCCTTAAACCAGTTATTTTCGGTTCTAATGAAGTATCACAGGATTCAAAATGTAAACTCTGCATCTCTCTCTACAGATGCTGCCAGACCTGCTGAGTTTCTCCAGCACTTGTCTGTCTACGGGGGCAGTAAACTATTTTATATAACAACTGAAATTAAAGGCACAATATTAGGGAAATTAAAAGGAAATCTGACCTATATACATTGAGCAACCCTGTTTCAATGGAAGAGTAGAAGTGTGAGCCAGAAACTAACCCTCAGAAGGAGGCGGGCAAGAGGATAACAGTTACCCTGGCATTATGAATAGCTGCCCGTAGTCATTTCCCAGAGGGATCAGCCAGGTGATTGGCATAGCATATCAGCAGGATTGAAGGGAGGGAGAAGACCAGGAATTCCCATGCACTTGTCTGAGGGAAGGACAAAGCCTGTTCCTACCGAAAACTACTACCAAAACCTGCAAGACTTCTGAGAGGAACACTCAACTGCTCCAGTCTGCAGCTCCCGCTCTTCTATAACACAGAATGGTTTTGGGATTGATACATTGTTCTCAACTGTCATGGATTCTATATTCCCTCTGTTTATCTAGTGTATTATAACTAATGTATCATATCTAGGTCAAAAATCACATGACACCAGGTAATAGTCCAACAGGTTTATTTGAAAATACAAATTTCACAGCCTCACTCCTTCTTCAGGTGTTAGTGAGACATGGCATCAGACACAGAATTTATATGTAAAAGATCAAAGGAGCATAGAACTGATGTGAACGTATTTAAAAACCTAAGCTGGCTGTTAAATCTTTAATCAGTTAGAAAGGAGATGCAGGTTTCGATTGATTAATATGCAAATCCCAGAATTTCTTTCAAGTCACTGCCCTGAGATAACTAAAGGCTTCATCAGTATACCAGAGGTGACATCTCAGGTCAGGCAATACAGTCAATGCAACATTTTATAAATTCCTACTTTGGAAATAAAACCAGTCTAACTCCAAGTTAAAACACAGCCAGATTCTAAACAAGGCCTCACGTCTAAAATGTTACGGAGATAGTAGGAACTGATGATGCTGGAGAATCTGAGATAACAAGGTGTAGAGCTGGATGAACACAGCAGGCCAAGCAGCATCAGAGGAGCAGGAAAGCTGACGTTTCGGGTCTAGACCATTCTTCAGAAAAAAAAACATCTAAAATGTATTGCCTGACCTGATATGTCACTGCTGGTATACTAATAAAGCCTTTAGTTATCTCGGGTCAGTGACTTGAAAGAAGTTCTGGGATTTGCACATTAATTAATCGAAATGCGCATCTCCTTTCTAACTGATTAAAGATTTAACAGCCATCATGGGTTTGTCCAATAGATTTGTATCAGTTCTATGACCCTTTGATCTTTTACTTCTAAATTCTGTGTCTGATGCTACGTCTCTCACTAACACCTGAAGAAGGAGCGAGGATCCGAAAGCTTGTGTTTTCAAATAAACCTGTTGGACTGTAACCTGGTGTTGTCTGATTTTTGACCTTGTACACCGGCCCCTCCACACCATGGTGTATCAAATCTAAACTGCTGCTCCTTACCAAATTCAATAAACTGTTTCAAAATTGCTACAAATTCTCAAATGCCTATATTAGGTTAATGTGATCACAATGCCCTGAAAATCAACACCAACATAAATTAGCTCACTTAACTCGCACCTCATTCATCACTCTCAGCATTCACCTTTTCTACCACTGGTGTACAGTGGCAGCAGTGAGTGCTGTCTATGAGGTGCATTGCAATAAAACACCTTCAACACCTTCAAGGAAAACCCTAAAGCTTTCTATAGGTATGTCAGGAATAAAAGAATGACTAGAGTAAGATTAGGGCCAGTCAAGGACAGTAGTGGGAAGTTGTGCGTGGAGTCCGAAGAGATAGGAGAAGTGCTAAATGAATATTTTTCGTCAGTATTCACACAGGAAAAAGACAATGTTATCGAGGAGAATACTGAGATACAGTCTATTAGACTAGACAGGATTGAGGTTCATAAGGAGGAGGTGTTAGCAATTCTGGAAGGTGTGAAAATAGATAAGTCCCCTGGGCCAGATGGGATTTATCCTAGGATTCTCTGGGAAGCTAGGGAGGAGATTGCAGAGCCTTTGGCTTTGATCTTTATGTCGTCAATGTCTACAGGAATAGTGCCAGAAGACTGGAGACTAGCAAATGTTGTCCCCTTGTTCAAGAAGGGGAGTAGAGACAACCCTGGTAATTATAGACCAGTGAGCCTTACTTCGGTTGTGGGTAAAGTGTTGGAAAGGATTATAAGAGATAGAATCTATAATCATCTAGAAAGGAATAATTTGATTAGGGATAGTCAACACGGTTTTGTGAAGGGTAGGTCGTGCCTCACAAACCTTATTGAGTTCTTTGAGAAGGTGACCAAACAGGTGGATGAGGGTAAAGCGGTTGATGTGGTGTATATGGATTTCAGTAAAGTGTTTGATAAGGTTCCCCATGGTAGGCTATTGCAGAAAATACGGAGGCATAGGATTGAGGGTGATTTAGCGGTTTGGATCAGAAATTGGCTTGCTGTAAGAAGACAGAGGGTGGTGGTTGATGGGAAATGTTCATCCTGGAGTTCAGTTACTCGTGGTGTACCTCAAGGATCTGTTTTGGGGCCACTGATGTTTGTCATTTTTATAAATGACCTGGATGAGGGCGTAGAAGGATGGGTTAGTAAATTTGCGGATGACACCAAAGTTGGTGGACTTGTGAATAGTGCGGAAGGATGTTGCAGGTTACAGAGGGACATAGATAAGCTGCAGAGCTGGGCTGAGAGGTGGCAAATGGAGTTTAATGCGGAAAAGTGTGAGGTGATTCACTTTGGAAGGAGTAACAGGAATACAGAGTACTGGGCTAATGGTAAGATTCTTGGTAGTGTGGATGAGCAGAGAGATCTCGGTGTCCATGTGCATACATCCCTGAAAGTTGCCACCCAGGTTGATAGCATTGTTAAGAAGGCGTATGGTGTGTTAGGTTTTATTGGTAGAGGGATTGAGTTTCGGAGCCATGAGGTCATGCAGCTGTACAAAACTCTGGCGCGGCCGCACTTGGAGTATTGCGTACAGTTCTGGTCACTGCATTACAGGAAGGATGTGGAAGCATTGGAAAGGGTGCAGAGGAGATTTACCAGGATGTTGCCTGGTATGGAGGGAAGGTCTTACGAGGAAAGGCTGAGGGAATTGAGGCTGTTTTCGTTAGAGAGAAGAAGGTTAAGAGGTGACTTGATAGAGACATACAAGATGATCAGAGGATTAGATAGGGTGGACAGTGAGAGCCTTTTTCCTTGGATGATGATGGCTAGCACGAGGGGACATAGCTTTAAATTGAGGGGTGATAGATATAGGACAGATGTCAGAGGTAGGTTCTTTACTCAGAGAGTAGTAAGGGCGTGGAATGCCCTGCCTGCAACAGTAGTAGACTCGCCAACTTTAAGGGCATTTAAATGGTCATTGGATAAACGTATGGATGATGATGGAATAGTGTAGGTTAGATGGTCTTCAGATTGGTTTCACGGGTCGGCGCAACATCGAGGGCCGAAGGGCCTGTACTGCGCTGTAATGTTCTATGTTCTATGTTCTATGTTCCATGTTCAACAGTATCTTCACCTTTACCAAGTAAACGTATTGCATATGTTGGAGATCTGAAATAAAACCGAGAAGTACTGGAGAATCTTAGCAAGTCTGGCAGAATCTGAAGAGAGAGAAACAGAGTTAACATTTTGAGTCCAATATGACTTTTCTTCTGCTCTGAACCATCAAGCCTGTTTCTCTCTCTGCAGTGACTACATGGCCTGATGGTTTCTTCAGCACCTTCTGTTTTTATGACTTCACCCCTATAACCTGGAATATAATTGGAGAGTCTTTCAAAAATAGTGCCCTAAATAAAGACTAATGGGAGACTGAAGATAATAGTTCAATATCGCTAAACAAAATATGTGGCAAATTGCCAAGCATATTTGATAATATGCATAATTAGCACACATCATAAATACAACAGGTATTGAATTTATGTATCAATGGAGAAAAATGAAATTATGATATACATAACTCTGAATTCTCTTTTTTTACTTTTTAAACTATAATATTATCAGTCGATACACCTTTAAAATAAACATTAACTTATGATGCCTAACATTAAGACAATGTTTTAGCTATTGATTTTCTTGATAATAAATACCTTTTATTAGCCAATTCAGAATATTTTATTGTCTCAAATATATTAGAAATAATAATGGTTACATCCATCATACCTATCCCTGAATCAAAGACATAATCTATTACTATAATATAGCCAGACTATTTCAAAATGTTCCCTTAGAACGTTATGATGATTTTGTCAAACAATCTTTAGATAGATATCTAAACTCTAATCTTTAATTTTTTTAAATATGAAGTGCAGCATCATGACTGACCTTTTATCCCCACTATAAAAACTTGGCTCTCATTTTAGTTGACATAATTATTTTAGGCCAATTTAATTCTTATTAGGTACAACCGGCCAAGACTGGGATCACAAATGAACTGTCAAAGAGACAAATGCAACTCCAAAGCCTTTGGTCGCAGACTCCTGACCCAGTAGTACAATGCCAGCAGGCCCATGGGAATACCTGGAGCTTGCAGGTTCCCTTCCAAGTCACACACCATCCTGATTTGGAAAATCAACATTGTTTCAGAGCCACTGGATCAAAATCCTGGAACTCCCTGCCCAATATCACTTAGGTGTACTTTAACCACATGGACAACAGTGCTTCAACAAAACCCACTCATCACCACGTTCTCAAGGGCAGCCAGGTTAGGAAATAAAAGCTGACATCGCCACCAACGCTCACATCCTATCTTGAGTATATTATGTATTTTTAAATGTTGTGCTATTACATGCTTTGTTATAGATTCTAACATTTTCCTCTTCACAGACTTTAATTTTTGTCTCCTTTGCTTTATAAAATCAAGTGTTGCATTGGCAGTTTTCCAATCCTTTAGGACTTTTCCAGAATCTAAGAATTTTTAGAAGACTACTATTGGTGTATTCATTATCTCTGTAGCAACTTCTTTTTATATCCTAGAAACAACTCATCAGGTCGAGGGGACTTATTGGCCTTTAACCTCATTAGTTTCCACAGTACTCTTTCTTTAGTGGTAGTAATTGTACATTTTTCTTTCTCCTCCTTTTCCATTTTGATTATTTAATAATTTTGGAATGCTATTTGTGTCTTCTAATTCATAAAAAATGATTATTATAAATTTACATTTGCATTGTAAATAAAACCATATTCTGGTTAGTTTTCTTACAATTAATTTCATTCATTTCTTAGTGGATCAGTTGGCAGGACAATCACGGTACAGTGAGAGTAGTCAGAATTGTTTGGTGTCATTTATACTTTCAATCATTTTGTTCACTTGAATCCGACTGAATAAATTTCAGAAGCTGGAAGCAACCAGTATCGAATTTTATATGAAGGTGAAAAGATAACCACACATATTGGAAATCTGAAGAAATAGATGGTATATTAAAAACTGAAATGAAAGATGTAAAATATTGGAAGCGCACTACTATCTGATTACCACATAAAAGTACAGAATAAATTAATACCTTGTTTTTAGATTGTGAAGAAAAGATCTTACACATTAAACTATTTCTCTCTAAGGTCTGATTGACCCGCTAGCCAATTATTTGATCATAAAAAGACAAGTTTAAGATCATCACAGGAAACAAACATGATAGATTTTAAAATAACTCATTTTTATATTGATGGTGATTAGGTCATGAAATGCCATATTATAAGAAATAATGCAGACAGAACCCATGAAGACTTTTAAATGGAAGCAGATAAATATTTCAAAGATATAAATATTAAAGGTTATGAGAAAGGCCTGGGCATAAAGTTGTCTTGTGCTGAATGTTGCAGTAAAATTCAATGATCTTTGTCGTTCTCTGGTTTTACTACTAAATTTTCATATGTAGAGTGTTATGAAAGTAAACTTAACAGAAGAAGTTTCAATGAATAATAATTAAACATATTTTTGAAAACATATCACACTTATTTTCATGCCAAGACTCTGAACAAACTGGGTAATCATAAACATTTTCAAAGTCTTCCTACCCTTCAATGGATATGTCAAATAATTGTTTACTATTTGGTAGAGAATTCTATTCTGTGAAAGATGAAGGAGACATACTTCCTATCTGTCGTGTGATGTAGAAGATAGAATCCTCACTGCAGCAAAGTGATGAAGGACGAATTGGGACACTACACAGTACCGATGAGAGCATATTATGATTTGACTTGATTTCATTTATTACTATCACATGTACTGAGGTATAGTGAAAAGTGCTGTCTTACATGCTTTACAGGCAAATTGTACTGTACAAGTGCATCAGGTTAACAGAACAGAGTGCAGGATACGATGTTACAGGTGCTGAGAAGGTGCAGAAAGAGATCAACAATAACATTTAGGATGTCCATTTAATGGTCTGATAAAAGTGGGGAATAGACTGTTCTTGAATCTGTTCGTACGTGTATTCAAACTTTTATATCTTCTGTCCAGTGGAAGAGGGTGTGAGAGGGGTCTTTGATTATGTTGACTGCTTTCCCAAGGCAGCAGTAAATATAGATAGAGTCAACAAATTGAAGGCTGGTTTGTGTGATGGACTAGGCTGTGTTCAGGACTCTCTGTAGTTTCTTGTGGCAGTTGCTATACCATGCTGTGATGCATTCAGATAGGATGTTTCTATGGTGCATCTATAAAAAAATTGTAAGAGTCATTGTGGACATGCCGAATTTCCTTGGCCTACTGAAGAAGTAGAGGTGTTGTGCTTTCTTGACCTAGGTGTCAATATAGATAGACCAGGGCAGATGCTGGCCAAGTTATATTCAAGATAAGTGGGTCCAATCAGCAATGGTCCAAGACCTTCTCTTGGATGCAGTTTATACTGTGTACTTTTGACTTTTATTTCCACTGCTTATAGACAGAACAAAAGTCATGTGATTAAAACCACACATCTTGTTAAGACACAATTTATGCACAGGTATATACACATCCTACTATGACATCCCCTTCTTTGTTCTAAACTAAAGCTTTATCTTTAAATAATCAAACCATTTAGATGGCAGCAAATGAAAACAACATTGTGCCTGAGTGTACTTTAACACAGAGAATTATATTCTCAGTAACAAAAACAGAAGTTACTAGAAAAGCTCAGCAGGTCTGGCAGCTACTGTGAAGAAAAAAATCAGAGTTAACGTTTAGGGCCCAGAGACCCTTCCTCACAGCTATATTCTCAGTGTCTTGGTGATTTGGTCATTGATTCAGCTTTAATTATGATGATCTTTCTGGGAGGCTGCTATATATTTCCAGAATACTGATTCACAGTGCTATGCTTTTGTCACATCTTAAGATCTCATATTAATTGCAATAGGATTGCTCAGATATTGTTTATTGTTCGAATTTTGCTTCAGTTTTGAGGAGAGACCACTGCACTTCTGCTAGGAGATTTCAATCAGAGCTCCTTCAGAAATATGGAGCTATGTTTGTATTTTGATAGTTCTCTTGACCTGCAGAACTGTTGGGGTAAGACAAACCAAGCCCCCTTTTCAGAGCATTCAGCTGTCATATTCTGAAATTTTAAGGCACAGAATCAGAGACAACCACATTGATAGATGCTGTCAAACAGTGAAGAAGTGGAGGAAGTGTGAGAGTAGTGTGTCAGATGAGCATGGGATAGGATGCCAAGTAAGAAGGGTGGCACGAGGCCAGGTAAGTAGAATGGCACTGGGTAGGGAGTAAGTTGACAGGAGCGACTGTGTCCCATATGTAGGATGCCAAGTGAGTGGGGGATCAACAACAACAAAAGCAGAAATTGCTGAAAATGCTCAGCATGTCTGGCAGCATCTGTGGAGAGAAATCAGAGTTATCGTTTCGAGTCTGGTAACCCTTCCTTAGAACTGATGGTAGCTAGGAAAATGTCAGTTTATATGCAGAAGATAGAGTGAAGGGAGGGGGTAAGGAGTAAATGATAGGTGGTGATACAGCCCACAGTTACAGAAGAATAACTGGACAGACAATGGTGTGGATAACAATCTGGCTGGGAGGGTGAATAGTTATTAATGGGGACTAACAATGGGGTTAGTGGCTAACAATGGGTTATGTGTAATAGCAGACTACGTGAGAAGAAGACCTGTTGTGTGAGGGTAGGGACAAGAGCATGGGAGAGTTCAAGCCCTAAAGTTATTGAACTCAGTATTGAATCCAGAAGGCTGCAGGGTCCCCAAGCAGAAAATGAGGTGCTGTTTTTCCAGCTTGCGCTGAGTTTCACTGAAGCACTACAGCGAACAGGATGGTGGTGTTGAAGTGGCAGGCAACTGGAAGCTCAGGGTCTTTTTTGTGGGCAGAATGTGTGTTCCACAAAGCAGTCACCCAGTCTACACTTTGTTTCTCCAACATAGAGGAGACCACATTGTGAGCAGCGAATGCAATAGACTAGATTGTATGCAGTGCAAACGGTAGCTGCATCATTGACAGACTAACTACAAAAAAATGTCAAATGTTAGCACGTACTGAGAAATCAACAGCTGAAAGCCCATGTTAATTAGTGGGCCTGTCCATGAAGCTCCAAGTTTTAAACAAACATTTAAAGTAGCCATCGATGTGAGTCACTTCTGGGTAAATGCCTCTCGCTTTCTTTTCTATTCACTCGTGGGATGTAGGAATTAATGGCTGAGCTAGCATTTATTGCCTATCCCGAGTTGCCCTTGAGAAGATGGTGCTGAGTTGCTTTCTTGAACTACTGCAGTCCATGTGCTGTAGGTAGACCCATAATGCACTTAGGGAGAGAATTCCAGGATTTTGATCCAGTGACAGTGAAGGAACAATGATATATTTCCAAGCCAAGGTGAGTGCCTGGGAGGGGAACTTGCCAGGTGATGGTGTTCCCATGTATCTGCTGCCTTTGTCCTTCTAGATGGAAATAGTTGTGGGTTTGGAAGGTGCTGTCTAAGGATCTTTGGTGAATTTCTGTAGTGCATCCAGTAGACTGCTGGTACTGAGTGTAAAGTATGATTTACAATCGGTGGCTCAGTGGTTAGCACTGCTGCCTCACAGCACCAGGAACCCGGGTTTGATTCCACCCTCGGGCGACTGTCTGTGTGGAATTTGCACATTCTCCCCATGTCTGCGTGGGTTTCCTCCCACACTCCAAAGGTATGCAGGTTAGGTGGTTTGGCCATGTGAAATTGCCCATATAATGTTCAGGGATGTGTATGTTATTTGGGTCATAGGGGGATGGGTTTAGGTGGGATCTCTGAGGGTCGGTGTGGACTTGTTGTGCCGAAGGGCCTGTTTCCACACTGTAGGGATTCTGTGATTATGTCAGGAACATAGTTCCCAGGAACTGCAGACATCAAAACTAAAATAAACAATTAACAAGAAATTTCACAGGCTTGCATTAGTCCTCACACACTATAATTGAATGAATCCTTCTTTCAACTCAGTCTGCAGCATTTTGTTTCCCATTAACCACCTGAAGGGATAGTAAGCAGCAATCAATAAGCTTCTCCTATTTGTGAGCTCAGCTTAAAGAGCCAGCTATTTAATTTCTGTTCCTGCTTAAACTTTGCAGCAGTTCTTCAAAACAGGAATCATCTCACGGGGTCCCAGTGCTTGCTTGTTGGAACAATTGCAGAATGAAGGTACGATGTGTACAGTTCCTGGAGAGCTGCAGAAATATTTATACATGGTGAGTTTTCAGTTTCACGCAGCTCTTTGCTTCCGCTGCTTGTGAAGAGTCAGTGCGTATATATTTAACAGCTAAAGCTTCAAAACTAGGCTGTCACCACATTATGTTCTTCTTCTTGACACAACACAATAAAGTTTATTAAAACAGTAATGTTGGTTCTTCATTTGAAAATAAGAATACATACAAGTCCAATTAACTAGAAGGCCAAGCTTATACATCTGACTTATACTTCAGCTGCTCACTGACTAAACACAAATCATATGATTGACACATCACACCCCAGAAGGTGGTTGTGATTGGTGCACCTACAGTGAAATGCAGAAAAAGAATTGGCACCTAAATTTTAATTTTGTTTAACGTAGGCTAATTCTTAAACTCTATGATTTTGTTCCATACATGTCAATAAATGAATACAATTATGTGCTATTTTCGGATATGTGGGTGACATAGTGTTATTGAACAAGTTAACTATTAAGGAACTTATTCAGAGAAGACAACATTTTTTAATTTACCAGTTAGATAGAAGCTTTCCTCTTCCTTTGATATTGCTTTGTAGTGCCATGTCTGTCCATTGTCTCTGATGTTGCTTAATGAAGTCTCTCACACTGCAACACTTGCACTGCGACTGAGATGAGAATTGAATTGGTCCTGACAGACCAAGATGTTTATTCATACTCCCCTCTGTATTTTCTGAATACCACTGACTACATTTCTTTCTACTTTTCTTTTTAACGTTCACCCACCCTCCATCCTCAAAATCATTAGGTGTTTATGGTACAACCATCCATGCAGAACAATCCTCTTCATTGTCACATCTCATTTTTCCTACATGATCCATGGGTTTCATCTCCACTACTCTGCCCAGAAGTCCATTGTTAATGTTTATTCCTCACTATGTGCAGATTTTCCTGATGTTGCTGTGTCCAAGCCTGACAGCGTTCTTAATCAATACACACATCCTCCATTTTCTGTAACACTTTTTCACATTCATGCTAAGGTGTAAAGTGGATGTAAGCCAGAGACTTTACAGATTCTTTCGGCTCTTTACACTTTAGAAACACACGAAAGGTATGAGAAAACAATCAGCAAAGAGATTCTGTTTATCATTCCTATCATGTTCTGCTGTTGGCCTACCAATGCTGCCTTGGAAAGTAAATTAGGTATTACGGGCATTTTCAGGGAGCTTTCAGCTAACTATGTATCATTTCTTGAATATGTTCTGCCTCCATGTATCTTCAGGTTCCAGACACTGCAGCTCTTTCAAAAGGGAAAGAATGTCATAATCCTCACTTACTATTATGTAAAATGACGCATCTGCTTCTTCAGAACAAATCTCTCAAAGGAGGAGTGTTGTCATGCAATAACTATGGAGAAAAGAAGTGGTGATATCATTCATTTGCTTGAATTATGAAACATTATTCAATGGCTCATTCATTTTGATATCATTACATTTCATAGAATGAGATTTATGTTTAATTTTATTTGGTTATCCCCTACATTGTAAGTTTGAAATGACCGATTGAGAAAAAAGTGTTGATCACAAGGAGCTTGTCTTGTGTGCAAACAATTTTATGGGCAAGCTTTATATTTCAGTGTTTTTAAAAATGTAAATGACCAATTTTTGTACTTGAAATGACCTTATTACAAGACTTCTCAGGGCCAGGATCACATGAACTCCTAATGCTTTGCCCCTTGGCACTTGGTCCAGTCCCATCGCTTGTTATGGCAATGCCAACATTTTTTTTCTATTCATTTGTGGGATGTGGGCGTCGCTGGCTGGCCAGCATTTCTTGCGCATCCTTAGTTGCACTTGAGAAGGTGGTGGTGAGCTGCCTTCTTGAACCGCTGCAGTCCTTCTGCTGTGGGTTGACCCACAATGCTATTAGGGAGGGAATTCCAGGATTTTGACCAAGTGACAGTGAAGGAACAGTGATTTATTTCCAAGTCAGGATGGTGAGTGACTTGGAGGGGAACTTGGAGGTGGTGGTGTTCCCATATGTCTGATGCCCTTGTCCTTCTAGGTGGAAGTGGTTGTGAGTTTCAAAGGTGCTGTCTAAGGATCTTTGGTGAATTGCTGCAGTGCATCTTGTAGATGGTACACACTGCTGCTACTGAGCGTCGGTGGTGGAGGAAGTGAATGCTTGTGGATGTAGTGCCAATCAAGCGGGCTGCTTTGTCCTGGATGGTGTCAAGCTTGTTGAGTGTTGTTGGGGTTGCACTCATCCAGGTAAGTGGGGAGTATTCCATCACAGTCCTGATTTGTGCCTTGTAAGATGGTGATCAGGCATTGAGGAGTCAGGGAGTGAGTCACTCGCCGCAGTATTCCTAGCTTCTGGCCAGCTCTTGTGGCCACTGGATTGACGTGGTGATTCCAGTTGAGTTTCTGGTCAATGGTAATCCCATTAGTGATGGGAACACCATTGAACGTCAAAGGACGTTGAGTAGGTTGGCCCTTATTAGTGATGGTCATAGCCTGGCATTTGTGTGGCACGAATGTCATTTGCCACTTGTCAGCCCAAGCCTGGATATTGTGCAGATCTTGTTGCATGTGAACATGGACTGCTTCAGTATCTGAGGAGTCACGAATGGTGCTGAATATTGTGCAATCATCAGCAAATATCCCCACTTCTGACCTTATGATGGAGGGAAGGTCATTGATGAAGCAGCTGAAGATGGTTGGGCCTAGGACACTACCCTGAGGAACTCTTGCAGAGATGTCCTGGAGCTGAGATGATTTATCTCCCACAACCTCCTGCTCCTCTGATGCTGCTTGACCTGCTGTGTTCATCCAGCTCTACACCTTGTTATCTCAGATTCTCCAGCATCTGCAGTTCCTACTATCCCATCTTCCTATGTGTCAGGTATGACTCCAACTATTTGAGCATTTGCCCCCTGATACCCATTGATTTCAGCTTTGCTAGGGCTCCTTGATGTCACACTTGATCGAATGCAGCCTTGATATCAAGGGCTGTCACACTCACCTCACCTCTGGAATTCAGCTCTTTTGTCCATGTTTGAACCAAGGCTGTAATGAGATCAGGAGCTGAGTGGCCCTGGCGGGACCCAAACTGGGCGTCACTGAGCAGATTATTTCTGAGCAGATGCTGCTTGATAGCACTGTTGATGACACCTTCCATCACTTTACTGATGATCAAAAGGAGACTGATGGGGCGGTAATTGGCCAGGTTGGTTTTTGTGTACAGGACATACTTGGGCAATTTTCCACATTGTCGGGTAGATACCAGTGTTGTAACTGTACTGGAACAGCTTGGCTAGGGGAGCAGCAAGTTCTGGAGCACAAGTCTTCAGTACTATTGCTGGAATGTTGTCAGGGACCATAGCCTTTGCAGTATCCAGTGTCTCCAACCGTTTATTGATATCAAGTGGAGTGAATCAAATTGGCTGAAGACTGGTATCTGTGATGCTGGGGACCACTGGAGAAGGCTGAGATGGGCCATTCACTCGGCACTTCTGGCTGAAGATTGCTGCGAATGCTTCAGCTTTATCTTTTACACTGATGTGCTGGGCACTTCCATCATTGAGGATGGGGATATTTGTGGAGCCTCGTCCTCCAGTGAGTTGTTTCATTGTCCTCCACCATTCACAATTGAATGTAGCAGGACTGCAGAGCTTAGATCTGATCTGTTGGTTGTGGGATCACTTAGCTCTGTCTATCACTTGCTGCTTTCACTGTTTAGTGTGCAAGTAGTCCCGTTTGATGGTTTCACCAGGTTGATAGCTCATCTTCAGGTATCCCTGGTGCTGCTGCTGGCATGCCCTCCTGCACTCTTCATTGAGCCAGGGTTGATCCCCTGACTTGATGGTAATGGTTGAGTGGGGGATATGCCGGGCCATGAGGTTACAGATTGTGCTGGAGTACAATTCTGCCACTGTTGATGGCCCACAGTGCCTCAAGTATGCCCAGTCTTGAATTGCTAGATCTGTGCAAAGTCTGTCCCATTTAGCACGGTCATAGTGCCGCACAACACAATGGAGGTTGTTCTCACTATGAAGGCGGGACTTCATCTCCAAGGACTATGCGATGATCACTCTTACTGATACTGTCATGGACAGATGCAACTACAGCTGGCAGTTTAGTAAGGATAAGGTCAAGTATGTTTTTCCTTCTTGTTGGTTCCCTCACCATCTGCCGCAGACCCAGTTTAACAGCTATGTCCTTTAGGACCCGAACAGCTCAATCAGTAGTACTGCTGCCGAGCCACTCTTGGTGGTGGACAGATTACATTTTGTGCCTTTGCCATTCTCAGTGCTTCCTCTAAGTGTTGTTCAACATTGAGGAATACTGATTCATCTGCTGAGGGAGGACAGTATGTGGTAATCTTATGAGGTTTGAGGTTTCCTTGCTCATGTTTAACCTGAAGCCATGAGACTTCATTGGGTCTGGATTCAATGTTGAGGATTCCTAGAGCAACATCTTCCCGACTGTATACCTCTGTGCTGCCCCCTCTGCTAGGTCTGTCCTGCCGGTGGGACAGGACATATCCAGGGATGGTGATGGTGGTGTCTGGGACTGGTGTATGATTCTGTGAGTTTGACTGCATCAGGCTGTTGATTAACTAGTCTGTGAGACAACTCTCCCAATTTTGGCACTAGCCCCCAGATGTTAGTGAGGAGGACTTTGTACGGTTGACAGGGCTGTTTCTGCTGTTGTCTTTTCCAGTACCTCAGTTGATGCCAGGTGATCCGCCCAGTTTCATCTCTTTGAGTCTTCGTAGCGATTGGTACATCTGAGTGGCTTGCTCGGCCATTTCAGAGGGCAGTTGCGAGTCAACAACATTGCTGTGGGTCTCGAGTCACATGTAGGCCAAGCCAGGTGAGGGTGGCAGATTTCCTCCCCTGAAGGACATTAGTGAATCAGATGGGTTTTTTTCTGACAATTAGCAATGATTTCATGGTGATCAGTAGATTCTTAATTCCAGACTTTTATTTGAATTCCAATTCCACCATCTGCCATGGTGGGATTCGAACCTGGGTCCCCAGAACATCAGCTGGTTTCTGGATTAATAGTCTAGCGATAATACCACTACCATTGCCTATCCCATGGGACAGATGGATACTTTCAGGAACTTTATCACTGGTATAGAATGATTCGGGGAGGACCACTAATTTTCAGTTCCTGTTTCTTGGAATATCTAACTTCAGCCAGTCAGGTCAATGGGCCTAATTTACGTTAACAAGGTTGTTACAGAGATCCAAACTGAACCAAAGAGAGCAAAATTCAGCATTTAAAGAATTTAAAGGAAAAAACATATTGCATTAAAGTTGTGGCTCCTCATCAGTATAACTTCCTTTTCCCTGATATGTGACACTCTGCAAACTGTTATGTTAACCTCTGTATCCAATTTCATGACATTCACTCACCCCTGACTGGACTTCCTGCTCATCAGTTGGGTAATTGAACTTTGTGATCAATATTGGGCTGGGACACTGTATGTATTCACACAGAATGAAAACTAATCAATTATTAATCTAAGTTTAGAGTGAACCTTGGACCTGAGACTGGTTCATTCATCCCCTGGCATGTCAAAAACAAACGCTCAGCCTTTCATCTGTTTCACTGCCATCAGGCAGTTTGATAGTTGAAATGTATTTGTTCAAAGGTCATCTTTCTGCGGTGGCGATCAATGAAATATGACTTCGATAGGTCAATAGTCATATCATTGTATATTTTCAATTTGCGAAACTTCAAAGGTTAAAATAGGACAATAAAATTAAATGCAAACAAGGCAAGTTTTCCTTAATCAATTAGATTGCTCCATTTACTTCCAGGCTTTAATTGTGGGTGGAGGGCCTATTTAGTCAAGTGGGAGGTTTGCAATTGGGGATTTCTCCTGACTGGGCTGGAATCTGTGCTAACTCACTGTCTATCAAGGCCCTTAATTGCCATTTAAAATACCACATCTCATTTGCTGAAATAGAGAGGACACACTGGTAGCTAATGTCATCCTGTTCTTATTGCCCTCCCTGCCACCTCCTAATGGCCCCTTTCCCATGATCATTACTCCAAAACTCCAATGATTGTCACTCACCTGAGGCTAGGGTTCTAGGCCTCACATGATTGTCATTCTGGTAACAGCCACTGCCTCCTCAATGAGCACTGCTACTTTGAATCGCTGGCAACTCTCAGAGGATGAGACCTCTGCATCCAACCCCTTCCACCGTTTCCAAGGGTCTTGGTCCTAGGAAAGGGCTAATGCTGGCCTGACGACTACCTGATTGACATGTACTACTGCTGGGCCTACCCATAGAGGTTTGAAGCAAAGGCCTTACCACTTGAGCCAAAACCCCCTGTCACTGGGATAAGAATCCATTGTACATATTCACAGGCCCTACTCCATATTCTTCGTTCCTTTAGCTGACTCACCACTTTTTCACCAATTTCCCTCTAATCCAGCACTGGCGGTTGTGCCTTCAGCAACCTGGGCTCTGAGCTGTCAAATTCCTTTCCTAAATTGTTCGCTTCCCTTTTACTTTAGGAAAATCCATAAATTCCACTTCTTTGATCAAAATATTGCCCAGCCCTTCAAACTAGATTAAATACATTAATTAAATACAATTTATCACTGTCATTATAAACTCCAATAGGTTTAACTTTGATGGGATTTACAGACATGGGTTCCGATATACTCTGGGGTTCGCCTGGTCCCCTACTTCAGGGGAAACCCTGAATAGACAATGTCCATAACCAGTTCTACTGTTTCTCTAAGGATTCTACTGGTCTCCAACAAGAGCATTTCACAATGTACTTGGCACTGGTGTGGCAGTGGCAACAGTGTGTTATAGCCAGCTTGGGGATTCCTGGGGTCATCGAGGCAGCAGCCGAGCTAGGGACTCCTGGTTAAGGGGCGAGTGTGGGTTCAGTGGCGTCAGTGAGGTGGGAGCATTAGCAAAGAGTTGGCACCTAAAGTGTGGCGACTCCTACGAAGATGGGAGTAGGTATAGATGGCAGTGAGGTGGTGGAGGTCTCTCTGAAAGTTATCAGAGACTAGGTGCCAGCATGGGCTGTGTTGGATAGACTGTTATTCTGAACATTTTATTTCTTTTTTGTTCTAATTTAGTTCTATGATCTGTAATGCCGGACTTGTTTATTTCTTTACTTTTCTAATTACTTTTTCCTAAGGATTTGTTCTTAAGAAGCTGTATCTAGTTACCTGTGTACCTAAGATAGTGCCATAAGTGGTGACTTGTAAACTTTTCACGATACTCATATGAGTACATGTGACAACAAAACTAATTCAATTCAATTCAATTCAGTTCAATTTAGTGCACCTGTGGAGGTGAATCTGAAGATGTTAATGAAATTTACTTTAATTTTGCTGCACTTTTTTAGATTGTACAAACTGCTTATCAAAAATCTTAAAGTAGTATTGTCATTAAAAAGCAATCCAATCCATGAAGAATGTCCAATGTTACTTTTGTGATCAACAAAATACTGATGTTTAATTTCCTGACAGAGTCGCTGAAAACAAAGTTATTGTAGATCATAATAATTAATTTAAACATTATGACTTCTGGTTGTACATGTTTGCATAAGGTAACCCTGAAATTTAAAATATAACTCTACCCACAGTTATGGGGTTTAAAGAATACAATGGAAATATCAGCTGTTTAATAATCAATTTTTTTGTTTCACCATCAACCACTGATCAACCATCAAAGGCACATAGGAGAGTCTCAACAACCCTATGAGCTTATCATAGTTACTCCTATTTAAAGTTATCCATCTTCCTTGTTTCCAAAATAATGAACTTGTGAAAAAGACTACTTCAATAAATCTAAATAGAGTTCTGACACTGATAGATTTGAAGATAACAATTTTTAAAATTGCCTGACCATTAAATTGTTGCATTAACAATTCCATACGGTTCAATTAATACCTTTTGACTAGCTCATTGTAATAAATAATGTTCTGGCTTCAAATTGTTTTATACTTGAGTCACTCTTCATATGTGTCAGTAATGTAGGCTTGCCCTTTAAAAGTTAGTAATTGACAGGTCAAATTAAATTAAAGCACAAATGTAGTAAATTACATTTTTCTTGCAAAGTCTTGCCAAAATATGTTGTTCCATACACATAGGAAGGAAGTTTGAGGTTTAGCTGGTTTGTTGTGTTATAACTTGTTCTCTTTGTCATTTACCATTTCAGGAGGTACGGAAATGGTCTGAAATCTGGCACAAACACAATAACGGCTGATCTGAAGCAACATGTATCTTCTTATTAAATGAAGAACATTTATGGGATTCTTTCAACAGAATGGAATTAACACAAAAAAGAAATCAAATCTAAAAACTATCTAATTCATGAAGACGTGGAAAGCACCCTACGTTTGTGAGGCAGAGCAAGAAGTGGCTATGAATTCTTTTCAGTTTCTGACATGAAAATTCTTTGTGGTTCAGTAAATGTTTTGCTGGGAATCAAGAAATATGTGGATAGAACAGCAAAGTGGAATGGAGGTTAAAGATCAGTCATGATGACATTGATGAGCTGAGCATGTTCGAGAAGCTGCCTCAGCTACTGCTGCCCCTGTTAATCTCATGTTTGTATGTTCTTATGAAGTTCTTGTTTGATAATTTGCCTCTCCATCATAGACCAGGAAGCCCTCAAGCTGAATTGTGAGAGGGCACCAGGAGCAAACAAATTGTTTTAGTCAATGCCAGGAGTGTTGTTCACCCCATTCTCAGTCTCTGTTCTTCCCCTGTGGAGGCCACACAGTGATGGTCACTGCCAATAACCCCTGTCCCTCCTGTAGCTTGCCACTACCATTCTGCATATCCCTGCCATTTATCTCAGGTTCTTCTCCATCACTGTCCTTGTTCCCAACTCCACAAATGCTTCTGCTTCCCAACCAGCCTTAAATCTGCACTCCTTTTGATAGTGACCCTCTGTTACCCCATAGCCCCCATTTACACCGTCCTGCCAGATCCTGGGTGGACACCCAGGACTTATTCATCCCAGACCTCTGACTAATTCTGACGAGCAGGCCCTCGTCATGAGCGACTAGACCCTGCTCCCTAACTGTTAAATGTCATTCCTCTGTCTGCTGCTGCCGGGCCTACAGAGGAGATCGTTGCCCAATGCTTAGACTGGATTTGGACAGATCCCCAGATCATAGAATCCCTACAGTGTGGAAGCAGATGCTGATTGTCCCAAGCTGACAGCAGACCTTGGCCAAGTTTTTTTTCTTTATTCATTCACAGAATGAGGGCGTTGCTGGCTAGGCCAGCATTTATTGCCCATCCCTAAGTTTAAGAGTCAACTACATTGCTATTGGTCTGGAGTCATATATAGGCCAGACCAGGTAAGGATGACAGTTTCCTTCCCTAAAGGACATTAGTGAACCAGATGGGTTTTTCCAACAACCGACAATGGATTGACAGTCATCATTAGATTCTTAATTCCAGATATTTATTGAATTCAAATTCCACCATCTGCCATGGCGGGGTTTGAACCCGGGTCCCCAGAACATTATTTGGGTCTCTGGAATAACAGTCCAGTGATAACAGTCCAGGCCATCGCCTCCCCATAAGTCTCGGAATGTGGGTGGACTATGCCCCTGAATGATGGTACTGGGACTCCCTGACCTAAATGGAGTCTCCCTTGACTATATGGAAGACACATTCCCATGGCCAACATGGCCATTTGGCCAAATACCAGTGCAGCATGTTGGCCATGGCACATGCTGTACATCTTAACTTGGTGTCTCTTGGTGCCCTACTTTAAGACGTTTATCCCTTCAGACAGAGTAACAAGCCTGCATGTCTGTGCCTTGTTGATATGGCAGTATTTACAGCCTTGGCTCTGGCAGAAGCACCAGCATGTGAACTGACATGGCCAAGAAATACAAAGCATAGATGGTGTGAGCATGCATGAGAGCAATAAGTGAGCAAGTGCTGAGAAAAAGCAAGCAAACAGCCCCAAGATGCAGGCTGGTCCAATCCAAGAGCTCAGTGGACGGAAAGTGCATGAAATGCTTCCTACAAGCATTGTTTGTTCATGATGTCTAGCTCCACGCCACGTTAAATGCTCTGAGATTTTGTTTTACAAGTGAGGATACTATGGAGAAATATGACATTTCAAATTCAGTCTCCAGCTTGTATTGAGTTAGATGGCCTGGCGATTACAGAGCTAAAGCTGGTTTCAGATCCAGAAAGGCAAAATACTGCAGCTGCTGGAAATCTCAAACAATAAATTATAGAAATACTTGGCATGTCTGGCAGTATTTCTGGAGAGAAGGCTAAAGGTCCCGATTTTCACAACATTAGAGGGTCTCTCCATTGGGGCAAAAGGAGCAGAAGTGCTCAATATCCTAAATCTCACCCTGGAGCATGGCATTTTCAATTTGCACAGAGGCGAGAATGGCTTTGGCTCAGTCTTCATGCATGTGGTTTACAGAGGTAGCTGGTAATTAAAATCTTCAGCTACCTCCACTCTAGTTTTTGTGAGGTAAGTGCCTGAAACTCGAAGTGTTTAGATAAAGTCATCTTAAAACAGGCCTGAACATTATGGATACATTTGTACTTGCTCTTTGTTTTGTAATGTTGAACACAGTACCAGAGCCTCCAGGCACAATTTTCAGTTATCCCGCCTTCACATTAAGCGTAGTCTTAAACTCTTTTTGTGTCTCCCACCCCAATTTCTGTTCCGACCTGCTGACATTCCCCTAACTCACATGCAAAAATGGGAAGTTCAGGCAGCCATTTTTAAAGGCCTAGTTTGTGGAGTTGGGGTATCCTGCTGTTTCTGCACAGCCGACAAATGAGTGAAAATTGGAGACAGAGTTGCGATTTCTTTCATCATAAAACGAAAACCTGAAGCAGTAACACTGGTTGTGTCGCCACAGATGCTCCACCTCATTCCCAGAGCCTCCATGTCCCATTTTACCTTGATCTACCCCAACAGCTCATTTACACCCATTCTCCCAACTCACCACACCAAACTTTGTCTCCAACAGTGCTCCCTATCCCTGAACCCTAACATTAATGGTGCGTACCCTACTCTTCTCTGCTTCTCCTGTGGAGGCTACAGTGATGGTCACTGTCAATAAGCCCCCACACCTCCTGTAGCCTATCATTACCACTCCACATACCCTCAACATTCATCTCAGGATTTTGTCCTTCACTGTCTGCGTTTCCACCTTCACAAATGCTTCTGCTTTCCATCCAGCCATAAATCCCCAATCCTTTTGGCAGTGATCCCCTAATACCCCTGTAGCACCCATTTGCACCCTCCTGCTAGATCAATGGGTGGACACCCAGGACTGTATTCATTGCAGACCTCTGATTAACTTCGACGAGCAGGCCCTCAACATGAACAACAAGGCTCCTACTGCTGTGCTTGCAACACCCTGACTATCAAATGTGATTTTTACTTTAGTTTCAATAATACCTGAGAGAGCTAGGGGAAAGGAAATCAACAAGTTTTCCATTGTTGATTCAGATCAGTGACAGGCTGTAGTGTTCACAGCAAATATCAAGTAACAACAAGATCAAGTCCTGCTGCGTTTCTTGCTGCAAAGGACACACATGAAGAATGGCGAATTGAGGAAGCAAAAAATGAAAGTTAGGCACAGAATGCAAAACAGAGGGGGATCTCAAAAAACTGCAGGACCTTGGAACACCTTGGAATCAAGGAGCACCAATAAACAAATCTTCTCTGGCTCCTGTGAGCTGCCCTTTTTATAGGGTCAGACATCATCCCATAACTCCTACTTTTTGCGTCACATTGGTACACATCTGATGACCTGGATCGTTGAGCACTTAAATATTTAACAAAACTGCTGGGCTAAGAGTGTGTCGTCTATCCCACTCTGTGGATGTGTTAGGAATCTCAATCAAATGAGAAATTGAGCCCCATTAGGTATATCATTTTTGTTGCCTCCTGCACAATACCACCACCAAACATGTCTTTCCCTCCCATCACTGCCAGCATTATGCAGAGATTGTTTTCTCTGTGACAATCTGGCACAATCCTCCTAACATTTCCTCACTATCCCATGATATCTTGCCATGCAATCATAGAGGGTATAACACTTACCCATTCACTTCCTCTGTCCTCACTGTCCAAGACCCCAAACTCATTCTCCAGGTGAACTAGCAAGTTTACTTGTACTTCATTCAATCTAGTCTACCATATTTGCCGCACACACTACAGTCTCCTTTAAATTGGTGAGACAAAATGCAGACTGGGTGACTGCTTTGCGTAAAACGTCCACTCTATCTGTAGGAATGACCCCTGACCTTCTAGTAACTTGACATTTCAATAAACCACCTTGCCCCCATGCTAGCAAATCTGATGATGACGGGCAATAAGCAGTACATCTCAGGGTCTCATGAAATGCAGGCTTATATCCACATGTCTCTCATAGGGTTAGTAGCAGTGTCTGTCAAACTAATGTATCTTGTACCTGATTGCAGTCATGCAGTAAATTACATCTTGTAGCCTCTCTTAAGCCTCTTCTTATTCATATTCAATAATTGTCTACAAGTGTAAATCAAATAAACCGTAAGACCACGTAAAAGGATTGGTGGCAGCATTCTCTTACCATAAAACCACAGGCCACATTTGGATCAAAGTTTTAATTTAGTTCAAGATGATGGAACCGGGCAGGACTGAAATGGCGCATGGGTGAGCTGGTTAATATTAGGAAAACAGTTTTAAGATAATATTAATTGATAGAACTGTTGATAATTTTTGCAATCATTTTCCTGATGAGTCAACCTTGACGTGCACTCACATGCTGAGTTCAACAGTTGTTGAAACTGAGGATACTTGTGGAACCCTCTCTTCGTCTTTAACCTGATCCATTTGTTGTAGGTGGCATAGTTCCTTCTAATGCATGTTGTTTTTTTTGCATAGCATGTATGCCATCCAGAAACTGTTATATCTCAAAGAATAAGCAGTTATAGGGTAATTGTAAAATGGGTTGTTTAATATTTACGACTTTTGAATGTGTTTATATTTCAAAGGTTTGCTAATTCAATTGGAGTATTTGAGACACAGGGAGGCAGATTAATTTCAAATTAGATCTGGCTGCTTTACCTTTGCACAATGAGGCTACATAGCCTAGTTTGAGGCTGTTACGGCCTGGTTAATTTCAGGTAGAAACTGACCTCAATAAACGGAAAATAAAATGATGAAACGTTTTGATAGAAGACAGAAAAATGATTCTTTCTAGTAAATAGGGCAATAAATAGAGGTAATAAAAATAGAAAGTGCTGGAAAAGCTCGGCAGGTCTAGAATCATAGAATCCCCACATTGTGGAAACAGGCCCTTTGGCCCAACAAGTCTACACCAACCCTCAGAGCATCCCACCCAGACGCATCCCCCCCCAATCTACACATCCCTGAACGCCATCGGCAATTTAACATGGCCAATCCATCTAACTTTCACATTTTTGGACTGTAGGAGGAAACAAGAGCACCTGAAGGAAACCCATGCAGACACAGGGAGAATGTGCAAACTCTACACAGATAGTCGCCCGAGAGTGGAGGCAGCAGTGCTAACAACTGAGCCACCGTGCCACCCAGAGGTGGAGCATCTGTGGAGAGAAATCAGAGTTAATGTTTCGGGTCCGGTGACCCTTCCTCAGAACTGACGGTAGCTAGGAAAAAGTTATTTTTATGCAGAAGGTAGAGTGGATGGAGGGGTCTTCCAGCAATTTCTGCTTTTGTTTCTGATTTCCAGCATCTGCTGGAAATCGGTTTTTAACAACCAGAGGTAATTATTCAAAATAATTCAAAAGATCTACAGAATAAGATAAAAGTTTCTGCTCAAGCATGACTGGTGTTTCACAGCTAGCACAAACACAACTGGCCAAGTGGTCTTCATCTAAGATTCAAGGATTCTATTAATCACAATGCAAAACTCTCCTTGAAATCAATTCAGTATATATTTGAAAAGCAAAGGGTAAAAGTTTTAACTTTTGGGTTGGAGTAAAAGGGGGAGAATGGGGTCTGCTGCACATTGAATACCACTCATAATTTTTCTTTTTCTGCAGCTTTCAGTGTGTAAGATTGAGACTGACATGTTTGGGAAATATGCCTCAGACCAGCAGAATTGCAGGCAAACACATTGATCCAGTATATCTGGGTCATGGCCTAAAGAATTAACTGCACCATGGCCTCACCAGGGAGTGTACACAAAGGGCTGCAGGTTTTCTACAACTTCTTTTGCCTTTAATCAATTCAGATTTTATCTGTTACCTTTACCAAGCAAATTCTCCCACTTGCCTTCCACTTCTTGCCTTCCAGCTTTTAGTGTTTTTTATTTAACATTTTATTTCTCTAATACTTTTGCACACAACTTAACTGAAATAAAATTTGCACATTTGAACATGAAAAAGAAACCCAACAGAGTGGATCGGCTGACCCATTGATCCTACTTTATTACAACAAAACACTCATCCCCATCAGCTCCCCACCTTCTCACATCCCATCCCACCAGCATGAAAGCAATTTACAGGAATTAACAAACAGAAAAAGATTCCGAACATTTTTCAAAGGAAAAAATGTCTGGGGAAGTTCCACTTAAATCCCTGAAGGCATGAAAATATGTTCTAAGAGATACATTGCCAAGTGCCCTACCCACATCTTATATACAATGATATCAGTCACAGGACCCATCCAGCTCTTTTTTTCCATGTTTGCAGTGAATCACAATCAGTATGCAAGCAGAAGCAAGTGTTGATGGTATCCTGAGAAAAGAAGAACCTCTTGACATCTTGTGCTCATGCAGTTTACGTACAAATGGCCCCAGTTATTCCAACCAATATAATTCATTCTATTTACCTACCAAAATCAAATGCAATCCTTTCATTGTTCGGAAGATGTCAATCAAACACCCAGAAAAGTCTATGCTTTTCCAAAATAAAACCATCCCCCAGTGCTACAGGTAGTCCACATAGGGTTAAACTTGCCAAACTAAACACAGGGTGAGGCGAGTTATATTGGAGCTGTTGCAGAATGAAATTGGGAATTCAAGGCTCATTTAATGGCCCAATTGGGCATTGAATGGGCAACTCACTCAGCATCTCCACAGCTGCTTTTTTTTCTCGATTCATTTGTGGGACATGGTCATCGCTGGCTGACCAGCATTTCTTGCCCATCCCTGGTTGCCCTTGAGAAGGTGATGGTGAACTGGCTAGGTTGACTCACAATGTTATTAGGGAGGGAATTCCAGGATTTTGATCCAGCGACAGTGAAGGAATGACCATATACTTCCAAGTCAGAATGGTGAGTGGCTTGGAGAGGAACTTGGAGGTGGTGTTCCCATATGTCTGCTGCCCTTGTCCTTCTAGATGGAAGTGGTCATGGGTTTCAAAGGTGCTGTCTAAGGATCTTTGGTGAATTTCTGCAGTGCATCGTGTAGATGGTACACACTGCTGCCACTGAGCGTCGGTGGTGGAGGAAGTGAATGCTTGTGGATGTAGTGCCAATCAAGCGGGCTGCTTTGACCTGGATGGTGTCAAGCTTCTTGAGAGTTGTTGGGGCTGCAGTCATCTAGGCAAGTGGGGAGTATGCCATCACACTCTTGACTTGCGCCTTGTAGATGGCGGACAGGCTTTGAGGAGTCAGGAGATGAGTTACTCACTGCAGTATACCTAGCTTCTGGCCTACCCTTGAAGCTACTGTGTTCATGTGGTAAGTTCAGTTGAGTTTCTGTTCCATGATAACCCTCAGGATGTTGATAGTGGGGGTTTCAGTGATGGTAATAAAGTTGAATGTCAAGGAACAGTAGTTAGATTGTCTCTTATTGGTGATGGTCATAGCCTGGCATTTGTGTGGCACGAATGTCACTTGTCACTTGTCAGCCCAAGTCTGGATATTGTCCAGATCTTGTTGCATGTGAACATGGGCTACTTCAGTATCGGAGGAGTAACAAATGGTGCTGAACATTGTGCAATCATCAGCGAACATCCCCACCTCTGACCTCCTGATGGAGGGAAGGTCATTGATGAAGCAGCTGAAGATGGTTAGGCCTAGGACACGACTCTGAGGACCTCCTGCAGAGATGACCTGGAGCTGAGATGATTGACCTCCCACAACCACAACCATCTTCCTCTGAGTCAGGTATGACTCCAACCAGCGGAGGGTTTGCCCCCTGATACCCATTGATTCCAGTTTTGCTAGGGCTCCTTGATGCCACACTTGATCGAATGCAGCCTTGATATCAAGGGCTGTCACTCTCACCTCACCTCTGGAATTCAGCACTTTTGTCCATGTTTGAACCAAGGCTGTAATGAGGTCAGGAACTGAGTGCCCTGCTGGAACCCAAACTGGGCGTCACTGAGCAGGTTATTTCTGAGCAGGTGCTGCTTGATAGCACTGTTGATGACATTTTCCATCACTTTACTGATGATCGAGAGGAGACTGATGGGGCGGTAATTGGCTGGGTTGGATTTGTCCTGCTTTTTGTGTACGGGACATACTTGGGCAATTTTCCACATTGCTGGGTAGATACCAGTGTTGTAACTGTACTGGAACAGCTTGGCTAGGGGAGCGGCAAGTTCTGGAGCACAAGTCTTCAGTACTATTGCTGGAATGCTGTTAGGGCCCATAGCCTTTGCAGTATCCAGTGTCTCCAACCATTTCTTGATATCACGTGGAGTGAATCAAATTGGCTGAAGACTGGTATCTGTGATGCTGGAGACCACTGGAGTAGGCTGAGATGGGCCATCCACTCGGCACTTCTGGCTGAAGATTGCTGCGAATGCTTCAGCCTTATCTTTTACACTGATGTGCTGGGCCCTTCCATCATTGAGGATGGGGATATTGGTGGAGCCTCCTCATCCAGTGAATTGCTTAATTGTCCACCACCATTCACAACTGGATGTGGCAGGACAGATGAGCTTAGATCTGATTCGTTGGTTGTGGGATATCTTAGCTCTGTCTATCACTTGCTGCTTTCGCTGTTTGGCGTGCAGGTAGTCCTGTTTGGTGGTTTCACCAGGTTGATAGTTCATCTTCAGGTATCCCTGGTGCTGCTGCTGACATGCCCTCCTGCACTCTTCATTGAGCCAGGGTTGATCCCCTGACTTGACGGTAATGGTGGAGTGGGGGATATGCCGGGCCATGAGGTTACAGATTGTGCTGGAGTACAATTCTGCCGCTGTTGATGGCTCACAGTGCCTCATGGATGCCCAGTCTTGAGTCGCTAGATCTGTGTGATGTCTGTCCCATTTAGCATGGTGATAGTGCCACACGACACGCTGGAAGTTGTTCTCAATTTGAAGGCAGGACTTTGTCTCCACAAGGACTGTGTGATGGTCACTCTTACCGATACTGTCATGGACAGATGCAACTGCAGCTGGCAGATTATTAAGGAAGAGGTCAAGTATGTTTTCCCTCTTGTTGGTTCCCTCACCACCTGCCACAGACCTCGTCCAGCAGTTATGTCCTTTAGGACCCGAACAGCTCGATCAGTAGTACTGCTACCGAGCCACTCTTGGTTGTGGACATTGAAATCCCCCACCCAGAGTACATTTTGTGCCCTTACCATCCTCAGTGCTTCCTCTAAGTGTTGTTCAACATGGAGGAGTACTGATTCATCAGCTGAGGGAGGACGGTATGTGGTGATCAGCAGGAGGTTTCCTTGCCCATGTTTTACCTGAAGCCATGAGACTTCATGGGGTCCAGCGTCAATGTTGAGGACTCCTAGGGCAACACTCTTCCGACTGTATACTACTGTGCACCCCCCTCTGCCAGGTCTGTCCTGCTGGTGGGCCAGGACATATCCAGTGATGGTGATGGTGGTGTCTGGGACATTGTCTGTAAGGTATGATTCTCTGAGTATGACTATGTCAGGCTGTTGCTTAACTAGTCTGTGAGACAGCTCTCCCTATTTTGGCACTAACCCCCAGATGTTAGTGAGGAGGACTTTGCATAGTCGACAGGGCTGTTTCTGCCGTTGTCTTTTCTGGTGCCTAGGCTGATGCCAGGTGGTCCATCCGGTTTCATTTCTTTTATGACTATGCTGGGTCAGGGATGGGTAGGTTGGCATTGATGACAAATAGCCCTCATTTACAGGTCAACTTGCCTGTTTTCTCACTTGCTGGTAACCCATAAGATTTAGCTCCTGTGTACATTTGCAACATTTTCTGTTTTATTTCTGATTTGAACCATATACATTTGAAAGCAAAAGACTTTTATCTTTGATTCAAAGCCATTACAATCTCCTTACCTCATTTAAATTGATATCGGGCAAGTCCTGTCTATGTTCCTGATTAAAACCAGGAAAGGTTGAAAGTGAGATGCATTTTAGCCTCAGTGTGCCTGACAGGATCTTACTTCCCTCGTCAGTATTGTCACTGGCCTCTCCATCTCCACTCAGCAGGTGTGGCAGGTCTGGGTTTGCAAAAAATTTTCAAAGTTACCACTGCTTCCAAGAGTCACTGGGAGAGTCCTGTTGAGGTGGCTGGCTTTGTCCTGTGGCTGGACAGTGGATTAGTGACCTCCTTGCAGGAAGGCCCACCACATGTCAATTGAACCCTCCTTCCAAGAGCTGCTCTTATGCTCAGGTGCATTTAAAAGAAGATGCTGTAGGTGCTGTAGGAAGAACACCCACTGGAATCCAAGGATCAGAGAGTGAGCCAGGACACAGATAATTAATGTGGGCTAATGGGGGTGGGAAGGATGGCTTTGCATGCTGATGGTCAGAGGCAACGGGAGCAGAGGGATCAGTGGCTAGGGTGGGGATGTAGACTCATCCCTGTTTCTTGGTGTTGAATCCCTCAAAAAGGTACTGAGATCCTTTTGGCAAGCATCCTGCCTGCTACACCCTTGTGAGTTATAAACTGGCTGCATTGTTTAACTGTCCAGCATATCATGTGGAAACAGGTACCCTTGAAGCTGCTTAAATACTGGCAGCAGTGGCTGAGGCCCTGAAATGGTCAATAATTGGCCATAAAAGAGCCTCAATTGGTGGCAAGGTGGTCAGGTCACCCTGGACCTTCCTGGGCCAAGGACTTAATTCTGGCAGATTTAGGAAGGCAAGGACAAGACTATCCCACCTAATAAAATGGTCATCACACCTCCAACCTCACCAGCTAGAGCTGATGATTCCAACCTCAACCTTGGCAGTGACTTTGATAAGTTTTGGGGAGTGCCTATACTCTGATCGTCAGTGCATCTTTACCCCTTTGAAGTCAATTATCACCTCTTTTGATGTTACAACAGCCACTTACAACAGTATTCCAGAGTTTCCTTGCTGGTACTAATGGGTACCCTCATGATGGCAGGAATCCTGGCAGGATAGCTGTGCAGAGATAGTAGGAACTGCAGATGCTGGAGAATCCGAGACAACAAGGTGTAGGGCTGGATGAACACAGCAGGCCAAGCAGCATCATAGCAGCCTCTCTGCTCTGATGAAGGGTCTAGGCCCGAAACGTCAGGATAGCTGTGCATATCTGATGAGATCCTACCCAGAAAAATATACCAAGGTTTGGGTAGATATGGAAGACTAGGTGAAAATCCTATCCAATTTAATTCCACATGAAACAGAGCAACGAATATAAATGCAATAATAGTAGTTCAGAGAAGGAAGCAAAAATCCAAGCTAAGAATTTTCATATTCTTTGGGAATTATCAATATCTTCTAGTGTCATTTGAATTTGGGCATTTTTCCTGATAAGTCTTAATGCTTTGCTGCAACAGATGGTGCTTATTTTCAGTATTGCCTGGTTCTGGATTAGTAATAGATCACTTCACTTATGGTACCATATGTGAGATATTTCTGCCATTAGTGCTGTTTACTGGATATCAATCCTGGAAGAAGTTCTTCTTCTTGGCATTTCTCTGTGGATTTTAGCAAGGTTGTACTCATAAGGTGCAGACACACTGGTGACTGGTCAGGCCTAATTGGGACCTATAGATTCTCCCTTAGTAGATGTCAGTGAAGGTGTACTCACTGCTAGCTTACTCCTCCTTTTCTCTTACTTACTGAAGGGGTCCTTGAAATGTTTGTTTGGCATCACTCTATTCTGTTTAGCAGTAGTTCACTGAACATGCAACATAAACTTAAACAGGTTTAAGTTACATCTGGTCGATGTGACAATCCCCCACCCACTACCTCCCACACCCCAGTTCAGTTGGTTTCTCAGGTGGATAGTATTGATTCTGGTGACGTTAACTGTTTCCAGGGCTTCAATGTGATGTGATGCTGCCAATGGATTTTGACAATGCTGTTCTGGCAGTGCTGATGGATGTGCTCTGGGGAGCATACATGATGACCATACAGAACCTCAGCACTGTACAGAAAGAAGAGCTGACTGCATTACGACAAGAAAATTTCAGATTTCCTAGTCATTTTCATCAAAACAGTTATAGTTCGTCTTGGTGCTGAATCTAATAAGCTCATTGGAAATATCCAGTAATCCAGTTTTGTTGTATTCCTGGAATTCTTATGGAATGGAATCGGCAGTGAGCTCAGGGTGTTTCAGACATATCTATAAAAGTTAATTATTTTATAATTATTTCTGCAAGATAAAATTTGCAGGTTGCTAACTCACATTTTCTTTGTCGTGGTATCTCCAGGTCTTGGGCTTAGAATTGAAATGGGGATTCAGCTTTGAGTGAATGAGCTGATGATTACCTATGACAGTCAGCACTAGGCACAGCTCTATTATGAAGGACATTCTTTCGATCACTATGATATAGTCCATCAGGTGCCCGTGTTGGAGCATAAAAATGCATCCATGTGGTCATGAAGCAATGTTTACATTGAAAATAGGTGTTGTTTATGGACAGCTATTTTTTGGCACTGATTTTCAAGGGGATACAGCTAATTTCATTGCAGTTTCCAACTCAATGGTTTCTGTGAATTCTCTTACATTCAAGGCACTCACGGCCAACTCTGGCACTGAAACAGTCAAGGACTACAGTTAAGTCTTTGAAAGGGGCTTTATTAGAATTAATTCATGGGGCATGGACATTGCTGGCTGTGCCAGCATTTATTGCCTATCCTTAATGGCCCTTGAGAAGGTGGTCGTGAGCTACCTTCAGGAATCGCTGCAGTCCATATGATGTCCATAGATCCAAAATGCGATTAGGGAGAGAGTTTAGGATTTTGACCTAGCAACACTGAAAAAATAGCGATTTATTTACAGGTCTGGATGTTGCGTGGCTTGGAGGGAAAATTGTAGGTGATGGTGTTCATAAAAATCTGCTGTCCTTCTAGAAGGAAGTGGTCATGAGTTAGGATGATGCCGTCTAATGAGGCTTGGTGAATTTCTGCTGTGTATCCTGGATGGTGTCAAGCTTCTTGATTGTTGTTGGAGCTGCCGTGCATCTTAAGTGCCTCAATTGACCCTGCTTCCACTGCACACGGAAAATGCACACAAGATCCAAACTGCTTGCTGTGTATAAGCATTTCTCCTCATGTCTCCCTTGCTTCTTTTGCCATTTGCTTCAAATCTTATCTCAGGACGACAGCAGTCATCCTCACATTCCTACCGTTCTTATCCTGTTCTTGCATTTTTTTTATTCATTCAGAGGATACATGCTTCATTGGCTGGGCCACCATTTCTTGGCCTTTGCTGGTCACGCATTGGAAGGTGCTGCCTTCTTGAACCACAGCAGTCCAATTTGAGTAGGTACAACCTCAGTAACAGTTGGGAGAAAATTCCAGGATTTTGACCCAGTTACAATGAGGGAACAGTGATAGATTTCCAAGTCAGGATGGTGAGTGGCTTGGAGAGGAACTTGCAGGAGGTGGTGTTCCCATATATGTGCTGCTCTTGTACATCTAAATGGAAGCAATCATGGGTTTGGAAGGTGCTGTCTGAGGATCTTGTGTGAACTTCTGCAGTGCATCGTGTAGATAGTATTGCTGCTATTACTGAGCATCGGTGGTGGAGGGAGTGGATGCTTGTGGATGTGATGCCAATCAAGCAGGCTGCTTTGCCCTGGATGTTGTCAAGCTTGTTGAGTGTTGTTGGGGCTGCACTCAGCCAGGCTAGTTGGGAGTATTCTATTGCACTCATAACTTTCTTAATTTCTTTATTTTCTGCCTTTATATTTTATGTTTTGTTTATTTTTCTGTGTTTTAACATGGTACAGGAGCATGGCGACACGATACAACACTTCTCACTATACTTTCTAACAAAATACACACAACAATGAATAAATCAAATCAAATCAAATCAAATCAATCAATACCTTGTAGATTGTGAACAGGCTTTGGGGAGACAGAAAGTGAGTTACTCACTGCAGGGTTCCTGCCCTCTGACCTGCTCTTGTAGCCACTGTATTCATATAGCTAGCCCAGTTTAGTTTCTGGTCTACAGTAAACCCCAGAATGTTGATGGTGGGTAATTTATCGACCATAACAAATTGAATATCAAGGGATGATGGTTAGATTCTATCTTGCTGGGTATAATCATTGCCTGACATTTGAGTGGCGCAAAAATCATTTGCCCTTTATCAGGCCAAACCTGAATATTGTCCAGGTTTTGCTGCATTTGGACATGGACTGCTTCGGTACCTCATGAGTCATAAATGGGGTTGAACATTGTGCAATCGTCAGTGTCCCTTCCCACTTCTGACCTTATGATGGAGGAAGGTCATCAATAAAACAGCTGAAAATGGTTAGGCCTAGGGGCCTAGGTCACTACCCTGAGGAACTCCTGCAGAGAGATCTTACAGGTGAGATGACTGACCTCCAACAACAACAACCATACTCATTTGCTCCAGGTATGACTCCTAACTTTGTCAGCTAGGTTAGCCTTTAAACTTGCAGCAAGTAGTAACAGGATGAATTTTCAATCTCACTAAACATCATATACCATAATTATGTAATTTAATGCTCTTGTCGTTTTCAATCATTATAATCAAATTGTAGGTGATTTTGGAAAAGCTCCTTCATGTGCAACCCAATAACAAATAATTATGAAGTCAAGTATCTGAGAATTCTGGAAATGGATCTCTGTATTCTTAGTGCTCCAGATCTTAACATTCACATATGCTATTCCACACAGAAAACCACTGCAATTAATTTAGTTTATGATTTGGGAACAGCCTGGGAATTCTGATCAGATAACATAAGAGGGAAATACAAACATCTAAGTAACTTTCTTGTCCTTTGATGTTGGCTTTCTCTGTCTTGGAATGAATTTTTCCATATTTAATAGGCTGATTCATTGATCTAATGCTATTTTATCTTGCAATCGTGAGCTTAGATATGAAGTTACTCAATTGTTCAAGTAATTAATTAATAGATTTAATACACTCCAATCAAAAAGAAAGGAAAGAGTTCATTAACGTGTTTTTCTTCAGGAAGTCAAATGTAAGGCATTCACTGGCACAGTTAAGTGTTCAATTTGCAGCTGCTGTGTACACTATACTGCTGTAAGTCTTAGATTGTGGGAAAGCTTGGATACAAATGCTACTCTCCTTGAACTTCTGAAAGGAAAAAAGTCCTATTGAAAACTATCAGAAGGATGAAACAAGCAAGTACTTGAGTATTGCTGAAGAGACACATTTTGTTGAAGCCTTTTGTCTTGCACTCATCAATTCACACCAATGATAAGACAGAATAATCTTTTCATGCTGTAAGAGGAGAGAATGTTGATGAATATGAAATGAATATTTAATTCTTTACTAATGATCCCACTTCCATGCATCCAGGTGGAATTTCTTTGGTTCTCTTCTGTCAGTCTGTTTACAATTATAATCAATAATGGACAGGTATGAACCAAAGTATTTTGATTGCAAACTGTTGACTAATACCGAAGCTATTCTGCTTTTCCAGATTTTAAGGTTAAAAACAATATGACATTGAAAGAATGATACATCCCAAATTTGTTGGCTTGCACCCAATATAATTACATTTCAGTGATCAGCTATGAGATTTGAATCTATTTTGGGATGAGAATGCAAACTTTAATGAATTGCAGATAGAATTTAACTGATTGAGTTTTCGAGGAACTGGAGGTGCAGTTTATCACTGCAGGACAACGCTTTTGTGGATAAAGAGCTGGTGGCTCCTGGTTTTTACTGTGTTGCATCAAAATCATGAAAAGAAGGAATTCTCTTGTACTTTTACAAAAACTCTATCTCAACTATTGATTTAGTACATAAATGCACTTAATGACTGTAAATTAACAATAAAAATGCATTAATTATTATCTGGTTAAAAAAATGACATAACCGATCACTATCTAGTGATATACTAGATCAGACATTTTTCCAATATTGTCATGGCATTATTTCCAATTATAATCAGCCCAAGTAATCATGTTTTGAAGAAATATTTTAATGCAAATATTGTGACAAAAATCATCTCCTATTGTGTTGATATTACTCTTGTAGAATTATTTGTAGCTTCATTGCAAAATATTTGTGAAATTTACATAAGATAGAAAGTAACAAATATTGATTATTTCAGATATTTTGTCTCCAGTCATAAATTTGTGTTTTTTTCTTCTGCCATCATTAGCTCAGCATTTTCCTTGGAGTGGAGATGTACATCACTAAGAAACAGTCTTTGGTTGCCTGATGGCAAGTTGCCAGATGATTTCTCAGCTAATTGAAAGATAAGTCATGTTTAACCTGCTCACATCTTTACAGCAATTAGGGTACATTTATTGCATAGCAACAATATAAAAAAAGCACAAAGCACCGAGCCAGATAGCATGACGGTGGTTCTGATAAGTGAGCAGAGAGAAACACTTTCTTTTTGGAATTGGCCTAAAACACTTCACACAGTGCTTAGTTGCAGAAGCAATACCTTCTGAGTGATTTTTTTCTTTTTATTTCTAAATGCTGGAAGTATATATTATACATAAAATGACTTATCTATGGAAAAAAAAATGTTGCATTCACTCTCAAAGTTCTGCGATTGTTCTTCAGTAGAAAGTGGAATCCTAGCCTTTCTAATATGAAATTCATAGAGCTGGATGGGTTTCTGAATCCCTGCCCCCAACCACCCCCACACCCCCACCATCATCACCAACAACACCATCCCCCAACCAGCCCCACCTCCCCCCCGAACCCTCACCAAAAGTTGACATGATTGGAGATGTGACTCAGGCTGTGAAGTGGTCAAATGGGCAGATACCAAAGCCCCCGGCAATAATTTTCAGCTCTGGCCACAGGTTAGGTGCTAGAGAACTGGAAGACTGCTAAAGTTGCCCTATTATTAGAAAAAAAACAGGAGGGGAAAGACTAGGAAATTAAAGGTCAATTAGTTTAAGTACAGTGGTGGGAAAATGATTGGAAATAATTCTGAGGGACAGAATATATGTGCATTTTGAGAAAAGCAAATTAATCATGTATAGTCAGAATGGATTTGTGAAGGGATTGTTGTGTTTGACAAATTTGATTCTCATTTTGTGGAGGAAACCAGGAGTGTTGATGAGTGTTATTTGATGTGGTCTGCATGGACTTCAGAATGACTTTTGTTAAGGCCTCTCATGGCAAAATGGTCAATAAAACAAGAAAATAACGAGAAAATGTGACACTTTCGATGTAAAGTTGGCTGAGGAAGGAGGCAGAAGCTGATGAGAGAGGGATGTTTCTGTGACTGGAAGTTTGTTTCTAATGGGGTTCTGTCGGTCTCAGTGCTGGGACCCTTGCTGTTCATAGTGTGCATTCCTGATTTGGACTTAACAGTTGAGTGCATTATCAAGAAACTTACAGACACAAAATTGGTAGGCTGGTAAATAGTAAAGAGCAGCTGGATATCAACAGACTAGTCAGCTAGGAATAGCAATGGGAAATGGGATTCAAACTTGAAAAGGAAGAGATGATGTATTTGGGGGTGGTGCTAATAAGGCAAAGGAATACAAGGACTCTGGAAGGTTCCGAAGATTAGAGAAATTTTTATAGAACATAGAACATTACAGCGCAGTACAGGCCCTTCGGCCCTCAATGTTGCGCCGACCTGTGAAACCATTCTGAAGCCCATCTAACCTAAACTATTCCATTATCATCCATATGTTTATCCAATGACCATTTAGATGCCCTTACAGTTGGCGAGTCTACTATTTTTGCAGGCAGGGCATTCCACGCCCTTACTACTCTCTGAGTAAAGAACCTACCTCTGACATCTGTCCTATATCTATCACCCCTCAATTTACAGCTATGTTCCCTCGTGCTAGCCATCACTATCCGAGGAAAAAGTCTCCCACTGTCCAACCGATCTAATCCTCTGATCATCTTGTATGTCTCTATCAAGTCACCTCTTAACCTTCTTCTCTCTAACGAAAACAGCCTCAAGACCCTCAGCCTTTCCTCATAAGACCTTCCCTCCATACCAGGCAACATCCTGGTAAATCTCCTCTGCACCCTTTCCAATGCTTCCACATCCTTCCTATAATGCGGTGACCAGAACTGTACACAATATTCCAAGTGCGGCCACACCGGAGTTTTGTACAGCTGCAAAATGACCTCATGGCACCGAAACTCAATCCCTCTACCAATAAAACCTAACATACTGTACACCTTCTTAACAACGCTATCAACCTGGGTGGCAACTTTCAGTGATCTATGCACTTGGACACCGAGATCTTTCTGCTCATCCACACTACCAAGAATCTTACCATTAGCCCAGTACTCTGTATTCCTGTTACTCCTTCCAAAGTGAATCACCTCACACTTTTCCGCATTAAACTCCATTTGCCACCTCTCAGCCCAGCTCTGCAGCTTATCTATGTCCCTCTGTAACCTGCAACATCCTTCCGCACTATTCACAAGTCCACCAACTTTGGTGTCATCCGCAAATTTACTAACCCATCCTTCTACGCCCTCATCCAGATCATTTATAAAAATGACAAACATCAGTGGCCCCAAAACAGATCCTTGAGGTACACCACGAGTAACTGAACTCCAGGATGAACATTTCCCATCAACCACCACCCTCTGTCTTCTTACAGCAAGCCAATTTCTGATCCAAACCGCTAAATCACCCTCAATCCCATGCCTCCATATTTTCTGCAATAGCCTACCATGGGGAACCTTATCAAACACTTTACTGAAATCCATATACACCACATCAACCGCTTTACCCTCATCCACCTGTTTGGTCACCTTCTCGAAGAACTCAATAAGGTTTGTGAGGCACGACCTACCTTTCACAAAACCGTGTTGACTATCCCTAATCAAATTATTCCTTTCTAGATGATTATAAATCCTATCTCTTATAATCCTTTCCAACACTTTACCCACAACCGAAGTAAGGCTCACTGGTCTATAATTACCAGGGTTGTCTCTACTCCCCCTCTTGAACAAGGGGACAACATTTGCTAGTCTCCAGTCTTCTGGCACTCTTCCTGTAGACAATGACGACATAAAGATCAAAGCCAAAGGCTCTGCAATCTCCTCTCTAGCTTCCCAGAGAAACCTAGGATAAATCCCATCTGGCCCAGGGGACTTATCTATTTTCACACCTTCCAGAATTGCTAACACCTCCTCCTTATGAACCTCAATCCCGTCTAGTCTAATAGACTGTATCTCAGTATTCTCCTCGACTACATTATCTTTTTCCTGTGTGAATACTGACGAAAAGTATTCATTTAACACCTCTCCTATCTCTTCGGACTCCACGCACAACTTCCCACTACTGTCCTTGACCGGCCCCAATCTTACTCTAGTCATTCTTTTATTCCTGACATACCTATAGAAAGCTTTAGGGTTTTCCTTGATCCTACCTGCTAAAGACTTCTCATGTCCCCTCCTGGCTCTTCCTAGCTCTCTCTTTAGGTCCTTCCTGGCTAACTTGTAACTCTCAAGCACCCTCACTGAGCCTTCACGCCTCATCTCTACATAAGCCTCCTTCTTCCCCTTGACAAGAGATTCAACTTCTTTAGTAAACCACGATTCCCTCGCTCGACCACTTCCTCCCTGCCTGACAGGTACATACTTCTCAAGGACACGCAGTAGCTGTTCCTTGAACAAGCTCCACATTTCAATGGTGCCCAGCCCCTGCAGTTTCCTTCTCCATCCTATGCATCCTAAATCTTGCCTCATCGCCTCATAATTGCCTTTCCCCCAGCTATAACTCTTGCCCTGCGGTATATACCGATCCCTTTCCATCGCTAAAGATGTGTGCACGTCCACAGATGACTGAAGATAGGAGGAGAGGTAGATAAGGTCGTTAACAAGACATAAGGATACTTGCCTTTATCAGCTGAGGCATCGAGTACAAGGGCAGGGAGGCTATGTTGGAATTGTATAACATACTGGTTAGGCCACAACTGAAGTGGGGTTCTAGTCACCGTATTAAAGGAAGGATGTGATTTCACTAAAGAGGATCCAGAGGAGATTTAGCAGGATACCACCTGTGCTGGAGGGTCTGAACTATGAAGAAAGCTGTTTTTTTTGGAGCAATGAAGTTTGATAAGTGACCCGATAGAGGTGCATAAGATTTTGAGGGGCAAAGATAGAGGTGATAGGAAGGCACTTTTTCATTAGTTGAGGGGTCGATAACGAGGCTGCATAGATTTAAGGGAACAGGTAGAACACAAAGAGTTATGTAGATTTTTTTTCTTTCAGAGGGTGGTGGGGAATTGGAGCTCACTGTTTAAAAGAGTGGTTGAGTCAAAAACTTTTGGAACATTGAAGCAATATTTAGATAGTCACTTGCATTCCCTTAGCCTACAGGGCTAGGTGCCAAAAGCTGCAAAATTGAATTAGTGTAGTCAGATTGTTATTAACCAGCTTGGAGATAATGCCTGAATGGCCTCTTTCTACATTTTAAATGTCTATATGTCAATGAGTCTATGAAGAATTTGAAATAGCTTTGCGAAGAGTACAGTGGGCTACTACTTGAGAGGCATAATTGGTCAAGGTATTTATTGGTGTATAGGGGCCTGGCTGGCAAAGTCAGAATTGGGAAGCAGTTTCTTGAATTCACAAATGCAGGTGAAAAGGGAAATGTTTTTGTATCCCCAAGAGTGATAAGGGCACTGGTCCCATGTTAAATAATTTACATGGTGCACCCATAACTTACTACATCAGCTGGGAACTAAAATGTCCATCATAATTTCATGCTGATTATTTTCACATAATTGAATTGCAGCCAAAGGTGTTGTTATCTTACCAAACTCATTTATTTTATTAATGTTTCTTAATAATTTCTGTGACTGTTGTGCTGACAAGTCAAGAGCTGTAGCAATGTCTGCTGTACATTCTTTTGTTCCTGAGCACTTTTTGATAAGTAACTTCATTTGAAGTGTAAATTGTTTTTACTGTCTTTCCTCAGCAGGAAACCCTTTATAATCAGCAGCTTTTTCTTTGGCTCATTATGAATGAATTTTGTGGGTAAAATGTAACAAGTGAGACCACAACAATTCAAGATAACCAAGATGAGAGGAAGCTGCAGTTTCTCATGCTTCACCAAGTGGCGTGACACATGTTCCACCTGACTATGTTATGCAAGACTGTGCAAATTTAAAAGAACCACTGCTGATTACTAGAATGCTACAGGGGCTCAGCACAAATAAACATCTGAGTTGGTTCTAGACATTGTTCTTTCCCAGGTTTACCTGCTTCCCACTTCACCTGAGAGTCATCTCTCACAACCTTGACATGAGAGTTATGTGGGGACATCCAGGTTGGCGGCAATGTTATTGAAAAATCAACAACAAAGTAATGCAAGTATAGGGGATTTGTTAGAGGTGGACGTTAATCTGAGCAATGTTGTGTAGCACACTGTCAAGTGTGGATCTGCAGGAACACAGCAGGCCAGGCAGCATCAGAGGTGCAGGAAAGTTGATGTTTCAGGTCAGGACCCTTCTTCAGACTTCTGCTGTGTTCCTCCAGCTCCATGCTGTGTTACTCTCTGACTCCAGCATCTGTAGTTCTTACTATCTCTGCCTTATGGTTGTGTTACATTGTTGTAATTAGAAGCAGTCCGGGCAAAGGCAGCTTTGAACAGTGGGAAAGCCCACTTTCCTGGCAAAGTCATGTATAAGCTTCATCTGCTTCTCTCTGGTCAGGAAAGGTGCGCTGTGCTCCCTGCTCTTGGCCTGAAGAGTGTCAATCATTTTTCTCATATAGCGGCAGATGGGGAACGGAGAGATATCACCTGCTTAGGTTTGGAAGGAAGTCAATGTGAAGACATTTTGTGGGCACGACCACCCTCACAGCCACTTACATCACAATCCTTGCTTTGATCTGAAAGGTGGCAGGTTTCAGTGATTGCTTTTATAAAACAGATACATCACGCACACTGCTTTTAACCTTTATCAAAGGTAGAGAGATGCTCCTGCAAGATGCTTTGCACCTACGAAAGCTGTTCCAGTATGACATTAGCATTTACCTGACATTGTGGGCATTTACCCAAGTATGTCCTGTACACAAAAAGCAGGACAAATCCATTCAAGCCAAATACCGCTTTGTCATTTCATTCTCAATCTTCAGTAAAGTGATGGTAAAGATTGTTGACAGTGCTAGCTTCCAAAAGAAAACTGCCCAGGTATGCCCAGTCTACAAATAAACAGGACAAATCCAACCTGGCCAATAAGCACCCGATCGATCTAGTCTAGGTCATCAGCAGAATGATGGAAAGGGTCATTGATAGTGCTATTAAGTTGCATTTTCAAAGAAATAACCTGCTTATTGGTGCCCAGTTTGGTTCCATCAGAACCACTCAGCTCCTGATCTCATTAAAGCCTTGATTTAAACAAAGATAAAAGAGCTGAACTCCAAAGATGAGTGAAAGTGACTAATCTTGACATCAAGGCAACACTCGAACAACTGTGGCATCAAAGAGCCCATACAAAACTAAAGTCCATAGGAATGAGGGGGAAAGCTCTCTGCTGCATGGAGTATTGCGTAGCACAAAAGAAGATGGTTTAGGGTGTTTATGGTAAATCATCTCTCTGCTAGGGCATCTCTGTATAGTTTCTCAGGGTAGTATCCATGGCCCAATCAACTTTTGGTTCTTCATCAATGACCATCTGTCCGTCATAAGGTCGGAAAGAGGGATGTTCACTGATAATTATACAAAATTTAGCACCATTCATGACACCTCAGATGCTGAAATAACCTGTGTCCATATTCAGCTGGTAAGCAGCAAGTAACACGGGCACCAGGCAAGTGCCAGTCATTGGTCATCCCCAATCATCTCTGGTTCCCTTTTTGGGGATGGCGTGTAAAAACTTGTTGATTAATGAGAACTGAGAAATTTGTAGTTGCAATTTGAAAGCTTGAGTCAACACATTACAAAGAAATACTACTGCTCTGAAGATTTCTAGCAACCTTTATCCTGTGTTATTGCTTTTCTCTCCAGAATCAACAATCCAGAACAATTTGCAGCAGAGTGCTGTTACCAGAAGTCATGAGCACAGCTATGGGTTCCCTTTACAAATGTCACATAACTGATGTTTTGAGAAATGGCTGCTCCATACTGCTGTGCCTGAAAACATATTGCATGATACCTGGGACCCAGTGCTTCAGTTTGCTCCGTATAATCCTGCTTCAGTATTTTTCACAAGAGTTATTGACAGATCTAGCGACAGCATGGACAAAGGAGCTGTCTGTCAGAGGCAAAATTCAGACAAAAAAACATGATATCCTGGTAAGCATTACTAGTATAATAAACAAACGGTTAAAAATCCAATGCTGAAAATCTGCCTTGGAAACAGAAAATACTGGAAGTACACAATAGGTCAATCAGCATCAGCAATGAGGACAGTTTAATGTTTCATGAATATGGGCTAGATTGAAGACCCAAATGCCAGAAGAGAGGGGAGAGTTGTTGTCCTTGACATTGAATATAATATTAAGGAACTTGAGGAAATACCTTCCAATGGCTATAGTAATAGAATGATTACAGCACTACTGAGTTTTTGAGAGTTATCTGTAGTAGTAACATAACTAGTCCCACATCTTTCCATGTAGCTGTGCGAACTTTTCACTTTAGGTGCTAATCCAACTCTCTTTTGAAACCTTAACTGATTTATTTGCCACCAGCCAACTGGGCAAAGTATTTAAGATCCCAGGCACTGTGTTTGTCATTTATAGATTATAAAGGGCATTTCAAAAACTGATTCCAGACTCAAGTTTCTCCATTTCAGCAAGGTGTCCTCTGTAATTAGTCAAATTGTCCAACAAATATTTATCAATTCTTTTGAACATACTGCACTTCTTTGTTTGAGTAATTTTAGATACATTTACACCAGGAAATTGGACGGTGTGACTACAGGAGTATTTTTAAAATTGCTGTATCCTGCCCCAACACGTACAGCAATTAAATTCTTGTTAGGAATATAGCAGATATTTGGACACCCATTGTGCAGACTTTTCTGCCATCAATTTAAGACAGTCAGAATATTGTGTATTGAGTTTTTGGTATTTTAAGAACAATGTTACAAGACAGGCAGTGCAATGAAGCTAAACTCCTGGCAGTTAACTCTCCCTTTTGAATTAATTTATTCATAATATTGTCCCGAGTGGGTTAACGTAATTATTGTATCCTGTCCACAAGCTCCATTGTCTTAGTTCCATTAAGGAATTTTTAATTTGCATTTGACATTGTTTATTATTATACTGTTACTGCCTTTAATGTTAGTTGTCAAGATTTTGACCAATTTATTCCCACAGAATGTACTTGGAAATGAGTTGCATATAAGTGATGTATTTTAAATTATATATATTCGCACCACTTTAAACATTCTCTGTACAACCATTCCCAACCATTGCTGCGGAGTTCATATATTAATATACCAGGCATTGAAAATGTCTTCCAGTATGACCAGGAACAATAATTATTTTGTTACCTCATTTCAAACTTCCTCCAAATGTCTATATCTATTAACTTTAAGATGACACGTTCATTTGAGCTCAAATATTATGCTGTTTATCCATTTGTTTGTTCAAACAAACCAGCTTCTTGACTTTATATTGACCTTAATTTACTGAACGTTATCAGTTTGTCTAACTGGAAGACTGGAACACAGAGCACATATAAAAGACTTGCCAAGTGGAGGGAGATTTCTCTCTAAAAGAAGAAAGGGTTGATAAAAAGGCTTGCATTTGAGTAGTGTTTTTCATGGTTCCAGGATATTTTAAAGTGCTTTAGTTAAATAGTTCTGAAGTGTAGTCACCATTTCAATAGTAGAATTGCTACAGCACTGCAGTGTCCTTGTACAATTTTGCCTGTAATAGACATGTCAACTGATGTGGCAATGCTTATGTCATCTCCCTCAACATAATAAACTGGGTGAGGATATTGCACTATTGATGTATTCATCAGACATTACAACTAACTATAATGCACAAACTTTACATTCCTCTGTCACATAAACATCTGGACTAATATTAAGCTGTTAAATTGCAATAGAGAAACATGCTCAGAGTATCAGGCTTTAAGTGAGCCAAAGTAAGATGGAGTATGAAATCTTTATACCCTCGAGTCACATGCTATGATAAAGTGAAGTGATCATGAATGTGTCTCATTAAGGTGTACAAACTAGGGGAATTGACATAACATGATTATTTTTTTCGAAAAATATGACTACACATAGGCAATTCAATAATTATACTAGCAGGTAAAGCAGAGTTTGCAAGACTAACATTTCAAACTTCCGAGTAAGTCTTTGAACATTTTGACAACAGATCTTAATCTAGTGATTATATACCTGTCTGTTTATGATCCACAAGCAAAAGTCAGGACTATGATGGAATACTGTCTACTTGCCTGGATGGGTGCAGCTTCATCAACACTCAAGAAGTTTGTCACCATCCAGGATTTAGTAAACCTCCTGATTGGTACCTTGTCCACCACTTTCAACATTCACTCGCTTTATACTGATGCACAGTGGTGGTTGTGTATACTACCTATAAGGTGCACTGGAGTAATTCACCAAGTCTCCTTTATAAGAACATAAGAACTAGGAGCAGGAGTAGGCCATCCGGCCCCTCGAGCCTGCCCCGCCATTTAATAAGATCATGGCTGATCTTTTTGAGACTCAGCTCCACTTACCCGCCCACTCACCATAACCCTTAATTCCTTTACTGTTCAAAAATTTATCTAGCCTTGCCTTAAAATCATTCAGCAAGGTAGCTTCAACCACTTCACTGGGCAGGGAATTCCACAGATTCATAACCCTTTGGGTGAAGAAGTTCCTCCTGACCTCAGTCCTGCATCTGCTTCCCTTTATTTTGAGGCTATGCCCACTAGTCCTAGTTTCACCTGCTAGTGGAAACAACCTCCCTGCCTCCACCTTATCTATTCCCTTCATAATCTTATATGTTTCTATAAGATCTCCCCTCATTCTTCTGAATTCCAATGAGTATAATCCCAGTCTACTCAGTGTCTCCTCATAATCCAACCCTCTCAACTCTGGAATCAACCGAGTGAATCTCCTCTGCACCCCCTCCAGTGCTAGTATATCTCTTCTCAAGTAAGGAGACCAAAACTGCACACAGTACTCCAGGTGTGGCCTCACCAGAACCCTATACAGCTGCAGCATAGCCTCCCTGTTTTTAAACTCCATCCCTCTAGCAATGACAGACAAAATTCCATTTGCCTTTTTAATTACCTGCTGCACCTGCAATCCCACCTTCAGCGATTCATGCACAAGGACACCCAAGTCCCTCTGCACAGCAGAGTGCTGCAATTTTTTACCATTTAAAACATAATCCATTTTGCTGTTATAGAACATAGAACATAGAACATAGAACATTACAGCGCAGTGCAGGCCCTTCGGCCCTTGATGTTGCGCTGACCTGTGAAACCAATCTGAAGCCCATCTAACCTACACTATTCTATTATCATCCATATGTTTATCCAATGACCATTTAAATGCCCTTAAAGTTGGCGAGTCAACTATTTTTGCAGGCAATGTTATGCCTACCAAAATGGATGACCTCACACTTATCAACATTGTACTCCATCTGCCAGACCTTTGCCCACTCACTTAGACTATCCATATTCCTCTGCAGACTTCCAGTGTCTTCTGCACACTTTGCTCTACCACTCACCTTAGTGTCATCTGCAAATTTTGAATCACCACACTTAGTCCCCAACTCCAAATCATCGATGTAAATTGTAAACAATTGTGGTCCCAACACTGATCCCTGAGACACACCACTAGCCACTAACCGCCAACCAGAAAAACACCCATTTATCCCTACTCTTTGCTTTCTACTGGTCAACCAATCCTCTATCCATGCCAATACATTACCTGTAATATCGTGCAACTTCACCTTATGTAGCAGCCTTTGGTGTGGCACCTTGTCAGATGTCTTCTGGAAATCCAGATATACCACATCCACAGGTTCCCCATTGTCCACCATGCAAGTAATGTCCTTAAAGAATTCCGCCAAATTAGTTAAACATGACCTACCCATCATGAACCCATGCTGGGTGTTCCCAATGGGACAATTTATATCCAGATGTCTTGCTATTTCTTCCTTAATGATAGATTCAAGCATTTTCACCACTACCGAAGTTAAGCTAACTGGCCTATAGTTACCTGCTTTTTGTCTACTTCCTTTTTTAAACAGTGGAGTCACATTGACTATTTTCCAATCTGCGGGAACCACCCCAGAGTCAAGTGAATTTTGGTAAATAACTACTAGTGCATTTGCTATTTCCCCTATCACCTCTTTTAGTACCCTGGGATGCATTTCATCAGGGCCAGGAGACTTGTCTACCTTTAGCCCCATTAGCTTGCCCAGCACTACCTCCTGAGTGATAATGATAGTTTCTAGGTCCTCAGCTGCTATAACCTACTTGCCATTAGTTTTAGGCATGTTATTTGTGCCTTCCACTGTGAAGACCGACACAAAATAACTGTTTAATGTCTCGGCTATTTCCTCATTCCCAGTTATTAAATTGGCCTTCTCATCCTCTAAAGGACCAATGTTTACCTTCGCCACTCTTTTACGATTTACATATTTATAGAAACTTCTGCTGCCTGTTTTTATATTCTGAGCTAGTTTACTCTCATAATCTATCTTACTTTTCTTTATAACTTTTTTTGTGGCTTTCTGTTGGCCTTTAAAGATTTCCCAGTCTACTAGTTTCCCACTATTCTTTGCTTTTTTGTCTGTGATTTTTTTTCAATCTGATACTTTCCTTTATATCCTTCAACATCCATGGCTGGCTCTCTCTTTTCTTACAGTTCTTCCTTATCACTGGAATATACTTCTGCCGAGCATGTGAAAAATCGTTTTGAAAGTCCTCTACTGTTCCTCAATTGACCCACCATAAAGTTTTTGCTCCCATTCTACCTTAGCTAACTCCTCCCTCATTCCTTCATAGTCTCCTTTGTTTAAGCACAGGACATAGGTACTGGATTGAACCTTCTCATGCTCCATCTGTATTTTAAATTTGACCATACTGTGATTGCTCCTTCCAAGAGGATCCCTAACTGTGAGATCATTAATTATTCCTGTCTCATTACACAGGACTAGATCTAGGATAGCTTGCTCCCTCGTAGGTTCCATTACATATTGTTCAAGGAAATTATTGCGGATGCATTCTATAACCCCCTCCTCAAGGCTGCCATGACCGACCTGGTTTGACCAATCGATATGTAGATTAAAATCCCCCATGATAATTGCTGTACCATTTTTACATGCATTAGCTATTTCTATGTTTATTGCCCACCCTACCATGATGTCGTTATTTGGTGGCCTATAGACCACACCTATCAGTGACTTCTTCTCCCTGCTATTCCTAATTTCCACCCAAATGGATTCAACGTTTTGTTCAGTGGAACCTATATCATTTCTCACGACCGCCCTGATATCATCCTTAAAAATCAGAGCAACACCACCTCCCTTACCTTCCTGTCTGTCCTTCCGAACAGTTTGATACCCCTGGACATTTAACTCCCAGTCATGACCATCCTGTAACTATGTCTCTGTAATAGCCACTAAATCATACCCATTTGCCATGATTTGCACCGTCAACTCATCCACCTTGTTTCGAATGCTCCGAGCATTCAGATAAATTGCCCTTATGCCAGTTTTTGCACCTTCTTTTTGGGTCCTATTACCTCTATTACGAACAGCTCTTGAGTTCTCCTTCCCGTTAACTTTTTTCCTAATTTTCAATGGAGTTGAAGCTTCCTCGTCACCTGCTAACCTGCTGCTTTGCCTTACATTAATTGTTATTCTCCCTCTACGCTCACTTCTCCCTTACCCCCTACTTACTAGTTTAAAGTCCTATTAACTACCCTATTTACCCTTTTTGCCAGAACACTGGACCTGGCCCTGTTCAGGTGGAGTCCATCCCAGCGGTATAGATCCCTCCTGTCCCAGAACTGATGCCAGTGCCCCATGAAAAGGAAACCTTCTTTCCCACACCACTCTTTTAGCCACATGTTTACTTCCCTGTTCCTCGCCTCCCTATGCCAATTTGCACGTGGCTCAGGCAGCAATCCAGAGATTATGACCCTTGAAGACCTGTTTTTTAATTTTGTTCCTGGCTTTTCATAATCCTGAAACAGGTCTTTTTTCCTAGTCCTGCCTATATTGTTGGTACCTACGTGGACCACAACAACTGGATCCTCCCCCTCCCTCTCTAGTATCCTCTCAAGCCGGTCAGAGATGTCTCGCACCCTGGCACTGGGCAGACAACACACCATGCGGGATTCTCTATCCTGCTCGCAAAGGATACTGTCTATCCCCCTGATGATGGAATTCCCTACAACTACAATCTGTCTTTTTGCTCCCCCCTCTTGAATGGCCTCCTGGACCATGGTGCGATGGTCAGTTGACTCATCCTTCCTGAAGCTCTGTTCCTCATCCACGCAGGGAGCAAGTGCCTCATACCTATGGGACACTGTCAAGGGCTGCGGCTCCTGTGTTCCTGTCTGCAGGGTCCCTCTACCTGCCTCGCTCGCAGTCACACCCTGCTGTCCCTGCCCGCCGATCGAATTAACATTAGTTAATCTACCAGGTGTGACTGCCTCCTGGAACACAGCATCCAGGTATTTCTCCCTCTCCCGGATGTGCCGCAGTGTTTGGAGTTCGGGTTCCAGCTCATCAATTTTGAGCCGGAGCTCCTCAAGCAGCCAACACTTGCTGCAGATGTGGTCACTGCCGTTCTCAATGGGATCAGTCAGCTCCCACATCATTCAGCTACAACACATCACCTGGCCTGCCATCTCTACTTAGTTAATTATTTAAAATTAATTCGTTTTTTTTAATTTCGCAGTGTTCGCTGCACCAGTAAGTTTACTCCGTTATATACTCAAACAGACTCCGGCTTTGCCTTCCGACCCGCTCCCAGAGGATTTGGTGTCTAGGTGACCACCCGAAAGATAACAAAGAGATGAGGAAAAAAAAATGCAAATAGCTTACCTGCTCACCACACTTAGTCGTTATTATTAGGTTAGAGGAGGTGGAAGGGTGGGAGACACTACCCGTGTAGTGTCTCGGGTATTAGTTAACTCCCAAATTTATTGGGTGGAAGCTTACCTTCCCAGGCTGCCATCGCGCTTCCTCCCGGACTCCCGCCGCTGAAACAACTCCTTTGAGTGGTCCTTCCATATCTATGACCTCTATCACCTAGAAAGGCAAAGGCAGCAGGCTCATGGGAATTTCAACACTACAAAGTACCCTCCAAGATCATATTATTCTGCTTTAGAATTATATTGCCATTCCTTCACTATCACAAGGTTAAAATCTTGGATTTCCCTCGCCAGTAGCATTGTGTATGTCCCTACATCCCAAGGATTACAGCAGATGAAGCAGGCAACTCTCCAGCAACTTCTTGGGGTAATTATGGGTGGACAGTGAATACTGGAATAGCCAGTGATGCCAATATCATATGTACCAATACAGAAAAAGAACCTGACCATTGTGAATAAGAAAACTCTGGAGGTATGTCTGTAACACAAAATATTTTATTAGCAGTCACTAGTCAGCTTCCCAATAAAATAAAAATTTTGAAATATTTAATAAATTTTTGAAAGCTATTTGGTCATTTCTTTGTAACTAAAAACTAGATTTGAAGAGCTTATTCAAAGGTCTATAGGAGGTCTTGTGGCAAAATGGTAACATTCCTCCCTCTGGATCAGAGATTCTGGGTTCGAATCCCAACCAGGACCCTTTGGCCTTGGAAGATCTATTTATAATGTGGCCAGTCATGCTGACTGACAGCTAGTAAATCCTTCTAATACACTTGATGGCAGCCATTAAAAGTGGAGAGTTTCAGCCATTTTGCAGAAGGCAATGGCAAACCATTTTGCTCATGAGCAAGGACCATTCTAATGGAAATCCAACACCCAACAGTCAGAGATGAGGACAGGAGATATGGTAGACCTACAGGTCCACAAGTGGGTGCTGTTGGCATAAACACACTCCTTTGAGCCAGCCATTTGACTAGTTTTGTGAACATGGCCAGATCATAATCAATGCTTTTAAAGCAACCTTAAAGATGAAGTGTATTCTATTTCTGCTTTAAGAAACATTTAGACAGGTACATTGGTCGGATAGGTACAGAGGGATTTGGACCAAATGCAAGTAAATGCGACTAGTTTAAATTGTGAAAACTGGGCAGCATGGGCAAAATGAGCTGAAGGGTCTGTTTCAATGCTGTAGACCTCTATGACTCTACATATAACTTATGCTTAGAATTCCTTGATCTCGCTTGACTGAATTGTACAAAGTAATGAGAACTAAGTCACCTTATTACCTTGTCTAATCCATTAAAAAATTAGATGACACATTCATTGCACTGACTGAAATTAGAACTATTACATCCATGTCCATCTTTAAACTGCTGATAAATGCACGGTGTAGCTTCAATAAAAAAAAGATGTTCTGGGATTTGAACAGACTGTGAAGCAGAAGAAGAAGAAGACGAGGATTAGTAATTCCTTTTGAAGCAGATTGTAGGAAGTAAAGCAGACCATTCCAAATCATTTAATTGACTGTGAAGAAGTTTTTTGAGAGCATCTATAAGTATAAATGGCTATGGGAGTCTATATTCAGACTTGTTATCATTAATAAAACAGTCCTTTTTGTCCAGAAAGGGAATGTATCAGTTTGGGCGGAGCAGTTTGATAACTTGAATGGTCTATTCCTGCTCCTATTTTCTATATTTCTATGTTTTGTTCAGAACATGCTTGGGTCTTGTATATCCCTTGTGATGCTACAATTTTTAACAAAGTACATGCAACCACAATAAGGTTAACAGAAAAAAAGCTTTAAATTTACAAACACTGATTTAATAAGTGAGGATAGGCAGCCCGTAAATAATTCTGTTTTCAAGATTGACAATAGAAACTGTGCTGTCTGCATTCAATAAAGAAGTTAAAATAATGACTTGCTTTCAGGCAGTTGATGTACAAGATAAATTAAAGAACTCTGGAGAGTGGAAGTCTGAAACAGTAACAAAACTTACTGGAGAAACTCAGCAGGTCTGGCAGCATCTGTGGAGAGAAAACAGAGTTAACTTTTCAAGTTCAGGGACCCTTCCTCAGAACACAAGGTTGTGTACCTGTAATATATGATGCTTTATTCATGGAAAACAGAAGGGGTATTAAAATAAAGATTTATCATTTGAAGTGTTAAGACTTTTGTCATGTTTTTGGTCAACATTAAAAGAAGTGACGTGAATAGTTGATCATATCTAAGGGCAACATCTATGTATAACGTGGCTTGAAACCAAAGTGGTACTGCAATTAGATAAAATACAAGAGTGCAGGCAAAATATGTAGATATGCAATTATTGAAGGAACTAGGCAACAAGATATATCCACATCAAGAAACCATTAAGAATTTGGCATCTGTACCAGGAAATAAAGAAATTATGCTTCTTGTGATGTGACAGAATATGACAGTCAAGTGATGAGTAATTTCCAACCATTAGCAAAATGGATGTGATAATAAAAAAAAGTCATAAGGCACACAAAGAAATTAATTGAACTAACTTGCTGGGGAATTAAAAGCATTATTTAACTTGGGAGATAGATTAACAAAAGGGCAACCAGTAAAATGAGCTGGCAAATAGTGAATGATGAAAATCTTGTGGCCTGATCTTTCCACCTGAGAATGAAAATGAAGATTGAGTAAATAATTCTATATCAGAGATTTACAGCAATGCTTCAGCATCAGAACTTCTTATTTTGCAGCCATGACCAGAAGGATATGAAGTGTGGTATTTGAAATTAATATTTTAAGGTGAATAGATCAATCTTCACAAAAGTAATTTGTGGCTGAAACTAAAATACTCTGCAGTAAATGATACTAAATGGTAGTTAATGGAAACATTATTTCAATCACCAAATAGCTTCTCATACTGTGTTTCCTCATATATAACATATGCAGGATAATAATACTTTCCTCACATGAAGTTTACCATTAAAAAGTTTCTGCTATATTTAGTTTCATGCTGGGATTAATAGAATTAAGTGTTGGGGTACAAAATAACACTTGCAAATAATTTATAAAAAACACATGCTAATTAATGCATTATCCTGTGAAGTAGTCTTCTCTCCAATCTAACAATTTTGAAGAACGAGGTCAACTAGAAATTCAGGATTCAAATATGAAATTTACGATTTAGTATGAAATGAAAAACATGGAAATATATCATTTAATATTCAGACATTTGACAAGGCTGGAACAAAATTTGAATTATTCATTCCTTTTATTAAAAGTAAATGCATTTTACAATCTGGTTTTGTAATGAACATGTAATAGCAATCTTATAGTAAACATCTTCAGGTTTATAATTATGCATTTACAAATGTTTACTTCTAATATTTTATTAGCATATGGACATGTATGTTAGTTTAAGGAAAAATCAAATTATTCAAGTTTTATATTGTTAAGAGTGTGACAGGAAGAATGCACTGATAATCCAATCTACACCATTAGTGTAAATGCATTGATTCAATTACTAAAATAGTTAGCTTCTTCTCCTTTATACTACTATCTAGAACAAAACAGACATTCACTAGGCTTCTTTAATAAACTTAAAATAATCCACTTATTATGAAGAAAATGTATTCTTAAAGCAAGTGGCAAAAACTGGTTAACATCTAAGCTAAGGTCCAAAATTAAAACCATATTCCTTTAAACTCAGACACACTTACACAACACAAAATCACCTCTGCAGAGATAATAAATTAATGGCTAAAGGGAAAAAAAAAGTGCTGTTGGTAAGGGTTATAATTCAAAGCTGATGACTTCTCTGGAAGTTTATCTAATTTTCTGTTGACAATGTCAAATTGTAGGCAACTATTAATTGATTGTAGAACATCAATTTTGATTGAATTCAAGTCTTTAAAACATGGTCACTGACAAACTTATCACAAGATAGTCAGAAATACTGGGGACTTCCTTCCAGTATCCAAGTCCCAAGACACACCTTCCAGGTGAAGCAGAGATTTACCTGCACTTCACTCAATCCAGACTACTGAATTTGCTGCTCATAATATTGTCTCCTCTATGCCAGGAATTGAGGCACAGACTGGGTTACCACTTTGCAGAACTCCTATGTCTGTCCATGAAACTGACCCTGAACTTTCAGTTGCCTGCCAGTTCAACACACCACCGTGTTCCCTGGCCAACATCTCTGTCTCAGGCTTGCTGCAGTGATCCAGTGAGACTCAGCACAAGCTGGAAGAACAGACCTTACTTTCCACTTGGGGACTTTGCAGCCTTCAGGACACAACATTGAGTTCAATAATTTTAGGGCCTGAATACCTCCCTCCATGGTATGATCTGCTTTCAGCACAGCCAGCCCATTTCCAGCTGCTCATTGTCCCCATTATCAGTTTTTCTTCTTCCCTGGCTTAATATGTCTACCTAACTTTCTTTCTTTCTCTAGGCTCCATCTCCACCTCCCCCCACTGTCCCAACCCCTGTTTTCAGGACATATATCATCTATCCCTAGCTACTATTAGTTCTGAAAAAGGGTCACTGGGCTTGAAACATTAACTCTCCTCTTCTCCGCAGATTCTGCCAGACCTGCTGAATTCCTCCAGCAATGGTTGTTTTTGTTTTAGAAATGCTAGTATTTGGAAACGTTTCCTAGGAACTTCAACTGAGAGCAGAATCATAGGAGAGAGACCCACAGTTTCTGTGGTATCTTCCTAATTGACCACCTTGATCTGCAAAACAGAATTCAAAGTCAAGAAAGGTTTCCAGGCAACCATCATCATACAGCCCTTCAGTCTTTTAAAAGCCAAGTTTTCCAGTCATGAAGGCAAAAAAAACATCTTTTATGTCCTTGAAAGCTTTCTTGCCTGTTTCTCCAAATTTGCTTTTACTTGATTTTCCTGTAAACTGATTCTCCCCCCAGCAGTTGGTTTACATAAAACATGAAACTGTTAATCCCACTCCTCGAGGAAACCCTGTTTAATCCAGAAAATGTCTTATCTTTCAATTTTTCACTTCATTCTTTTATATATATATATTCCCAACAATGTTCATATATCAACGTAATGTCTTAAAATACTGTGAAAAATAAATCCATTTTTAATCTGCATTGACAAAACGTGTGTTTACTCTGTGTCTGATAACTGAAGTAGATGCTTTTCTCTGGTTACTAAGCATGAGAAAAATCATGCAGATAGTGAAAAGATTTAATTTGCTCATCCATTCCAGCAAAATTGCAAAAGCATGTCAGAACATTTTGCTTCAAGTACCAAAAATCGTGCTATATAATTCAACCCAACATATAAGGAGATGGTAACGAAATGGATTGCTTCAGCATAGATGCTCCACAAGAGGAAAATAATGGCACTGATGCCAACATGGAAGATGAACAGGAGGTGTGTGAGAAACAGAAGCAATGTTTAGCAGTAGATGGGGTTAACTGTGTCCTCCATTAACTAGATGGCATGTCTACTGCTGGTAGCAGAGTTATCTCATGTAAGGAAGTCCTAAGTCCATGCCTCATCCAAGTCGCATGTACCCTTTTATCGACCATACCTGAGCAATGCAGGAAAACCGACACAGTATTCCCAGTGAAGAAAATCCACAGAATTGCACCGATTAGGACATTGTAAATTATATAATTCTGCCAAGAACAACTTTATCCTGTTTTTATTGCTGGGGTTTCCTTTTCTTTTTGGTGGGGTGTGTGACTTTACTGAGGACTATTCCCTTAAGACTTTGGTAAATAACTGACTGTTTGCAGCAGATGCAGTGTGTTTAGAGTGAACACTGATGTCACTTGGCACAAGCATGATGCTGACGTTGCTCACTGCTGCGCAACTACATGGACACGCTCATTCGTTTTACTTTTACTCATTCACCTGAACTTGGAATGATAAAGTTGTTATTGCAAGGCAACATTACTAATGACTGTCTAACACACTGGAGGTTATTTTGATGCAAGGTTGAAGAAGGCACTAAATGGTTGCAATGCTAATACTCATGCCATTTTGAAAGTCGAGTATTAGCAAGCAATTTTAGGCCAGTTTTTGGAATGCCAATGCTCATCCAGATGCTTAGCCGGCTTTTAAAGATATTGTGAATGCAAGAGATTCTGGTCTTTTGTGGATATTGCTGAGTGATATATTGGAACATGGTGAAATAGACTTGGTTGCCGTTCTGAAAATGCCCCCTTTACCCAAGCTGTCTGTCTTCTATGAGTTAGCCAATCATCTAATTATGCTAATGAACTACACCAATACCATGGATTCATATGTTATTAAGTAGCTTTATGTTCAGAACCTATCAAACCCTCTTGGAAAGCCAAATGTGTTAGGCATGATTTCCCCCTCATGAAGTAATGGTGGAGGACTTTGTTTGATTTTATTATGTCATTCTAAGTACTCTGCTATTACATCCTTATTTTATTATGTATTCCCAAATACCGTACTATTACATCATTATTTCTAGTGTCACACTTTAGTGAGTATAGGGATATAAGGCTAGAGAAAGTGAATGTGTGGCTGGAGAGATGGTACAGAAGGGAGGGCTTTAGATTCCTGAAGCATTAGGACAATTTCTGCAGGAAGTGGGAACTGCACATTTTGGAAAGGTTACATTTGAACTGGAGCAGGACAGACCTCCTAAAGGAAAAGTTTGCTAATGGTGTTTGGATAGGTTTAATTGGAGAGAGGATGGAATCTTCACAAATTATACTCAGATTAAGCGCATCGGCACAAATTTGGTGGAAGGAATATAATGTGAGATTATGCACTTTGGCAGGAAGAATTGAGGGGCTGATTATTATTTAAATAGGAAAAGGCTGCAGGTAGCTATGGAAAAGAAGGTTTCAGGAGTGTGAAAAAAGCTAGCATTCAAGTTTGGCAGGTAATTGGGAAGGGAAATGTCAGCCTATATTTCAGGAGAAATAAAAGTGAGAGGTTTTTCCTAAAACTACAGGCACTTTTTAGAGTACAGTTGGAATACTGTGATCAGTTTTGGGTCCTTTATCCAAGGAAAGATACTGGACAAAAAACACAGCTCTGAAGAAGTGCAACTGGACCTGAAATGTTAACCCTGCTTTCTCTCCACAGATGCTGCCAAACCTGCTGAAATGTATCCTGTCATTGGAAGTGGTCCAGAGAAGCTTCAATAGGCTTGTACCAGGTAAGGAGGGATTGGCTTATGAGGAGAAATTGAGTAGATTACATCTGTACTCACTGGAACATAGAAGAACGCGAGGTGACCTTATTGAAATCTATTATATTCTTACGGGACTTGACAGAATAGATGCAAAAAGGCTATTTCTCCTTTTAGGGGTCAAGGACTAGACAGCATAATTTCTGAATAGGGATTCACCAATTTAAATCAGATATTGAGGGGAATCTCTTCTCTCAGAGGTTTATGAAACTGTGGAATTTTTTACCGAAGAGTATTGTTGAGGCTGGATTATTAAGTATATTCGAGACTGACTTGGACAGTAACACAATCAAGCGTTATGGGGAAAAAGCAGAAAAGTGGAGGATCATCAGATCATCCATGTTCTCATTGAATGGCAGAGCAGACTGAATGGCCTACTGCTGCTCCTACATTTTATGGTCTTTTATATCCCATTATGTGAAAAGGACAGAAGATAGAGACTAGGAAATGAAAGGCTAGTCATTCAAGGTATGCTGGTAGATAAATTATTGCAAAGAATTCTGAGGTACAGAATATATCCGCACTTTAACAAACATGGACAGGGATAGTAGGAACTGCCGATGCTGGAGAATCTGAGATAACAAGGTGTAGAGCTGGATGAACACAGCAGGCCAAGCAGCATCAGAGGAGCAGGAAAGCTGACATTTTGGGCCTACACCCTTCTTTAGAAATGGGGGAGGGGAAGGGGGCTTTGAAATAAATAGGGAGAGAGGGGGAGGCGGATGGAAGATGGATAAAGGAGCAGATAGGTGGAGAGGAGATAAACAGGTCAAAGAGGCGGGGATGGAGTCAGTAAAGGTGAGTGTAGGTGGGGAGTTAGGGAGGGGATAGGTCAGTCCAGGTAGGACAGACCAATCCCCCTCCACTGACACCCTCATCCGCTTAGCCGAACTCGTCCTCACCCTCAACAACTTCTCTTTCAATTCCTCCCACCTTCCTACAGACAAAGGGGGTGGCGATGGGTACAAGCATGGGCCCAAGCTATGCCTGCCTCTTTGTGGGTTACGTGGAACAATCCCTCTTCCAAAGCTACACTGGCCCTATACCCCACCTCTTCCTCTGTTACATCGATGGCTGTATTGGCGCCGCCTCGTGCTCCCACGAGGAGCTTGAACAGTTCATCCACTTCACTAACACCTTCCACCCCAACCTTAAGTTCACCTGGAACATCTCTGATACCGCTCTCTCCTTCCTGGACCTCGCTGTCTCCATCTCTGGCATCCACCTGGAAACCAATATCCATTTCAAGCCGACCGACTCACACAGCTACCTAGAATACAACACCTGTCACTCTCCTTCCTGCAAAACGGCCATCCCCATTCCCAATTCCTTTGCCTTCGCCGCATCTGCTCCCGAGATGAGGCATTCCACTCCCGGACATCCCAGATGCCCTCGTTTTTCAAGGACCGCAACTTCCCCTCCACAGTGGTCAAAAATGCCCTCGACCGTGTCTCTCGCATTTCCCACAACTCATCCCTCACACGTCCCCTCCCCGCAATAACAACCAAAACAGAATCCCCCTCATCCTCACGTTCCACCCCACCAACTTCCGAATTCAACGCATCATCCATTTCCTCCATCTGCAATCTGACCCCACTACCAAAGACATTTTTCCCTCCCCACCCTTATCTGCTTTCCGGAGGGACCACTCTCTCCATGACTCCCTTGTCCGCTCCACATTCCCCTCCAGCCCCACCACACCCGGCACTTTTCCCTGCAACTGCAGGAAGTGCTACACCTACCCCTACACCTCCTCCCTCACCCCCATCCCAGGCCCTAAGAAGACCTCCCACATCAAACAGATGTTCATCTGCACATCTGCTAATGTGGTATACTGCATCCGCTGTACCCGTTGTGGCCTCCTCTACATCAGGGAAACCAAGCAGAGGCTTGGGGACCGCTTTGCGGAACACCTATACTGGGTTCGCACTAAACAACTGCACCTCCCAGTCGCAAACCATTTCAAATCCCCCTCCCACTCCTTGGACGACATGTCCATCCTGGGCCTCCTGCATTGCCACAATGATGCGACCCGAAAGCTGCAGGAACAGCATCTCATATTTCGCTAGGGACCCCTGCAGCCCAAGGGTATCAATGTGGACTTCACAAGCTTCAAAATCTCCCCTCCCCCGACCGCATCCCAAAACCAGCCCAGCTCGACCCGCCTCCCTAACCATTCCTCCCACCTCAAGCCCCACCCCCATCTCCTACCCACTAACCTCATCCCGCCTCCTTGACCTGTCCGTCCTCCCTGGACCGACTTATCCCCTCCCTACCTCCCCACCTACACTCACCTTTACTGGCTCCAACCCTGCCTCTTTGACCTGTCTGTCTCCTCTCCACCTATCTTCTCCTTTATCCATCTTCTATCCGCCTCCCCCTCTCTCCCTATTTATTTCAGAATCCCCTTCTCCTCCCCCATTTCTGAAGAAGGATATCGACCTGAAACGTCAGCTTTCCTGCTCCTCTGATGCTGCTTGGCCTGCTGTGTTCATCCAGCTCTACACCTTGTTATCATGGATTAATCAGGTTTGGTCGACATGGATTTGTTAAGGCATGTTTGTGTTTGTCAGGTTTTATTGAATTTTTGAGGAAGTAACCAGAAATGTTGATGATGGTTCTGCATTTGATGTACTCTACATGGACTTCAGAAAGGTTTTTGATGAGGTTCCTAATGGCTGATTCATCAAAAAAGGTGAGAACCATGGGACTAAACCAATAATGCCTGAGAGATAAAAAGCAGATGTTTCTGTGACTAGAATTCTGTTTTGTTTCCAATAATTTCTGTAGGGCTCAGTTCTTGGGTCCTTGCTGTTTTATGGCATATAGTAATGATTTGGAATTAAATTTAGGGATATGATCATGAAGTTAATTTAAAAGGCACATTTAAAAGGCCATATTTATTGTGGACAAGTGAAAAATATGGGACTAGGAAAAGGAAGTACATACAAGAGCAAGGCACTGCGGATGCCGGAGACCTGAAGTGTACCATTAGGATTTTCCATGTGTCCCATGAAATTTTGAACAAAGATAAGGACATTCTACGTTTCATCTTAAACAATTTGAACCAAAAGTAATCATCAAATTAAAGGTGAGGTCTTTGGATCTCAGTTCTAAAATACATGGACATTTTAAATGCAGGGGGCCATCAGCAAAATTAGGATCTTGTGGCCAAACAATGGCCTTTATGCGCTTTTTTGTTAAAATGAGACAAAAGAAGCTAATGACTGAAGGAGCTGTTGTCAGTGGAGTTGGATTTGTAGGTAGTCCTCTCATCAATTCCTACCCACATCAAAAGTCTCTGTGCACACTGAAAGGCCCACGTTTCCCACCAATCCGTTAAATTGCAATTTACTCTACTTTGAGTTTGCTCTGCTCCATTGAATTTCAATTGCGCATCAGTTTGATTATTTAATAAAAATTATAATTATAAAAATATTGCTACAAATACGAAATGTATTTTGCAAATTCCGACCCCTGAACTGAGTGCAGTATGTGAGACAGATTTAGGGCCATGAATAGCTACAAACAATTGAGTTGAGCAGATTTTGAAAATGCATTGTTATGAAACGTGGAACATTAATGCATTTGAACCTTCTTTAGCTTGTTGTATTCACTATGTTGCAAATCTTTCAATAAGACCGTAACCATAGTAAATGCAAGTAAATGTGATATTTATGACCAATCAATTCGGCTGAATAATGTGAGTAGAATTGTTTGTCTCATTGAAGTGTGCCTTGTTACTGAAAAGACTGGGAACTACTGCTCTAGGCTCTAGCACTCAATACTAAAAGAATATGATAAATCATACAACAGTGTTTGAGTGAATTGAATTCCAGCAGCATGGGTCCTGGAGGTGAATCCAGAAATGGGGCGGACACGGTGTGGAAACACTGTAACCAAATCACACAATGGCAAGCAATGTCCTGCAGTTACAGGGCCTGTTCAATGCTGTTGCAGTTTGGACAATCAAATACATCAGCATTAACTCCAGATGATGCAGAGGCAGGTACAAGGGCCAGTGTTAAAGGCCGGCTACTTGCAGTGAGTCCTGGCTTCAAACCTGAAAACAAGTACGGCAACTTGGAACTGCAGATCACAGCACTACTGAGTGAGGAACCAGAGCACAGACCACTGGTCAGTTGAAATCAATGATAGTGACACAATTGCTCAGTCAATGATACAGCCAGGAGGGTCCACAACAAACAGAAAAATTGGGAGGTCACTGTCACCTCCTTTCAGATTCTTTGTTGGAATTCTTATTTTCAATACAGTTCAGATAGAGAGTTACATAGTTGCTTATTTGTTTTTTCTTTTGTGCCAGTCTTCTGATGGGAGATGCTACAGAAGTCACCAAACTCAGTCATTCTCAAAGAATGGCCACACCCACTGTTTACTGAACTAGCTGCTCTATTCCAGTAAACAAACAGTTTAAGTGCCCAAACCTGCTTTGAGAAGCTATGGAAGGACGGTAAGTGTGTAAAGGATAGCAGCTGGGTGGGTGAAGGTTGGGTGGCAGGTGGAGTAAGGGGTATGTGACAGGTTGGTGAGGGAGGTAGGGCAGCATGTATCTGCATGAGGTGCTAGATGGCAGATAGGTGAGGGGTTAGGGAGGGGGTGTGGGGTAGTGGTGGTAGGTCACATGGTGGGAGGTGATTGGTTATGGGGATGGTCAGACCGAGTCTGGAAGGTTGTTAGGGCAAATTTCAGAGTATTAGAGAGTTGTGGGTAATTGGCTAATGGAGACATTAGTTGGATCAGATGGATCATCAAGTGATGAGGAGGGATTAGATAAGTTGGGTCAGACCAAAGGCAGGAGCGTCAGGCTATCGTTGAGTCAGAGGTGGAGTCAGATCAAGTCTGGGAGGGAGGTTGAAGTATTAAATTCATCAAGTGGTTGTGTATTTGTGAGGTCATAGGGTAATCAAATAGTTATGGTTAGTATGTATGGGTTAGTTGGGTCAGGGTATGGGTCTTAGTTCAGGAGGGGCAGAATGTTGTCAGATTATTTCAAGTGGTAGGTAGGAGACAGGGAGTTGTCCTGATGCTAGGATAGTAACCAGAGTCAATAGAGGGGTTGCTTCAGGAAGGCATTTGGGGTGAGGGATAGTGTCAGACATAATATTTTAGGTTGTCAGTTAGGGAGTCCAGTTAGATATATAGATATCCAGGTGTTAGAACTTTTATTTAAAATCTGCCTAACATTTTTTGGGTAACTATCTAGTTGAGTGAGAGGCAGTGAAGTAGTGGTATTGTGACTGTAGTAGTAAGCCAGAGCGTGTGGCAGATGGTGAATTTTGAATTCAGCAAAAGTCCAGAATAAAAGATTAGCCAAATGGTGACTATGTTGACCATTGTACAGAAAGCATATAGTTCATTAATGTCGATGGAAATCTGCCATCTTTACCTGATCTGGCCGTCACGTGACTTCAGACTCACAGCAATGTGGTTGATCCTTAACTGCTGTTCGACATGGTCTAACTAGACATTCAGTTCAAGGGTGATGACGGATCAACAATAAACACTGGCCCAAAATAATGATGCCCACATCCCATTAATGAAAGCAATTCAGAGCCCTTTGAAGCCTATTACTCTAATTCAGCATTGGAAATATTATTCAGCAGGTTCTCGATGCAGGGCAGTTGGTCATCGGATGTTTAGTCTTCCTGAGCAATTTCCATGTGGTCAGTATGTCCGGATAGCTGGGAATCCCCATGCATCTCAAGTCTCTGACTTCCTACAAACCTGAAGATCTGGCTCATTACGTTTTAGGCAACTGGCACAGAAGGAACTGGAGTTAGATACAATCAAACCTTCCATGTAAGATGATAGGCACTTTTCTTTATCTCAAACATAAACCAGCTGCTTTTGTCAAAGACAAGGAAGGACCAGTTACATAAATTCCCTAAATAAAAACCAAAAGGACTGCGGATGCTATAAATCAGGAACAAAGACAAAGTTGCTGGAAAAGCCCAGCAGGTCTGACAGCATCTATGCAGGAAAAAACAAAGTTAACGTTTCGGGTCCGGTTCTGAGGAAGGGTCACCGGACCCGAAACGTTAGCTCTGTTTTTTCCTGCACAGATGCTTCCAGACCTGCTGAGCTTTTCCAGCAACTTTGGTTTTGTACATAAATTCCCTACTCAGTATACGATTCAAGATAAATTTATGTGGCCAATGCAGCCTTTTGTTCATTAAGATGGCAATTGGTAATAGGCTCTGATAATTTCCCAAACATTTTTAAAGGGTGTGGAATTGAGATTATAACGTGGAATGAAGGATTTTAAAAGGATGATTGCAATGCTGGAAGCCTTTTTAAACATTTGGAAACCTGTTCTGTTTCTTATGTAGTGCTGCTCATGAGAAAACAGATATCAACATAAAACTTTCAGCAGGCTTCTACCAATTTCTTATCATAATTCAATGGGCAACCAGTCAAACCTTTGCAGATATGGTACAATTACTTTTACATAATTTCTTTAAAGGTTTTCAAAATATACCTCAAAAGTTATGAGAGCATCCCTGCAACATTTGTCAATGCATCTTTCAGGCAGCTGCTAAGGTGGAGTTATATTGTGTTGAGCCATCTTTCTAAAGTCACAAAGACTAATAGCTGGAAATTTTGAAGTGGGCAGGATGGAAGTGCAAAGAAGCCATTGTGAAATCATTGCCGATTTCTCTTTTCGTAAAATTACTTTAACATTTTAAAGTATGACAGATGCAAGTGGGGGACAGAGCACTTTATATCTGTAAAAAGGACTGTGTTATTCTCAGCAGGTGCTACACTATTCGAGAGGGGCACATGTACCATTAATGCAGAATGTATCATTTTTGTACTGAGGTCATCTCATTGGTGGTCCCTGGCAGACAAGGATGACTCACTTCCACTCTCAGAGTGAGTCTGTAGGTGGCTGTACAGACTGATGCAGCTACTTGGGGCAGGTAGTGGTCACAGGAAGGGGTGGGTGGGGCATTGGTGTGGCAGCTCGCTCTTTTCGCTGTTTTTGCCTGGCTCCCTCTTTTTCTTGATGGTAAGTCTCAGGGAGCTCAATGCTTGCCTGGATGCTCCCCCTTCACTTAGGACAGTGTTTAGCCAGTGATTCCCGGGTGTCTGGGGGAATGCTGCAGTTTGCAAGTGAGGCCTTGATGGTATCACTGAAGCGTTTCCTCTGTCCCCTTAGGGCTCATCTGCTATTTCGAAGCTAGAAGTACAGTGCTGTTTGGGGAGTCTCATGTTGGTCATGCGGATGACTTGCCCAGCCCATTGTAGCCGATTAAGGGCAGTCAGTGCCACAATGCTGAAGATATTGGCCTGGTCAAGGACATAAGTTTTGGTGCATCTTTCTACCCACCGGATTCGCAGGATCTTGCACAGACAGCATTGGTGGTAATGGTTCAGCACTTTGAGGTGTCTGCTGGAGACAGTCCATGTCTCAGAGACATATAGGAGGGTGGGAAACACCTCTGCTCTGTAAACCATGATCTTGTTGTCAATTCTGATGTTGTTGTCCTCGAACACCCTTTCCCTCAGGAGAAATGTAGAGAAGAGAACCTACCCCTGTACATGGCGTTCTTCATCCTCACAAAGGCCTTTGACACTGTCAATCGGGAAGCGTAATGGAGTGTCCTTCTCCATGAATTTGTCACCATCCTTTGGCGACTCCACAACAATATGGAAGTTGTGGTAATGAAAATGGCCCCACCAGCGTCCCATTCCCCATTTAGTTCGGTGTCAGGCAGGGCTGCATCATCGCCCCCAACACTGTTCTCGATCTATCCCACTGCAATGTTTCAGCTCACTGCTGAAAAGCTCCCCACTGGAGTGGAGCTAACTTACAGAACCAGTAGCAAATTATTCAACCTCCGCCGCATTCAAGCCAAAACTAAAGTCACCCCAACCAGTGTCACCGAGCTGCAGTATGCAGATGATGCTCGCGTATGCGCAGTCTCGGAGGATGTACTTCAGACTATCGTCAGCACCGTTGCAAGGACATATGAGAGCATGGGTCTCACCCTGACCATCTGCAAGACCAAGGTCTTCCACCAACCTGGCCCAGCATTGTGGAGTGAACCCCTGACCATTAAGGTCTATGGGAGGCCTTAGAGAATGTTGACCACTTCCAATACCTCGGGAGTATCCTGTTGGCCAAAGCAGCTACTAAATGAAGGTCCTTTAAAGACTACAAATTGTTGTTAAGTGTGCACAAGAATGGGAGAGATAAATTCCACAGGAATTCTTCTAATGTCCATGAATAAATTTGGTTGGCTATCAAATTAAACCCAGAACACAGCAAAAATACATTTTTGTTTTGAAGATTTCACCGATTTTCTGATGTTGTTACAATGGAACTCTTTACAATCCCTGTGGAAATTCTAGGTTTCTTCAGGCTGCAGGTCATAGCCTTGACTTTCTTTCTCTTTTCTACATTTGATTTATAAATTCAGATAGATGTTAGAGGCATTTTGGTTTCTGTGTGAAATGTCCCCCTCTGCTTTTAAATTTGAATAGCTAATTCATTCAAAGTTTGCACACATTTTGGTTCTTGTTTACTTCATATCTTTTTAAAGTCTTACACAGAAGTTAGACTGTGTCTTGTTGTATGACAGACAGAGAAGAAAATTATAATGGACAAAAATATTTATTAAATACAGTCGTTTAATGTTATAGATGCACAAAGATGGAAAGTTATATATGTTCTCAGACATCACCAGGCAATGGAAAATCTACCCCTAAATTGTGAGAGAATCCCACAATTCTGAGAATGGAATTGCAACACTAATTTTAATAGACTCATTTAGAATGATTGTGCTTATTGAGTTATCATGATAAATCATTCCATACTCAACTCTGAATTAGAAATGCTGATGTGAGATGGACTGCCCACATTGCAAACAGATCATGCTGCACTCATACAAGAGTGGCTACATCTGAGAAAGAAGACTGAGCTTCAGTTTGTGAGTAAACAATGTGATCCATTGGAGTTTGGATCTGAGTCAGCATGGCTTCATTAAGGGGAGGTCATGCCTGAGAAACCTGTTAGAATTTGTTGAGAAGGTAATGAGTAAGTTTGACAGAGAAGAGCCAGTGCACGTGATATATTTGGACTTCCAGAAGGCCTTTGTCATGGTGCTGCACAGGAGGCTGCTAAATAAGTTTAGCCCATGGTGTTCGGGGCAAGTTACTGGCATAGACAGAGGATTGACTGACTGGCAGAAGGCAGAGAGTAAGAGATAAAGGGTCTTTTTCAGGATGGCCGCCAGTGACCAGTGGAGTTCCATAGGGGTTCGAGTTGGGACTACAACTATTGACGTTATACATTAACGATTTGGATGAAGGAACTGGGGGCATTTTTGCTAAGTTTGCAAATGACACAGAGATAGTGGAGGAACAGTAGTGTTGAGGAATTGGGAAAGCTGCAGAAGGGTTTGGAACAGGAGAGGACAGTGGGCAAAGAAGTGGAGATGGAATACAATGTGGGAAAGTGCAGGATTATGCCTTTGGTTAGGAGATTAGAGATATAGACTATTTTCTTAACAGTGAAAGGCTTTGGAAATCTGAAGCACAAGTAGACTTAGAAGTCTAAGTTCAGGATTCTCTTAATGTTAACATGCAGGTTCATTTGGCAGTTAGGCAGGCAAATATGATGTTAGCATTAATTTTATGAGGGCTAGAATAAGACAGCAGAGATGTATTGCTGATTTTGTATAAGCCTCTGGTCAGATGGCTTTTGAAATAGGGCAGTGTGCGTGGTGGCTCAGTGGTTAGCACTGCTGCCTCACAGCGCCAGGGAACCGGGTTCGATTCCACTCTTGGGTGACTGTCTGTGTGGAGTTTGCACATTCTCCCTGTGTCTGCGTGGGTTTCCTCTGCGTGCTCCAGTTTCCTCCCACAGTCCAAAGATGCACAAACTAGGTGGATTGGCCATGCTAAATTGCCCCTAGTGTTCAGGGATGTGTAGATTAGGTGGGTTATAGGGGGATGGGTCTGAGGGGGATGCTCTGAGGTCCAGTGTGGACTTATTGGGCTGAAGGGCCTGATTCCACATTGTAGGGATTCTATGAAATATTGAGAGCAGTTTTGGGCCCTATATCTAAGCAAGAATGTGCTGCTGTTGGAGGGGGCACAGAGGAGGTTTACAAGATTGATACTGGGAATGAAAGGCATATGAGGAGTGGTTGAGGACTCTGTGTCTGCATTCAATTGAGAAGGATGAGGGGGGCTCAAATTGAAAATTACAGAATACTAAGAGGCCTGGATGGAGTGGTAATTGAAAAGATGTTTCCACTAGAAGGAGAGACTAGGATGAATGCACATCCACAGCGAAGGGATGACCTTTTAGAACTGAGAAGAGGAGGAATTTCTTCAGCCAGAGAGTAGTGAATCTGTGGAACTCATTGCCTCAGAAGGCTGTGGTGACCAAGTCATTGATGTGTATTTAAGGTAGAGATAGATATGTTCTTTATTATTACGAGGATTAAGGATTACAGGGAGAAGGGAGGAGAATGGGGTTGAGAAACATATCAGACATGATTGATAGACCAAATTCTGCTGCCATACCTTATAGTCGCCAGGCTCTGTTTTGTTTTATGAACAGGACATTGCTGGGTAATTTTCCACATTCCACAGATGATCTATTTATGTTCTACTCAGCTCCTGCCCTCAGTATAGTCTTGGTTCAATTATGGACAAAGGAATTGAACTCAAGAGGTGAGGTGAGAGTGACATCAATGCAGCATTTGACCAAGTGTGACACCAAGGAGCCAGGGCAAAACTAGAGACAGTGGGAATCAGAGGAAGACTTTCTGTTGGTGATAAATGCCTGAATTCCAAGCTTTCAGGGTCAAGTCCCACCTCCTGGCTTGAGTATCCAAATCAAGGCTGACACTTCAGTACAGAATTGAAGGAATGTTATAATGCTGGCGGTGCTGTCATTCAGATGAGAACTTTACTTGAGGCCTCATCTACCTATGGGTGGACATAAAAGATACCTTGGCATGATTTTGAAGAAGAAGGAGGGGCGCTATCTCTACTGTTCTGACAGAAGTTTAGCCCTCAATCAACGTCGCAAAAAAAAAAGTTATTTGGTCATTCTCACTTTGCTGTTTGTAGGAGTATGCTAAGCACAAATTATTTGCCAGCTTTTCATCATTACAACAGTGACTACACTTTGGTTATATACCATTTGAAATGCCCACTGTTTATGAAAGGGATTTCATAAATGTAACCTTTTCTTTCTCTACTTACTCAAAGGAAATATTGATTACTAACCAGTAATTTGACAGAGGCAAAAGTGAAATTTTAATGAGCAACATCCAGTGGGTATTTGTTGTGGCTAAGCATTTTAAAGGATACCAACCAAGGTATTGGTTTGATTCACCACAGCATGGTTTGAGCCCCAGAGTCTATATGCGAGGGAGTGTCAGCTATGTGCCATGGACAGTGTGGCTGTTGTGCCATTTCACTGCTGGCAGGGGCAATGACAGTTTATCAGCGATGTTCTGGATGTATCCCGTCTTTTTTAAGATGATGTGGGTGCCAGGGATGATGGTCTTGCAGTGGATATCTGTGGAGTGATGAGTTATTCTGGAAGTGGTGTGAGGTAAGATGGCTCTTGAATCAGACATGACCAGTGCCATAGGGACAGGGTAATGAGGTGAGTTTGGTAAGATATTGTGAGAAATCTTGCTAGGTCTTATGGAGAGAATGTTTCCATAGAACTGGACACATTTGGCACTTAGCTCAAAAAGGATGCAAGACTCAGTCTGTATTTCTATAATTTGATTGTTTCTGTGATTTTGATAAGCTAGTGCAATGTTGAAGAAATGCTGAAGTTCTTATAGTTAATTGTGGTCAGATGAACTTTGAAACATAATCGATAGATCGTTTCTTATAACTACAATGGCAATATCCTTTTTGCATTAATACCTGTTTCAGGACATGTATAGTGTTTCAGTCTGGAAAATATTCATACTTGCATTAGGGTCAACCTAATCTTTACAGGACGTATGTTCAAAAAGTAACAATATTGTCTTATGGAGTTAATTTAAAATCTATTGTGTTGCTTTTGCAAAGGAGCAATTTTTATGCTTTCTGTTCTCCTTGGGTTACTGGAGGAATTATAGAAAATCAAAGAAAACTGTTAGTTTCTTGGTAGGTTTATAACAACATGATCGGGGTGGGGTCTTCTGAACAGTTAGGTCTTTTGCTGGAGGGGATGCCATTTATAGAGGTTGAAGAAATTTACTGTATTACTTCTTTACCAAACAGACGTAGAGTGTTGGGTTTACTGAAGAGGAACATTTATTGTGCTATCTTATAAAGGAAAATTTGAGTCAGCACACAACACAATATTTCATGATAATATCCTGATCACTTTTGCCTTTAAAAGCTAAAGGTGATTTTACTTGCATAACCAAAATAGGAAAACAACACTTGCTGCTTTGAGAATTCCATGTGAAAATATGGCCTTAGGTCAATTTGTGAAAATAGGTTTCATCTGTGAAATAATGGAGGGAAAGTAAACCTGTCAATTCTCAGTGACAGGCTTTGCATTTTATGAACAAAAGGGAACTTATTTTCTGGGCTTAAAAAAAATCACAGGCCTTTCTCATTTCAAAATATCTCATTTTCTGTGTTCTATCCGTCAGAATTTAAATAGGCTGAACATCAAGTACACAAACTAATAGAAACGCTTTTGAGATAAGCTACAAAACACAAATAAAAATTAATGGAAGAACCTTTCAATATTCGCTTGAGCACCTCATTGCCCCTGTCTTTTCTAGTTAATTTGTGAACATCCAAATTGTGTGTAATTTGAATAATTTGGGGTTCTAATTTGCTTGTTCCTTCAAGAAATTGCACAAATCAAATGCAGGGTAATATGCAATCTATCATTGAATTAGTTCCATGTTGGATTTTACTTTTAATTTACTTTTATGTTTTGGCTTAAAATCTCTTTTGAGTTGACATATTTGAGAAAAGTTACATTTATCAAAAATATTCAAAAGCACTTTCCATCTAATAATTACTTTACAGTCTTGTTTGCAGTGAAGATTTTAGCTATTTTTGTAAACTACAGTACAGTGAACGGCCAGTTAAACAATGTTTATTGCTCGTTATGGAGTCATAGAGTCATACAGCATGGAAACAAACCCTTCTTTCCAAGCAGTTCATGCCAAACATAATCGCAAGCAAAACTAATCCCACCTACCTGCTCCTGGCCCATATCCCTCCAAACCTTTGCTATTCATGTACTTATCCAAATGTCTTTTAAACATTGTAACTATGCCCACATCCACCACTTCCTTAGGACATTCATTCCACACGTGAACCACCCTCTGTGCAAAAGATTTGCCCCTCATGTGGTTTTTAAACCTATCTCCTCTCACCTTAAAAATGTGCCCCTTAGTCTTGAAATCCCCCATCCTAGGGAAAAGATAACTGCCATTAACTGTATATATACCCCTCATGATTTTATAAACTTTTATAAGGTCACTTCTCAACCTCCTACTGTCCAATGAAAATGTCCCAGCCTGTCTAGCCTTTTTTATAACCCAAACCTTCCATAACCAGCAATATCCTGGTAAATGACTTCTGAACCCTTAATAGTATCCTTCTTATAACTGAGCGACCAGAACTGGACTCAGTACTCAGGAAGGAGGCTGATGAGAATCCAGTTGATTCCATGAGATCTTTAAATTGAGCTGAAACACTGTACAAACAAATCAAATAAAAGCAGAAGTGGACCAGGCAGCCCTTAAAGACTGCTCTGCCCTTCAATAAGGTCATTGCTAATATGTTTGCATTTTAGTTCCACATTCCCATATACCCCTGATAACCTTTGATTCCCTTGGCTAAGAAAATCTATCTTAACTGCCTTAAAAATACTCAACAATCCCACTTACATCACCATCTGTGGAAGAGAGTTCCAAAGTCCCACAACCCTCGGAGAGAAAAAAAGTTTTCTTCATCTCTGTCTGAAAACCCTTAATTTTAAAGTCTGTCACCTGACACCCCTGAAAGGTTTACATTGTGCATTCGGAAAGCTCTGCGCATGCATACTTTGTGAAATATTTGCCAGTAAAAATATGGCAGTCCCCAAATAAGCACAATAGATATGATGGAATGAGATGGAACAATGTCACTGGCAGTACTGGCAGGGGTACTAAAACATGTGCATATTATACGTGTGCTGAGGGCATTTTAAAATCAATTTTAATTTAATTTACTTTAGAACATCCCAAGAGGGAACATCCTTTTGCTGTCCACTTTGTCAAGACCATTCAGGATCTTATAAACTTCAAACAAATGGCCCCTTCAGTAGAAACAATCCAGTCTGTCCAACCTATAAAATGTCTGTTCAATGGTGATTATGTAACCTCTTCAATTGGTATACATAAGCGCATTTGGTTCACCAATGTCTATTAGGGAAGGATACCTACTGTCCTTACCTGGTCTGGCCTGTGTATGACTCCAGAGCCATAGCAATGTAGTTGACTCTTAACTGACCTCTGAGCAATTAGGGTTGGTAAACAAATGCTGGCCTAGCCAACAACGCCCATATTCTGTGCATTAATAAAAATAAGCTCCTCTGAATGGTTTTTAATGCATTTACGACCATCCTTAAATATGGAGAGCAAAAAGGCACACAGTATTCGAGATGTGATCTTATCAATACTCTGCATAACTGAAGCATAGTATCCTTAATTTTACATTAAATTTCTTCAGTAATGAAGGCCAGCATCCCATTAGCTTTCTGCATGCCACTTTTTGTGATTCATGTGCCAGAATACCTAGATCTCTTTGCACCTCAGAATCCTGCAATCATCCTCTGTTTAAGTACTATTCTCTTTTTTTATTCTTCCTTCCAAAGTAAACAACTTCACATTTTTCCTCATTGTACTTCATCTGCTAGATGTTTGCACATTCACCTCAATCTATATATAATAATCCGCAAACACCTCGTGTTTTCTACACAATATGCTTTCCTACCTATCTTTGTGGTGCCCTCAAACTTAGCTACCATGCCTTTGCTCTTCTCACATAATCATTGATGCAAATTCTAAAAGAATGTAGACTCAGAACAGACCTTGCAGGATTCTACTTATGATGTTATATCAATCAGGCAGAGACCCCGTTAGGAATACTTCCTATTTTCTGCCAGATGGCCCAAAGAACAAAGAAAATTACAGCACAGGAACAGGCCCTTCGGCCCTCCAAGCCTGTGCCAATTTCCATCCATGCTAACATATTGTCCCATGAACTTGTATTTTCTTCAATAACCTTCCTTATGGCCCGATCAAATACCTTCTGGAAACCCAAGTACAGTATATCTGCATACCCCTTCTTATCCACGGTGCATGCTATTCATTCAAAGAAGTCCAATTAATTGATCAAACATGGAGGGGCACCATGGCTCAGTGGTTAGCACTGCTGCCTCACAGTGCTGGGGACCTGGGTTCAAATCTACCCTTAGGCAAATGTCTGTGTGAAGCTTGCACATTCTCATCACATCTGTGTGAGTTTCGTCTAGGTGCTCCAGTTTCCTCCCACAGTCTAGAGGCATGCAGGTTAGGTGGATTGGCAATGACACACACGCGCATAGTGTCCAGGGATGTGCTGGCTTGGTGGATTAGCCATGGGAAATGCTGGGTTATAGGGATGGCGTGGCTATGGGTGGGATGCTCTTCAGAGGGTGAGTGTGGACTTGATGGGCCAAATGGCCTGCTTCCATCCTATAGGGATTCTATGGTTTATCTTGAATGGAACCATGCTTACTCTTCACAATTACCTCGAGGTTTTCTAAGTGCCCAGTCTTAAACTCTTTAAAATAGATTCTAACACCTTCCTCCATGACTGATGTCAAGCTAACTGACCTATACTGTTTTCTGATTCCTTCTTTTCATGAATACAGGGGTTATATTTGCTACTTCCTAGTTAAATGGAATCTTTTCCGAATCTATAGAATTTTTGAAATTCAGTATCAATGCATCTGCTATCTCAGTAGTAGTTGCCTCTTTTAAGACCCAGCGATGAAGGAACCAAGAGAATTGTTAGCTCACAGTCCCATTTGCTTTTTTCGTGCCTGCTCGATTGTAATTGCACTAAGTTTCTTTCTCTCTCTTCCACCTCCTGATTTATTGTTACAGGAATATTTTGTGTCCTCTATAATGAAGACAGAGGCAAAATATTTGTTCATTTTATTTTCCATTTCATTATTATTCATTGTCAATATTTCTTTTCTCACTCTTGAGAGGGCCAACACTCAATTTATTGCTCTTTTCCCCTTTAAATGTCAATAGAAACCCTCACTATCTATTTTTATATTTCTAGCTAGTTTCCTGTTATATTCTACCTTTATCCTCCTGATTAACCTTTCAGTCATTCTATGCAGTTCTTTATATTCTGACTAATCATCTGCCCTGCATCTTTGTACACTTTAATGATTTTTCATTAAGCTTGATGCATTCTTTAGTTACCCACAGATGGTAGGTCATCTTTTTAGAATGTTTCTTTATAGTAGAAAGACACTACATTTATGAAATAGAATCCCTACAGTGCAGAAACAAGCCATTCCACTCATCAAGTCTGCACTTACCCTTTACATAGTTTTCCGCATTTAAGTTTAACATTCTTGTCTGAGACCCAATCTTCCCCCTTTCAAACTGTGTGTAAAATTAACCGATATAATAATCACTGCTGCCAAGGGGTGCTTCATTCTGATATCATTAATTAGGTGTATCATCTTACATAAGAGCAAGTTTAATATAACCTGCTCTTTGGTCAGTTCCAGAGCATGCTCTCTGAGAAATGAACTTAAAAAAATTCTATGAATTATTCACCCAGGCTCTCATTGCCAACAAGTTGCTTTTTCATTTTTGCAGAGATTTAAGTAGGATTATTATTGTCCGTTTAATACAAGCACCCAATATTTGTTCTTCTAAATCTAATCCTACATTGTGGTTACTGTCAAGGTACCTGCAGACCACTCCCACTAGTGACTTGTTTCCTCTATTATTTCTTATCTCCACACCCACACTAGTTGTATTTCCTGAACCAAGGTCATCTCTAACTATTGCACAAATACCAATCTTTATTAAAAGTGCCATCTCTCCATCAGAGAACAGTATCAAGCCCTCTCATGAAACTATCACGTATTGCTACTATATTATTGCTTCTTTAGCTTGAATGGCTTTCAGCAACGTGATGCAGCCTTCAATTTTCTGATCTAACCTGCAATGTCTACTCCCATCCAACCAAGCTGATGGAAACTCATTTCTATTAAACGATTGGAGAGACTGACATTCTTGCATTCCTGCCATCTTGGTCCCCATATCTCTCTCAGTTTCAGTTAGATCTTCCTGTTGTGACCATTGGGCAAATCAGAAGATCCTATTGTAAGTGGTGTGACTGATAAGCCCCCTGGACCTGCTGGGATGCATCCTAGGATATTAAGGGAACGAGCTACAGTGATAGCGGACGAACCAGCAATAATCTTCTAGGAATCCTTATGTTCTGGAAACGTCCCAGAGGATAGCGGATTTATTTTAAAATGAAGGGAAACAAAAATTGATAACTATAGACCAGTTAGCTTAATGCATACTATTGGGAAAATCTACTGTCCATTATAAAGAATGTCATAGCAGAACATTTAGAAATACATAACAGAATTAAATGGAGTCAGCAAGCCCTCATGAAGAGGAAATCGTGTCTGAAAAACATACTAGAATTCTTTGGGGAGATAACAAGCAAGATAGATAAAAGTGAAAGCAGTGGTTGTAATATATTTTGATTTTCAGAAGGCGTTTGATCAGGCTACTTAATAAGATAAAAACCCTGTTGGAAGTAGAATATTAGCACGGGTGGAGAATTTATTAACTAATACAAGACAGACAGTTGAGATAAGGGGGAATTTTCAAGAAGGAAAACTGTAAGTAGTGAAATGTCACAGGGGTCAGTACTGAGGCCACAATTATTTGCAATATATATTTATGATTTTGATGAATAAAGTGAATATACCAAAGCCAAGGTTGCAGTTGACACAAAAATAGATGGGAATACAAGTGGTGATGATGAAAAAGAATATGTAGAGGGATATAGACAGGTTAAGCAAACGGGAAAAATCTTGATGGATGGGATATAACGTAGGTAACTGTGAGATTATAAACTTTGGCAGAAAGAATAGAGGAATTGAGTATTATTTCAATAGAGAGAGACTGCACAAAGCTACAGCTTTCTAAGCTAGCAATCAGGTTCAATGGTTAATAGGGAAAATAGTGTTGGCTTTTATTTCAAAGGGAATGGAGTATAAAAATAGGGAGGTTTGCTAAGACTATACAAAGCATTAGTCTGACCACAGCTGGAATATACTGAACAGTTTTGGTCCTCTATCCAAGGAAAGATATAATGACATTGAAGACAGTCCAGAGAAGGTTCATTAGTTTGATACCAGACATGGAGGGACTGTCTTACGATGACAGGTTCCATACGTTGGCACTGTACATGTTGGAATATTGAATAATGAGAGCAATCTTATTGAAACATGTTAAACTTTTAGGGTAAATGCAGAAAGGTTGTTTACCCTTGTGGGAGATTCTAGAACCAGAGGATATAAACTCAGAATGAGGTATCACCCATTTAAGGAGGAATTTCATCTCTCAGAAGGTAGTGAAACTGTCATGTTCTTTATCACAGTGGGCTGTTGAGGTTGGGTTAAAAGAACATAGAACAGTACAGCACAGTACAGGCCTTTCAGCCCACGATGTTGCGCCGACCTATTATTCTCCTCTAAGATCAAACTACCCTGCATACCCTACATTTTACTATCATGTTGTTAAGTATATTCAAGGCTGTGAAGGGCAGATTTCTAATCAGTAAGGGAATCAAGGATGATAGGGAAAAGACAAAAAATTGGATTTGAGGATTATCAGACCAGCCATAATACCTTGGAATGGTGAAGCAGACTTGTTGAGCTGAATGCCTACGTCTGCTCCCACATCTTGTGGTCTTATGCATTGCTTCCTGGTGGAAAACATCAGGTAACATTAGCTTCCCCCAATGTGTTGCCAAGTCTGCATTTTAGCCTCAAACTTAATTACTCTAAACCAAAGCTTCTTGAGCCAGAAACGTTTAATGCAGATGTGTTTGCCCTGAATCACAATGGTATCCTGGGTGTTTTAAGATACCACAGGCTTGACACATTGCCATTCTGAATCAAAATAGAACAGGCATTGGTTTAATTTCTCATTTGAAAGAGGATAAAAGGAGCAGTTTGTATATTTGTCAAGAAGTAAGCCTTGAGCCCAGCACTTCACAACTTAAAGTCACTCACTGAGCCAATTTTCATTATCACCAATAGACAATTTGATGAACTAGCTTACTTCCTTACCTCGGCAATCTCTTCTAACCCTAACCTTAGCCCCATCATTGTTGAACTGCCCAGACCTTGAGCTTTGAAACTTCCGCACTAAATCGCTCCATCTCACTGCCCATTTTCTTTTTTGCAAACATTCTTTAAAATCCTCCATCTATGAGCAAATTGACTCTCTTTCCCTGCGGGGAGCTGCCATAGACTTAATAGGCCACATTCCCTCCTTCAATGTCATAAATAATTCCACGGCTTATATAACACAGTACCAACAACTTTGATCAGGACTCATAGGCTGGGAATTCTGTCAATTCACTCTTGTTAGGCCTCCACTGAACACTGACTCGAGTTAGCATTCTATTGAGCTGATTTGAGTGCATTACTGTTTTGAAAACTCTGCTCCCATCCAAAATAATTGCTATTACAAAGAAACATTTAAGCTTTTAAGGTGGCTGCTACTGGAGATAAATGTTTGAACAGTGCTTTTTCTTTCACTTAGAGGAAATTCAGATCATCTTAGATAACGTAACTAAGATCAACTTGATGTCATAAAAGGAAAGCTCTGGGTAGATGTACCTTTGTGAGTGCCAAGTGTCCAACACAAACATGGTAATGTCCTACCCCATTGGTTAGGAGAGAGACTATACTCAAGCACGTGGCTGGACAGGAATCCCATGTATGTATTTTTTCCTTTCCCATAACTGTCTTAAATATAAGGTCTTAAATACAAACATCTCAAACATCTACTTTATTAAGCCTGAAAAGCCCAAAATTCTTCAGCCTTCCTGCAAGCCTATGTTTTGCTATGAGGCATCAGCTTTTTTGCTCTTCTGATTTGTCTTAGTGTTTATTGCTGTATCAGTTTGTGATCTCAATGAGCACCATAGTATTTATTTATTACTTCCTCTGCATCCTGTTCCACTACTCTAGCTGTGTTGTTCAATATTCTATTGATTCTTTTGACTGCTACTTTGCATTGATTTGGACACGTTTCCATGTAGGTCTACTTGTGTTTATCTTTGCAGAACAGTATCAAAAGAGGACATGGGTCGAATATTATTTTCTGTCCTTCCATTTTACTATTATCTAACATTTTAAACAACTCATTGTATACTCCCTGAGGCTACTCTGGAACTATTGTTCCTCACGGCTTAGAAGCATTTACAAATATGATTAACTTGCAGAATGTCTGCATCCATGCTCTTGAACTAAGTTGGAAACTGTAACAGAATCATACTTTGAAGTACTTTTCTCTCAGCCAGACATGGATTATGTAATAAGCACTTATTATGAGGTTGTAAACATGCTCGCTGAGCCAAACCTACCAGCTTGGCAAGCATGTCTTTAACCTCATCCACAACCCAAGTTACAAATCTTCTCGAAAACTTTAAGCGCTTACTATTTTCTCCCCATCATTTGGTTAGTATCTGCTCTCTGGGTTTATACTAAAACCTTAGGTTTGAATTTATCCTTTCATTTTGTCCTTTGCCAGGTGCTGTTTTGAAGTTTACATACAACATCCTGTCGAATTCTCCATCTTTTCCTCAAAATCACCAGTATGCAACTTCCTTGCAATAGCTCCCATTCTGATGTTGCAACTTTATGAGAGACTTCATCTCTGCATGTCAGTGGTATTTCTGCTACACTTCCTGTGAAGTTAGAGTTTTGGAATGGAAATAAATCTGCAAAAGTTCGAGCAATGAAAGATTATATGCACGCTTGTCTTTAAGTGAAGATCAATAAAAGCATTTGCTGAGTAGGGGTTATATTTTGGTAACTGAAACAAATTGTTGACTTTGTTTGATTGACATCTTTAAGTGGCTACAATAATTTGTTCTTCCAGTGATCTTTTTTGTCAATGTCTCAATGTTTATTTGGACAAGATCAGGTGGTATGAAGTGTTTGCATCCTCTGGTTTAGATACATTAATGGCCTGTCAGATTGAAACTTTGTAAAGTTGTAGGAAGAGCAGTTGTTTTTACAAGGAGATTTGTGAAGGAGTGTTTATTTTTCTCTCAGCAAATACACACTTGGCCTATGGTACTATTTGGCTCTTTGGTTATGTACGTTGTGTGTAGTTGTGTCAATAGACATGCGTTGGCATAGATGATATAAATGGCCAAAGGGAGTAGTTGGTGAATGAGTTGGCATGCAGGATGGGCAGGGAGAATGAGGGTATGGTTGGCTGTGGGCCAGAGGGTCCAAATCATCTGATATGTTTTGGTCAAAATCCCAGCGACCTTGTAACCAGGCATTCTCCCAGCCCCACAACAGCAGATTCTCTGCCTCTGCGATCAGGTAGCCTGACTCCATCTCACTGCTACTAACCCCCTTCCTACCCATCCACCTTGCCCTTACCCCATCACTGTCTCACCATCACCACTATCATCAATCAGAAAAGCATATTTAGAGCAAGAACTCTGTGCATTAGGGAATCTTTTACTGAGATGGATCCAGCATGCTTCTATAACCAAAGTCCAACCAAGAATATCATACTTGTTAGGATGAATTTTTGCCACAGAAGGGAGAAATAGGAGCCAGCTTTGTTTTTAGGGTCAGAAACCTGTCTCTGAGCCAATGGTAGGGAAATGTGCAAATGTATAATTTAAATATGAGAGAGCTCTTAATTGATGTGGAGATAAATTCCTTGGCAAAGTAAGAGTGGCTCTCACAATGGAAGGGCTAACAAAAGGCATTCCAATGTCAGAGCAGGAAAAGGTAAGTTACTGAGAGGCACCCAAATGAGAAAGTGCTCCCACAACAAACATTTTAAAATTTAAGAATTTAAACAAAACAGTAAAGCAGCTGGGTCAGCACTGTGGTGCAGTGGAGAATGAATGGATGGGGAAATCCTTTGACATGGTAATCTTTGTTTCAACTACCATGGGCCAGCATGGCAACACCTCCTATAGCGTTGGCAGCCTGCCCCCTCACCGCAGCTATCTGGAACCCACATTCCCCCAATCACCACAAAAGGAAAACTGCAGTTTGATCAGAAATTCTTGATTGGCCTCCTAACTTTACCTTTGCCAAGCCGCTTTGTGATGTTAATTATTTGACATTTCACAGAGGCAGATGACTTTCCTAAGTTTCTGAACACATTTCCCCCAATAAGATTGGCCTTGAGACTGACATGCCAGCCTGTCCTGATATTTTCATGCCCCTTCCAGCTCCATCCTCAAATGCAATAGGAGGATGGTGCCCTGCCAAATATACTGCCCTCAATGATGTCACAGTATAGCTACCTAATGCTGCCTGCCCAAAAATAGGTGGAAAATGACCCAGAACAGTGGTCCCAGGATCATACGTTCCCCAGAAAGAACAAGTTACTGCTTGTGAAGAAGTCCTTTGTCTATTGCCTCACAGATCAACAGATTAAGCTTCAGAATGAGAAAAACTACCACCAGTCACTACTTTGTTATGTGGCTCACAGACTAAGTGCCCCTTTGAAGGAGGAAGAGTTCCATTCCGGAACCCTGAAGAAGGTATTTGAATCGCAGAAGCTAAATCTTCGGCAAGTGATATGTGAGATAAAATGCAACACGGTAATTGAAAGTTTTTTTTCAAATCTTTAATTCTATATCAGTAAACTTTAGAAATTTACAGAATTTTATGAATTATGCCTTTGAGTAAGAGGTAAAAGGCAAGACTTAGAAGTTAGTATTAAAATTCTTTTTTATCCTCAGTGCCCATTATTTTAAAATATTTTCTAAATAGAGATAATTGGGTTCACCCATGATATGTGATCCATGTTTTCACTTTTAAATATGTCTTGAAATTCCATCAAAGTCATCAATGGCTTCTGTAATCAAGCCTTTGCTTCCTATATCCTTGAGATTTTTTTTCATTTAACAACCGAAAGAACTGCAGATGCTGGAAAGGAGATAGGAGGAACTGCAGATGCTGGAGAATCTGAGATAACAAGGTGTAGAGCTGGATGAACACAGCAGGCCAAGCAGCATCAGAGGAGCAGGAAGGCTGACATTTTGGGCCTAGACCCTTCTTCAGAAATGGGGGAGGGGAAGGGGAAGGGGATTCTGAAATAAATAGGGACAGAGGGGGAGGCGGACAGAAGATGGATATAGGAGAAGATAGGTGGAGAGGAAACAAACAGGTCGAAGAGGCGGGGATGGAGCCAGTAAAGGTGAGTGTGGGTGGGGAGTTAGGGATGAGATAGGTCAGTCCAGGGAGGACGGACAGGTCAAGGGGGCGGGATGAGGTTAGTAGGTAGGAGATGGGGGTTTGGCTTGAGGTGGGAGGAGGGGATAGGTGGGAGGAAGGACAGGTTAGGGAGGCAGGGACAAGCTGGGCTGGTTTTGGGATGTGGTAGGGGGAGGGGAGATTTTGAAGCTTGTGAAGTCCACATTGATACCATCGGGCTGCAGGGTTCCCAAGCGGAATATGAGTTGCTGTTCCTGCAACCTTCGGGTAGCATCGTTGTGGCACTGCAGGAAGCCCCGGATGGACATGTCGTCTGAGGAATGGGAGGGGCAGTTGAAATGGTTCACTATTGGGAGGTGCAGTTGTTTAGTGCAAACTGAGCGTAGGTGTTCTGCAAAGCGGTCCCCAAGCCTCCGCTTGGTTTCCCCGATGTAGAGGAGGCCACAACGGGAACAGCGGATGCAGTATACTACATTAGCAGATGTGCAGCTGAACATCTACTTGATGTGGAAAGTCTTCTTGGGACCTGGGATGGGGGTGAGGGGGGAGGTGTAGGGGCAGGTGTAGCACTTCTTGCAGTTGCAAGGAAAAGTGCCGGGTGTGGTGGGGCTGGAGGGGAGTGTGGAGCGGACAAGGGAGTCACGGAGAGAGTGGTCCCTCCGGAAAGCAGATAAGGGTGGGGAGGGAAAAGTGTCTTTGGTGGTGGGGTCGGATTGCAGATGGCGGAAGAGTCGGAGGATGATGCGTTGGATCCGGAGGTTGGTGGGGTGGTACGTGAGGACGAGGGAGAATCTGTTTTGGTTGTTATTGCGGGGAGGGGTTGTGAGGGATGAGTTGTGGGACATGCGGGAGACACGGTCAAGGGTGTTCTCGACCACTGAGGGGGGGAAGTTGCGGTCCTTGAAAAACGAGGACATCTGAGATGTACGGGAGCGGAATGCCTCATCCTGGGAGCAGATGCGGCGGAGGCGAAGGAATTGGGAATAGGGGATGGCATTTTTGCAGGAAGGTGTTTGGGAGGAGGTGTATTCTAGGTAGCTGTGGGAGTCGGTGGGCTTGAAATGGATATCGGTTTCTAGGTGGTTGCCAGAGATGGAGACAGAGAGGTCCAGGAAGGAGAGAGCAGTATTAGAGATGGTCCAGGTGAACTTAAGGTTGGGGTGGAAGGTGTTGGTGAAGTGGATGAACTGTTCGAGCTCCTCGTGGGAGCACGAGGCGGCGCCGACACAGTCATCGATGTAACGGAGGAAGAGGTGGGGTTTAGGGCCAGTGTAGGTACGGAAGAGGGATTGTTCCACGTAACCTACAAAGAGGCAGGCATAGCTTGGGCCCATGCGGGTACCCATGGCCACCCCCTTTGTCTGTAGGAAGTGGGAGGAATTGAAAGAGAAGTTGTTGAGGGTGAGGACGAGTTCAGCTAAGCGGATGAGGGTGTCAGTGGAGGGGGACTGGTCGGGCCTGCGGGCCAGGAAGAAGCGGAGGGCCTTTAGGCCATCTGTATGGGGAATGCAGGTGTATAGGGACTGGACGTCTATGGTAAAGATGAGGTGTTAGGGACTGGGGAATTGGAAGTTCTGGAGGAGGTGGAGGGCGTGGGTGGTGTCACGGACGTAGGTAGGGAGTTCCTGGACCAAGGGGGAGAAAATGGAGTCCAGATAGGTGGAGATAAGTTCAGTGGGGCAGGAGCAGGTGGAGACAATGGGTCGACCAGGGCAGTCAGGTTTGTGGATTTTGGGAAGGAGATAGAAGCGGGGGGTGCGGGTTTCAGGAACGATGAGGTTGGAGGCTGCGGGTCGGAGGTCAGTAAATCAGGAATTAAAACAAAGTTGCTGGAAAAGCTCAGCAGGTCTGACAGCATCTGTGAAGGAAAAAACAGAGTTAATGTTTCGGGTCCAGTGACCCTTCCTCAGAACTCAATTCTGTTGTTTGTTTTTGTTCCAGTTGTTTTTCATTTACCTAGATAGCTCGGTAAATTAACAAGATTTCAGAGGATTGCTCAGCAAACTCTCAATATCTTCTTTAAGTTTTTTTTAATTCACCATGGGATGTGGTCTTTGCAGATTGGCCAGTGTTTTTAGCCTGTCCCAGTTGCCCTTAAGAAGGTGGTGGAGAGCTATCTTCTTGAACTGCTGTGGTCCAGGTGCTGAGGGTTGACTCACAGCACCCTGAGGGAGGGAATTCCAAGATTTTCACCCAGTGACAGTGAAGGAATGGTGATATATTTCCAAGTCAGGATGGTGAGTGGCTTGGAGGGGAACTTGAAGGTGGTGGTGTTCCCATATATCTGCTGCCCTTGTCCTTCTAGATGGAAGTGGTCATGGGTTTGGAAGGTGCCAGGTAAGGATTGTAGCTAGTACACACTGCTACCGAGCGTCAGTGGTAGAGCGAGTGGATTCTTGTGGATGCAATGCCAAAGACGCGGGCTGCTTTGTCCTGGATGGTGTAAAGCTTCTTGAGTGTTGTTGGAGCTGCATCAATCCAGGCAAGTGAGGAGTATTCTATCACACTCCGGACTTGTGCCTTGTAGATGGAGGACAGGCTTTAGAGAGTCTGGAGGTGAGTTACTTGCCACAGTATTCCCAGCCTCTGACCAGCTCTTGCAGTCACTGTGTTTATATGATGAGTTCAGTTGAGTTTCTTGTCAATGGTAACATCATGGATGTTGATAGTGGGGGATTCATTGATGGTAATGTCATTGAATGTCAAGGGGTGGTGGTTAGATTGTTTCTTATTGGAAATAGTCCTGCCTGGCATATATGTGGCCGGAATATTACTTGCCACTTGTTAGCCCAAGGTTGGATATTGTCCAGATCTTGTTGCATTTGAACATGGACAGCTTCAGTATCTGAGGAGTCACAAATGATAAAAACCGAAAGAAGCTGTAAATCAGGAACAAAAACAGAAGTTGCTGGAAAAGCTCAGCAGGTCTGGCAGCATCTGTGAAGAAAAAAATCAGAGTTAACTCTTGGGTTAACTTGAGTTAACTCAAGAGTCCAGTGACTCTTGTGTTCTAAGGAAGCGTCACCGGACCCGAACTGTTAACTCTGATTTTTTCTTCACAGATACTGCCAAACCTGCTGAGCTCTTCCAGCAACTTCTGTTTTTGTTCCTGAGTCACAGATGATTCTGAACATCGTGCGATCATTGGTGAACATCCCCATTTCTGACCTTGTGATGGAAGGAAGGTCATTGATGAAGCAGCTGAAGATAGTTTGACCTCGGACACTATCCTGAGGAACTCCTGTAGAGATGTCCTGGAACTGGGAAAACTGACCTCCAACAATCACAACCATCTTCCTATATGGTAGGTAGGACTCCGAGCAGTGGAGAGATTGTCCTGATTCCCATTATTTCCAGTTTTGCTTGGGTCCTTTTGAAGCCACATTCGTTCAAATGTGACCTTGATTTTAAGTGCTGTCACTCTCACCTCACATCTGGAATTCAGTTCATTTGTTCATGTTTGAACCAAGGCTGTAATGAGGTCAGGAGCTGATTGGCCCTGGTGGAACCCAAACTGGGCGTCACTGAGCAGGTTATTGCTGAACAAGTACTGCTCAATAGCACTATTGATGATGTTTTCCATCACTTTACTGATGATCAAGAGTTGACTGATGGGACATTAATTTGCTTAGTATGTACAGGACATATCTGAGTAATTTTCAATATTGCTGGGTAGATGTCAGTGCTGTAACTGGAAGACCTTGACTAGGGGAGCAGCTAGTTCTGGAGCACAAGTCTTCGTACTATTGATGGAATGTTGTCAGGGCCCACAGCCTTTGCAATATCCAGTGTCTCCAGTATCTTGATATCATGTGGAGTAAATCAAGTTGGCCAAGGATTAGAATCTGTGATGCTGGTGACCAATGGAGGAGGCTGAGATGGATCATCCACTCTGCACCTCTGGCTGAATATTACTGTGAAGGTTTCAGCTTGACCTTTTGCCTGATGTGTTGGGTACTTCCATCGCTGAGGTTGGGTAAATTTGTGGAGCCTCTTCCTCCAGTGGTTCTTTAATTGTCCACCATCATTCACGACTAGATGTGACAGGACTTCAGAGATTAGGTCTGATCTCTTTGTGTGAGATCACATAGTTCTGTTTATCGCTTGCTGCTTAAGCTGTTTGGTGTGCAAGCAAACTTGTTTGGTGGCTTCACTAGTTTGACACCCCATTTTTAGGTACAATGTCCTAAATTAATCCAGTCCTATTTGCCAGAATTTGGCCCATGTCCCCCTAAATCCTTCTTTTTCATGTACCAATCCAGATGTCTGTTAAATGTTATAATTGTACCAGCCTCCACCATCTCCTCTGGCAGTTCATCCCATACATGTAACACCCTCTGCGTGAAAAAGTTGCCCCTTAGGACCCTTTTAAATCTTTCTCCTCTCACTTTCAACCTATGTCCTCAGTTTTAGACTCAGTTTTACCTTAAGATGAAGACCTTGGCTATTCATCCTATCCATGCCCCTCATGATTATAGACATCTATAAGGTCACCCCTCAACCTCCCACACTCCAGGGAAATAGCCTCAACCTATTCAGCCTCTCCGTATAGCTCAAACCCTCCAACCCTAGCAACATCCTTGTAAATCTTTTCTGGACCCTTTTAAGTTTCCTAACTTCTTTCCTATGGTAGGGAAACCCAAATTGAGCACAGCATTCCAAAAAATGACCTAAGCAATGTCCTGTACAGCTGCAACATAATGTTCCAACTCCTATACTCGACGCATTGACTAATAAAATCAAGCATACCAAACACCTTCTTCACTATCCTGTCTACCTGAGATTCCACTTTCAAGGAACTATGAACCTGCACCCCAAGGTCTCTTTGTTTGGCAACAGTCCTCAGGACCTTACCATTAAGTGTATAAGTCTTGATTTGCTTTACCAAAATACAACCCCTCACATTTATCTAAATTAAACTCCAGCAGCCAACCCTCGGCCCGTTGGCCGATATGATCAATGTCCCATTGTATTCTGAGATAATTTTCTTCGCTGTCCACTGCATCACCAATTTTGGTGTCATCTACAAACGTACTAATCATACCTCCTATATTCACATCCAAATCATTTATATAAATGAGAAAAAGCATCGATCCTTGAGGCACACTGCTCTTCACAGGCCTCCCGTCTGAAAAACAACGCTTCACCACTACCCTCTGTCTCCTACCTTCAAGCTAACTTTGTATCTAAATGGCTAGCTCTACCTGTATTGCATGTGATCTAACCTTGAGAACCAGACTACCATGTGGAGCCTTGTTGAATGCCTTACTGAGGCCCATATAAGAGAATGTCCACCGCTGTGCCTTCATCAATCTTCTTTGTCACTTCTCAGTTAGTGAGACATGATTTCCCACACACAAAGCCATGTTGACTATCCCTCATCAGTCCTTGCCTTTTCCAGATACACGTAAAACCTGTCCCTCAGAATCACCTCCAACACCTTATCCATCACTGGTCTACGGTTCACTTGCTTTTCCTAACTACTTTTCTTAAATAAACATCTCTATGACTATATGGTGTTGCTCTTGACATGCCTTCTTGTACTCTCCACTGAACAAAGGTTGATCCCCTAGCTTGATGGTAATGGTTGAGCGGGGGATACGTTGGGCCATGAGATTACAGATTGTGCCCGAGTACAGTTTGGCTGCTGTTGCTATTCCAAAGCACCTCATGGATGCCCAGTCTAGAGTCATATGATCTGTTCGAAGTCTGTCCTGTTTAGCACAATGATAGTGCCACACAACACAATGGAGGATATTCTCAATGTGAAGTCAGGACTTTTCCTCCAAAAGGAATGTGAAATGGTCACTGCAGTAAATGTAACAATGTCAGCCAGGTGGACCTCATAGAATATGAGTTCCCTGATTGGGGCTGTGAATCTGGTCCAATCAGGAAGGTCTGGCTGACAGATAAAAAGAGGACTTTCCACATATAAATAAAAAGTGACTTGGTGACATGACACAAGCCTCTGTGGAGTTTTTCAGCCACTCTTACCAATAAAGGCATGGACAGAAAAATCTACAGCCAACAGATTGGTAAGGATGAGGTCAAGTACGTTTTTCCCTTTTGTTAGCTCCATCATCACCTGCTACAGAGGACATTTTGCACCCTTGCCACCCTCAGTGCTTCCTCCAAATCCTGTTCAACATGGAGAAGTACTGATTCATCTGCCGAGAGAGGACAGTCCTTAGTAATCAGCAAGAGGTTTCCTTGCCCATATTTAGCCTGAAGTCATGAGATTTAATGGGGTCCAGAGCCAATGTTGAGGACTCCCAGGTCAACTCTCTCCCAACTGTATAACACTTCACCACCACCTCTGCTGGGTCTGCTCTGCTGGTGGGACAAGACATATCCAGTGATGGTGATGGTGGTGTCTGGGACATTGTCTGTAAAACATGATTCTGTGAGTATGACTTTCTCAGGCTGTTGCTTGAGTAGTCTGTGAGACAGCTCTCCAAATTTTGGCACTAGCCCCTAGATGTTAGTAAGGAGGACATGTAGAGTTGACAGGATTGTTTCTGCATAAAAATTATTGTAGGCAAGTGATCTCAGTTAGGAGTCACAGATGGCTTTAGCATTAGCTATTTCTGGCATCAAAACTTAATTAGGGTATATTGACAGGTTAAATTTTTATGCTCAAGTTTAAGTTCTAACCTATACTTGTTACTAAAACTGATTTAGATACTACTGGCTTAAGTGTCATTATTTTAGTTGTTTCCTGTGACATTCCTGTGACACGTTACGCTGGTTTCAAAACTTCCAGTTTGCAGGTTCCAGCTGCCTCCCCTTTACCATTGGCGTGCAATCCCTTTACATGTCCATTCTCCATCAGGAGGGTCTTACAGCTCTCCGCTTCTTCCTGGAGCAAATACCTGAACCATCCTCACCCACCTCCACCCTCCTCTGCTTGGCCGAGCTCATCCTCACCCTCAACAATTTCTCTGTTAACTCCTCTCATTTTCTTCTGGTAAGAGGGGTTGCCATGGGTGCCCACATGGGCCCTGGTTATGCCTATCTCTTTGTGGGGTATGTGATACATTCCTTGTTCCAGTCCTATTCCGGCCCCCATCCACAACTGTTTCTCCGATATAGCGATGATATCATCGGTGCTGCTTCCCTCTCTCGTCTGAAATTGGAAAAGTTCATCGATTTTGTTTCCAATTTCCATTCTGCCCTCACTTTCACCTGGTCTATCTCTAACTCCTCCCTTTCCTTCCTCGACATTTCTGTTTCCATTTCTGGGGATAGACTGGCCACTAATATCCATATAAACCCACTGACTCCAACAGCTACTTGGACGACACATCCTCACACCCTGCTTCCTGTAAAGAATCCATCCCATTCTCTTAGTTCCTCCATCTCCATCACCTATGTTCAGATGAGGCCAACCTAGACAAAGGAGCCTCCGAAATGTCCACCTTCTTCCTCAACGAAGGATTCCCCAGCACTGTTATTGACAGGGCTCTCAACCGGGTCCAACCCATTTCCCGCACTTCCACTTTCACCCCTTCTGTTCCCTCAGAGATAGGGTTCCCCTTGTCCTTACCTACCATCTCACCAGCATCCACATCCAGAAGATCATCAGACCCATTTCAGCCACCTCCAGCAAGATGCCACCACCAGACACATATTCCCCTCCTCGCCCTTGTCCACCTTCTGCAGGGACCATTCCCTCCAGGACACCCTGGTCCACAGTTTCTTCACCCCCAACACCTCCCCACAGCCCTACAGCACAGATTCCCCTGTAGCCGGCGAAGATGCAACACCTGCCCATTTATCTCCTCCCTCCCCAGTTTCCAAGGACACAAACGTACATTCCAGGTGAAGCAACACTTCATCTGCACTTCCCAGAACCTAGTCTACTGCATTCGCTGCTCACAACGTGGTCTCCTCTACACTGGGGAAACGAAGGGTCGATTGGGTGACCACTTCGCAGAACATTTATGTTCTGCTCACAAAAAAGGTCTTGAGCTACCTGTTGCCTGACACTTTAACGCACCACCCTGTTCCCTGGCCAACATCTCTGACTCTGGTTTGCTGCAGTGTTCCAGTGAAGCTCAGTGCAAGCTGGAAGAACAATACCTTATTTTCCGCTTGGGGACCCTGCAGCCCTCCAGACTCAATATTGAGTTCAGTAATTTTAGGGCCTAAAGTCTCCCACGTCCTAGCCCCCCACCCCACACATCAAGCCTTGTTATCACATAGCCTGCCATTCCACACTATCTATTGTTAGTCACTAACAGTCCCCATTAACAACTATTCGCCCTCCCAGCTGGATTGTTATCAACTCCTTTACCTGTCCAACTGTTCTTCTCCCTCTTTAGGCTGTATCCTATCGTTTAATCCCTACCACGTCCCCCTCCCTATTTACTGCATATGAACTGACGTTTTCCCAGCCACTATCAATTCTGAGGAAAGGTCACCGGACCCGGAACGTTAACTCTGATTTTTCTTTACAGATGCTGCCAGGCCTGCTGAGCTTTTCCAGCAACTTCTGTTTTTGTTCCTGATTTACAGCATTCGCAGTTCTTTCAGTTTTTATGAGAAAGAGGATGTTTTGTTGCAAAAATAATGGCCATTATGAGCAGAAGCCAACAAAACACTCTCAGTCAATTATATGATTTATGATTCTTTCATCTAGAATTTTAACAGAATTAAATGTCACCCAGGAAAATATCCCAATAAGCTGTCTATGTGTTTTAAAACAGGTTGGGATATAAATACAAATTTTCTTAAAAATCTTGGCCTTTACAGCATAGAAAGCCTATTTGGGAACTGTTTCTGCTGAGTTTCAAAAGGCACATTTACCACTGCTGTATATTAATTGAGGAATAAAAACTCTTAATTCTTCAAAATCTGCCTGTTTCATTTCAGCATCTATCATTGAAGACAATACCTTTCACTATCAATCTTGTTCAATGACAACGCCCTTATTTAGGATTCACGATACATGTAACATTCCCCTGAAGTCCTGCTTTATGCATTGGCATGTCACTTGGAGTTGTGGAACTCAATATTAAGTCCAGAAAGCTACAGGCTCCCTAAGCAGAAAATGAGGTGCCGTCCTTCCAGCTTGTGCTGAGCTTCACTGGAGCACTGCAGCAAGCCTGAGACAGACATGTTGATCAGGGAAGACAGTGGCATGTTGAACCGGCAGGCAAATGGGAGCTCAGGGTCTTTTCTGTGATCTTTTGAGGTCTCTTCTACATTGGAGAAATGAAGTCAAAAATCACATGACACCAGGTTATAGTCCAACAGGTTTATTTGAAATCACAAGCTTTGGAGCACTGCTCTTTCATCAGGTGCAGTGAGAGAAGGCACACAGACACAAAGTTTATTGGCAGAGAGATCAAAGGATCATACAACTGGTGTGAGTGGACTGAACAAACATAAAATAGCTGATGGAGAACTCTGTTAGAAAGGAGACGCACATTTCAATTGATTAAGATGAAAATTTCAGAATCTATTTCAAGTCACTGCCCGGAGATAATTAAATGTTTTATCAGTGTTTGCCTAACTTACCAAACTTCAATCAGGCAGAGATACAAAAAGTGACATCTCAGATCAGACACTGAGTTGTAGGTGTGAGGTCTCGTTCAGAATCTGTGTCCAGGTTCTAACCTGAAATCAGGCTGGTTTTATTACGAAAGCAGGAATTTATAAAATGCCACACTGACTGACTGTGCCTACAAATTGAGTGCTTTTTGAACAAAATAAAATGTATCTGCAAATAGACAAACATCTTGGATGAAATGATTCACTCCATAGATTTATGAGTGTGTCTGTGTGTGTGAGAGAGAGAGAGCATGTGAGTGTGTGTGTGTGTGTGTGTGTGTGTGTGTGTGTGTATGTGTGTGTCTGTGCGTGTGTGTGTATGCGTGTGTGCATGTGCGTGTGTGTGTGCGTGTGTGTGTGTATGAGAGAGAGAGACAGTGTGTTTGTGTGAGAGAATGTGTGTCTGTGTGAGAGAGGTGATGCTGCCCTGTTTTGACAGCGTCACCTCTCTAACACACACACTTTCTCACACAACACACTGTCTCTCTCTCTCACACGCACACACACATACACACACACGCGCACACGCGCGCACACAGACACAGGCTCACACACAGGCACACACTCTCTCACACAACACACTGTCTCTCTCACACACAGACACAGGCACACACACAGACACACACACACAGACACACACACACAGACACACACACATAAATCTATGGGGTGAATCATTTCATCCAAGATGTTTGTCTATTTGCAGAAACATTCTATTTTGTTCAAAAAAACACACAATTTGTAGTCACAGTCAGTCAGTGTGGCATTTTATAAATTCCTGCTTTCGTAATAAAGCCAGCCTGATTTCAGGTTAGAACCTGGACACAGATTCTGAACGAGACCTCACACCTACAATTCAGTGTCTGATCTGAGATGTCACCTTTTGTATCTCTGCATGATTGAAGTTTGGAAAGTTAGGCAGACACTATTAAAACCTTTAATTATCTCCGGGCAGTGACTTGAAATAGATTCTGAAATTTTCATCTTAATCAATTGAAATTTGCGTCTCCTTTCTAACAGAGTTCTCCTTCAGCTATTTTATGTTTGTTCAGTCCACTCACACCAGTTGTATGATCCTTTGATCTCTCTGCCTGTAAACTCTGTGTCTGTCTACCTTCTCTCACTGAACCTGACGAAGGAGCAGTGCTCCCAAAGCTTGTGATTTCAAACAAACCTGTTGGACTGTAACCTGGTGTCGTGTGATTTTGACTTTTTCCATCCCAGTCCAACACCGGCACCTCTACATCTTGGAGAAATAAAGTGCAGACTGGGTGACCACTTCGCAGAAAACTTACATGCTGCCCACAAAAAAAACCAGGCAGCCTTCTGGACTTAATATCGAGTTCCACAATTTTAGGTCTTGAACACCTCTCCCCATGCTTTCCCCAACACCCACACACCAGGCCTTGGCATCACTTGGGCTGTTACCACTAACAACCCATTGTCAGTCACTGATTGCCCCCATTAGCATCTGTTCATTCCCCCAGTCTGACCTTTAACCATTCCTTTGTCCATTCAACTGTTTTTCCTTGTCTTTGAGCTCTATCTCCACCTATTGTTTACTAGCACCCCCTCCCACTGCCCTCGCCAACCCTATCTTCTGTATAAATAACATCCAATTCCTAGCTAGCATTAGTTCTCAAGAGGGGCCACTGGATCCGAAACGTTAACTCTGATTTCTCTCCACAGATGTTGCCAGACCTGCTGAGATCTTCCAGCAATTTCTGATTTCCAAAATTCACAGTTCTTCCTTTTTTTTATTTCTTTAACTGATTCTCTTCCATTATTTGGTGGTCTAAAGCATGTCATTGGTAGCTACGTCTTCAGATGCCAAGATCCTAAGTTCTGAATTTACATCCTTAAACTTCTCCACTCTCTTCCTCTCTTTCCATTCAAGTCACTCCTTAAGCTATTTCTTTGTCTGAGCTTATGGAATTCCATTTTTAATACGTTTTCACGTAACTTGGTACAAACTATTGTTTGGTAATGCTCCAGAGATAGGGAATGATTTACTACATTAAGGGTACTATATCAATGTAAAGTTATTGTTGTTAAGGGCATGACTCACTTCACATTCTTTAACACAATGAATTATTTAACTATCTGACTGGTAAATATATTTTTTTTCCGCTGCTGTTACGTTACCTTTAACTAGCAAAGCTTATCCAACTCTCCTCTTTCCTTCCCTCCCTAAAAGTGTCATACCTGATAATATTTAATTGCCAATCCAGTTTTCTTGTTCCATAAATGTTGGGAATTGTGACCATCTCCTACAACAGAGACATTACAGAAGAGAAAGTGCTGGAGTTCTCAGAAAACGTAAGTGTGAATAAATCTCTGAGACTTGATCAAGTGTATCCTAGGTCGTTGTGAGAAGTTAAAGAAGAAATTACAGGGCCTCCAGCAGAAATATGTGTATCATCTACAGCTATGGGTGAGATGCCGGAAGTCTGGAGGGTGGCTAATGTTGTGCATTTATTTAAGAAAACCTGTAGGGAGAAGCCTAGGAATATAGACCTGTGAGTCTGACATCGGTGGTGGATAAGTTGGTGGTGACTCTGAAAGATAGGACTTATGGGCATTTGGAGGCAAGAACTGGTTAAGGATAGTCAGCATCGCTTTGAGTGAGGGAAATTACGTCTCACAAACTCGATTGAGTTTTTTGAGGAGATAGCCAAAGGGCAGAGCGGTAGACATTGTTTACATGGACTTTAGTAAAACCTTTGACAAGGTTCGATTTGGTAGACTAATTAGTAACATTAGATCATATGGGATTCAGGGAGAGTTTGCCAATGAGATACAAAATTGGTTTGACAATAGGAGACAGAGGGTGCTGGTGAAGAGTTCTTTTTCAGACTGGAGGCCTGTGACCAATAGTGTTCCACAGGGAGCAGTATTGGGTCCACTTTGTTTGTCATTTATATGAACAATTTGGATAAGAATTAGAAGACATGGTTAGTAAGTTTGCGGATGACACCAAAAGTGGTGGTACAATGGACAATGAAGAAGGTTATCTAAGATTACAAAGGGATTTTGATCAATTGGGTCAATGGGCTGAGGAGTGGCAGATGGAGTTTAATTTGGATAAATGCGAGGCACTGTATTTTGGTAAAACAAACAAGAGCAGGACTTATACAATTAATGGTAGGGCCTGGGTGATGTTGTTGAACAAAGAGACCTAGAGTTTTGTGGAACATAATTCTTGAAATTTGCGTCACATGTAGGCTGGATGTTTAAGAAGGCATTTAGCACGCTTGCCTTCATTGCTCAGACCTTTGAGTACAGGAGTTGGGATGTCATATTGATATTGTACAGAATGTTGATGAGGCCTCTTCCAGAGTACTGTGTATAGTTGTAGTTGCTCTGCTACAGAAAGTATATTACTAAAGTGGAGACCGTTCAGAAAAGATTTACCAAGCTGTTGCCAGGAATGGAGGGTTTGAATAATAAAGATAAGCTGGATAGGCTGGGACTTTTCTTCACTGGTGCATAGGAGGTTGAGGGGTAACCTGATAGAGGTTTATAAAATCATGAGGGTCATAGACAGGATGAATAGCAAGGGTCTTTTCCCCAGGGTAGGGGAGTTCAAAACCAGAGGGCATATTTTTTAATATGAGAGGAGAAAGACTTAAAAAGGACATGAGGGCAACTATTTACACAGAGAGTGGTTCATATGTTGAATGAACTGCCAGAAGATGTGGTGGATACAATATTTAAAAGACATTTGGATAAGTACATGAAAAGAAAAGGTTTGGAAGGATATGAGCCAAATGCAGGCAAGTTGGATTGGTTTGGTCTAGGAAAATGGTCAGCATGGACTAGATGGACTGAAGGGTCTGTTTCCATACTGTATGGCTCTATAACAGAGAATCGACAGTCACCTGATCAAATCAAGAGCATTACCATCATTGAATCCTCCACCATCACCATCCTTGGAATTATCATTGATCAGAAATTGATCTGGACAGTAATCATATAAATACTGTGGTTACAGCAGCAGGTCAGAACAAAGGAAGTCTGTGGCAAGTAACTTGCCTACCGACTCCTTCAAGTCTGTCCACCATCTATAAGGCACAGAAGGGAGTATGGTGGAATATTTCCCTCTTGCCTGGATGACAGCAAAGCCAACAACACCCAAGGAGTTCAACACCATCCAGGACAAAGCAGCCTCTTGATCAGTAACCACCATCTACAATATTCACTCTTTTCACCTTAAAGGCAGAGAGGCAGTGGTGTGTATCATCTATAAGATGCACTGCAGTAACGCATGAAGTTTCCTCCAACAGCACCTTCCAAACCCGAAATCTCTACCAAACAAAGGGGCAAGAGCAGCAGATACATGGGAAGACTACCATCTGCAAGTTCCCCTACAAACCACTCACCATCCTGACTTGGAAATAAATTGCAATGCCTTCACTATCATTGAATCAAAGTTCTGGTACTCTCTCGCTAAAGGTACTATGTGTACCTAGACGACTCAGACTTCAATGATTCAAGAAGACAACTCATCACCACTTTCTGCAGGAAATTAGAGATTGACAAGAAATACTTGCCTAGCCATCACCACCCACATCACATGGACAAATTTTTGAAAAATTCATCTGATTGGTGCATATTTTTATTAAAAATAAAGCTGTGCGGGAGCAGAGTGGGTCTGTAGTAAAGAAAACGTCCGAAAACAGTTACTCTCCTGGAAACACATACATTTTTTTTGATAATATATACTTTTTCTGAAAATTATTGCCACATGGCCCTCTTGGAAGTTTGAAGCTGTACTCCTTTTGACGATAAGCTGAACATAACCGTGCATGTAATGGGTAGAGGAAGTAAGGGAAGATTACTGATACTGCACAAAGTTATTCTTGAACAAAGATTCATTTTATGAATTCATTGTTCTCAGATTCCTCTCTTTCTGACCAAGAGTGTAATTGTAAGGCTGGGATTTCCCAGCAGATAAGAACATAAGAACATAAGAACTAGGAGCAGGAGTAGGCCGTCTGGCCCTTCGAGCCTGCTCCGCCATTCAATAAGATCATGGCTGATCCTTTCGCGGACTCAGATCCACTTACCCGCGTTCTCACCGTATCCCTTAATTCCTTTATTGTTCAAAAAAAATCTTCCTTTTTTTAAAAAACATTTACTGAAGTAGCGTCAACTACTTCACTGGGCAAGGAATTCCATAGATTAACAACCCTCTGGGTGAAGAAATTCTTTCTCAGTTCAGTCCTAAATCTGCTCCCTCTAATCTTGAGGCTATGCCCTCTTGTCCTAGCTTCACCAGCCAGTGGAAACATCCTCTTTACTTCTATCTTATCTATTCCCTTCATAATTTTATATGTTTCTATAAGATCCCCCCTCATCTTCTGAATTCCAATGAATTCCAATATAATCCCAATCTACTCAGTGTCTCCTCATAAGTCAACCCCCTCAACTCCGGAATCAACCTAGTGAACCTCCTTTGCACCCCCTCCAGTGCCAGTACATCCTTTCTCAAGTAAGGAGACCAAAACTGCACACAGTACTCCAGGTGTGGCCTCACCAGCACCTTGTACAGCTGCAACATAACCTCTCTGCTTTTAATCTCAATCCCTTTAGCAATGAAGGACAAAATTCCATTTGCCTTCCTAATTACTTGTTGTACCTGCAGACCTACCTTCTGTGATTCATGCACAAGGACACCCAGGTCCCTCTGCATAGCAGCATGCTGCAACTTTTTACCATTCAAGTAATAATCCTTTTTACTATTACTCCTACCAAAATGTATGACTTCACATTTATTTACATTGTATTCCATCTGCCAGACCTTTGCCCACTCACTCAATGTATCTATGTTCCTCTGCAAAGTTTCACAGTCCTCTGCACACTTTGCTCTGCCACTCATCTTAGTGTCATCTGCAAACTTTGACACCCTACACGTGGTCCCCAACTCCAAATCATCTATATAAATTGTAAATAATTGCAGTCCCAACACCGATCCCTGAGGAAAACCACTAGTCACTGACTGCCAGCTAGAATAGCACTCATTTATCCCCACTCTTTGCTTCCTGTTAGTCAACCAATCCTCTATCCATGCTAATACTTTACCCTTAATGCCATGCATCCTTATCTTATGCAGTTCCATCTTGTGCGGCACCTTGTCAAAGGCCTTTTGGAAATCTAGGTACACCACATCCACTGGGTCCCCATTGTCCACCTCGCTCGTAATGTCTTCATAGAATTCCAAAAGATTTGTCAAGCATGACCTGCCCTTCATGAACCCATGCTGCGTCTGCCCAACGGGACAATTTCTATCAAGATGCCTTGCTATTTCTTCTTTGATAATAGACTCAAGCATCTTCCCCACTACAGAGGTTAAGCTAACCGGTCTATAATTCCCCATCTTTTGTCTACTTCCCTTTTTAAACTGTGGCGTCGCATTTGCTGTTTTCCAATCTGCTGGGACTGCCCCAGAGTCCAGTGAATTTTGGAAAATTACCGCCAGTGCACCTGCTATTTCTCCCGCCATCTCTTTTTGTAACCTGGGATGCATTCCATCAGGGCTAGGAGACTTATCAATCCTTAGCTCCATTAGCTTGCCCAACACTACCTCTTCCGTAATAATGATTGTTTCCAGGTCCTCACCTACCTTCGTCTCTTTGTCAATTACTGGCATGTTATTAGTGTCCTCCACTGTGAAGACCGATACTAAAATACCTGTTCAATGCCTCGGCCATTTCATCATATCCCACAACTAAATTCCCCTTCTCATGCTCTAAAGGGCCAATGTTTACTTTAGCCACTCTTTTTCGTTTTATATATTTATCGAAACTTTTCCTATCTGTCTTTATATTCTGTGCTAGTTTTTTTTCATGTTCTATCTTACTTTTCCTTATAGCTCTTTTTGTGGCTTTCTGTTGACCTTTAAAGTTTTCCCAATCTTCTAGTTTCATGCTGTTTTTGGCCACTTTGTATGCCTTCTCTTTCAATTTGATAGCCTCCCTTATTTCTTTAGACACCCATGGCAGATTACCCCTTTTCTTACAGTCCTTCCTTTTCATTGGAATATACTTTTGCTGAGCACTTTGAAAGATTGCTTTGAAAGTCCTCCACTGCTCGTCAACTGTCCCACCATAAAATCTTTGTTTCCGGTTTACTTTAGCCAAGTCCTCCCTCATTCTATTGTAGTTCCCCTTGTTCAAGCACAGGACCCTGGTATTGGATTTTATCTTCACACTCTCCATCTGTATTCTAAATTCAACCATACTGTGATCACTCCTTCCAAGAGGATCCCTAACTATGAGGTCATTAATTATTCCTGTCTCGTTACACAGGACCAGATCTAGCATAGCTTGCTCCCGCGTTGGTTCCATTACATACTGTTCAAGAAAACTATCACGGATACGCTAAACGAACTCCTCCTCAAGGCTACCCTGACCGAGCTGGTTCGACCAATCTACATGTAGGTTAAAATCCCCCATGATAATCGCCGTACCATTTTTACAGGCATTAGTTATTTCTTTGTTTATTGCCCGCCCCAATGTGATGTTATTATTTGGTGGTCTATAGACTACACCTATCAGTGACTTTTTCCTCTTAGAATTTCTAATTTCCACCCAAATGGATTCAACATCATTCTCCGTAGAACCTATATCATCTCTCAGCACCGCCCTGATGGCGTCCTTGAATATCAGAGCTACACCACCTCCCTTACCTTCCTGTCTGTCCTTCCGAATAGTCTGGTACCCTTGGATATTTAACTCCCAGTCGTGACCATCCTGTAACCATGTCTCCGTAATGGCTACCAAATCATATTCATTCGCGATGATTTGTGCCGTTAACTCATCAACCTTGTTACGAATGCTACGAGCATTCAGGTAAAGTGCCTTTATGCTAGCTTTCTTACCCTCATGATTTCCAACATCTCTAATAATATCTCCCGAGTTATTCTTCCTTTTTGCTTCTTTCATAGTCTGCCTCGAACTTAAACCCTCCTGCACACATGCTAACCTGCTGCTTACCTTTTTATTTACCATCATACTCCCTGTCGTTTTCCCTTTCCCTTCCCCCCCCAACTCACTAGTTTAAAGTCCTAGTGACCACCCTATTTATCCTTTTCGCAGGAACGTATATTTTTAATATTCTTGCCAGGTCTAATATTAGCACACATCAAAGATATTAAACAAGTAAGAAATAACTAAACATCAGAAAAAGCTAACAAAAGACCTGTCACTTTTGCTCTTATTCACAAACAACATAGGATGTGATTATTTACAATAATCTAATTAAAAGTGTTCTTGTCAAAAAGATGAATAAAAATGCAGTAAAATCTATTTGAAAAGCATTTGTGTAAATTAATCTCACATTATAAATGGATTATTGTCTAATATACTCACTCTTTTTCAGATACGACATTATAAATTCCAACTCATATTATCTGAACTAATTCCTTTAGACATGACATTTTTCTATGTCAGTGTAAGGATTAAGTCATGATCTTGCAAATAACAAATACATTAGTGATTTATCAAGTTAATTATTGGTGACTGCATGGATTTTCACAGTAATATCTACCTGAGACAGCTTTAATAAATCTGCTTTAGCAAAAGCAAATCTGTTAATGCAAAATCAGATCAGATGAAATTCACAGGGACTCCCCTGATCATAGTTTTCCAAGTTGAAATGATCTGTTTGAGGTGAATTCTTAGAAAATAGAGAGTCCCTGAACAGGGGATATGTATCCATGGGTAGGTTTAATTGTGGATATTAACTTTCTGGGATACTGAGGGGATTACATGCAAAGTTTTATGAAGCACTTATAGCGCACAAACAGTTCATTCATCTCAACATGTTCTTGCTGGTATTTATGCACTAAACAGGCTTGTGAAAAACCTTCTGTAACTTGGTTTGTTTAATGGCACGTCTTGGTGACGTGGCATTGATTGAAATACTCCTAGCTCTCATTCCTCAGATTTCTCAGAGATGGCATCAGGCACATTTTAAGTCGGTTTCCCTTGTCTCTAAGCAGCCAGGTAAGTTTGTTTCAGGTGCGAAGAGATCATGAAGGAAAGCATCATGGCATAAACACAGAGAACGCTGGAGAAACTCAGCAGGTTTGCAGCGTCCGTGGAGAGAGAAACAGAACCTGGCGTGTCTGGCATGACTTTCTCAGAACTGAGTTTCTCCAGTGTTTTCTGTGTTTGTTTCAGATTTCCAGCATCCACGCTATTTTCCTTTCATTAAAGCGTCATGGCAATTGCCTGGGAAACATGCACACACCTGCATAAATATTTTTTTGTGGTTGCATGCCAAATGCATATCAATGGATTTGATGAATAATCCTCAGGGATCTATGGATGTCACACATGCATCCAAGACATACTGAGCCCATCAGAAACCAGCCAGAAACGAATACCTGAACACACTATCATCTTGTTTGGCACCATCACAGCTGAAACCATGTATTAAATTCCCTCATAGAACATGGATGTCACTGGCAGGGCCAGCATTTATTACCCATCCCTAGTTGCCCTTGAGAAGTTGGTGGTCAGCTGCTTTCTTGACCTGCTACAGTCCATGAGCTAGAGGTACATCCATAATGCACTTACAGAGGGAGGGAATTCCAGGATTTGACCCAGCGACAGTGAAGGAATGACGATATATTTCTGAGTTAGGATGTTGAGTGGCTTGGAGGAGAACTTGCAGGTGGTGGTGTTCTCACGTGTCTGCTGTCCTTGCCCTTCTATGTGGAAGTGGTCATGCGTTTGGAAGGGGCTGTCTAAGGGTCTTTGGCACAGTCCTGCAGTACATTTTGTAGATAGTACACACTGCTGCTATTGAGGGGCTGCTTTGTCCTGGATGGTGTCAAGCTTCTTGAATGTTGTTGGAGCTGCAACCATCCAGGCAAGCTGGGAGTATTCCATCATCCTTGCAGATGATGGACAGGTCTTAGGGAGTCCAGAAGTGAGTTACATGTTGCATGATGCCTAGCCTCTGCATTGTTCTTGTAGATGCGTATTTATCTGGCTAGACCAATTCAATTTCTGGTCAATGATAAACCCCACATTTTTGATGCTGAGGTGATGGCAATGCCATGGTTTGATTTTCTATTTTTTCAGATTGTCAAGGTCTGGTAGTTGTATGGTGTCGATGTTACTTGCTAATTGCCAGCCCAAACTGAGCTGCATTTTTACATGGAGGTGTTTCTTTATCTGGGAAGTTGTGAATGGTGCATTGTGGAGTCATCAGTCAACATCCCAGCTCTGATCTTATGATGGAGGGAATGTCATTTTTGAAGTAGCTGAGGGTAGTTGGGCCTAGGATACTACCCTGAGGGTACTACCCTTCCCTGCAGAGATGTCCTGGAGCTGAAATGATTGATGTCCAACAACCATGTCCATCTTCTTTTGCTCCAGGTAGGACCCCAGTCAATGGAGACTTCTTCATCGGATTCCCATAGATTCTAGTTGTGCTAGGATTGCTTGATGCTATACTCAGTCAAACATGGCCTTGATGTAAATGGCAGTCTCACCTTTACAAACATGTGTATTAGGACCTGGAGTAGACTGTTTAGCTATTGAGCCCTGTCCTTCATTTAATAAGATCATGGCTGATCTGATCATGGCCCCAACTCCACATTTTTGGCACCACTGATAATTTTTGACTGCCTTGTTAGTCAAGAATTAGTCAAACTCTGACTTAGAAATGTTCCTTGATCCTGCCTCCACTGTTCTCTGGGGAAGAAAATTCCACAGACTCAAGACATCTTAAGAGGATAAAATCTCTCCACTCTATCTTAAAAGTGACGTCCCTTGTTATGAAGTAGTAACCCCTAGTTTTAATATTCCTGGAAGACAAATCCTTTCAGCATCCACTCTGTTTTTTCCCTAAGGAGATTGTATAATTCAATAAGATCACCCTTCATTCATCTACATTCCAATGGATACAAATCTAACCTGCCCAACCTTTCCTCGTAAGACACCCGCCTTATTCCATGAATCAGCAAAGTGAACTCTTTCTGAACTGCATGAAGTTGAGACCTTCCTAAAATAAGGAGACCAAAACAGTTTAGATGTGGTCTCACCAATGCCCTGTAGCTAAACTCCTCTTTTTCTTTATGCATTCATAACTGGGGCAGCACTGTGGCTCAGTGGTTAGCATTGCTGCCTCACAGCACCAGGGACCCAGGTTCAATTTCACCCTCGGTCAATTGTCTGTGTGGAGTTTGCACATTCTCCCTGTGTCTGTGTGGGTTTCCTCCGGGTGCTCTGGTTTCCTCACATAGTCAAAGATGTGCAGGCTTGGTAGATTGGCCATGCTAAATTGCCCACAGTGTTCAGGGATGTGTAGATTAGGGGGATGGGTCTGGGTGAGATGTTCCGAGGGTTGGTGTGGACTTGTTAGGCCGAAGGGCCTGTTTCCACACTCTAGGGATTCTATGATTTTTGGGCTGAGGGTGTCACTGGCTAGTCCAGCACTTATTGCCCATCACTAATTGCACAGAAGGCAGTTAAGAGTCAACCACATTGCCATGGGCTGGAGTCGCATGTAGGCCAGACCAGGTGAGGATGGAAGTTTCCCTCCCTAAAGAACATTAATGAACCAGAGGGGTTTTTATGACAATCAACAATGGATTTATGGTCATCATTAGACTTTTAATTCCAGATTTTTATTGGATTCCAATTCCACCATCTGCCGTGATGAGATTCGAACCCTAGTCCCCAGACCATTACCTGGATCTCTAAATTAGCAGCCTAGCTTTAATACCACTAGGCCATTGCCTCCCCTTTTATATTAAATCTCCCTTGCAATAAATAATATCATCTCATTTGCCTTTCTGATCACTTGCTGAACACACAAACTAACTCTTTGTGATTCATATGATAGACATTGTCATAGAGACCATGAGACGACCTGGATGTTAGGCTTCATTCCTTCGAGTTCCTGAGCTGTTCTGCAGAACTCCATCTGAAATCATCCTCAGTATTAACCTTTTATGACCTTTCAGACCCAAATACAAACCATTTTGTGACATAACAGATGGAGTCGCCTGACATACTGGTTTAGATATGGAAAGAAAACATATCCCATTCTTGTAGGCCCTGAATTCCCTTTTTATAGCCTTCTGTAAGCTGTACCTCTCTGTTGCTCCCGTAGAGCGATAGATCTGTCATGAGCAGTCTGGTCCTGCTGCTGCTGATGTTTTTCTTGGTCATTTACAACCTCATCTGACGTTCAATAAAAGGCAATATAAGTTGCACTAATACTGAACTGATTGAACAGAGCTCCAAACTGCAGATTAGGCCTTAAAGAAATCTCTGCATGTTCACATTTTAGTGTAAACTATCAGCACTGTTATTTTCCCACAAGTAGCCAAGTGCTGCGTATTTATTTGCATATGCCCCTGAGCCTTACGTCAGCCTCCTCACAAATTGGTCCTTTGCTTTCATTGGGTAATTCCACAAAGACCAGGAAATCCAAATTAATGTTACTGAAGTAGGAAAACTGAGAGATTTGAAAGTATTTTTAACTATCGTTCTCCTTACCTTAGAAGGCATCGATCAGTCCTTTCATTGAGGCAGCAATTTACGTGTATATCTTTCAAGTTAATTGACTGTAATCATTGCTTACAACATGGTCATCTCTACACTGGAGAGACCAAATGCAGACTGCGGACTACTTTGTGGAACACCTCTGTTTTGTCTGCAAGCATGATACTGCCTCTCCGGGAGCTTGTCATTTTAATTTTCCATTCCACTTTTATGCTGACATTGCTGTCCTCAGCTTATTTGTGTGTGAATTCATGCTCTGCTAAATTAAAAGAAAGTTGAGGCAATTTGCTCATCATGGATGCAATATGTGACAAAATTGTTAGACCAAGCAGTAAAGGCACCTTGAAAGTCAATTGGAGCAGCTACCGAAGGGACTGATTAAAATCTCTGCTCACTTCAAGTGCATACTGGCTAAATCCCTATTTAGATCCAAATCCATTATTTTTGAAAATATATGTTTGGCTGTTCTGCTTCCTTTGTGAGAAAGGGTGTGGAGTAGTAAATTACTTGTGGGATTGAGAGCAAGTGACAGATAGAAATTCTCTGAACAAACAAACACTGATTACCTAAATAAAAATCTCACATAAAATTACTGGAACAGGTGACTTGAAAGGGTCTGATTTCTGAGAATGACACTTAGATAGACGTTTCATTCCAGAAACAAGGTATTTTTCTTGTGTTTATTAAAACAATAATTATCAAGTTTTCCTGGAAAAGCCATATCCCCAGAAGGAGAAGAAGGAAATTTATGCAGTAGAAATCTACACTGTAGGAATGTTAGGAAAACAATGTCAATAAAGTCACAAAAGCTGGACATGCTCTATAGTATCTAATTTAAGACATGGAATTGAACTGGTGTTACAAAAGTATATTAATTATCCCAGAGTGAGAAATGTTTATTTACTGCATTAGCCTAACCACTCCATTTATCATCACGGATTTTCCTCTTGTTCAACTACATTAGGAAACATTGATTTCTTTTCTTGACCACTCCTGAAATAAGTTCAAGTAGTTTATTGAATAGCTGTATGATATTGTGATGCTGGTTCTTGTTTGGGAGGTAGGAGGTTAAGAGTAGAAATCAAAGACCTGAGAATTGCTGAAAAAAAGGTATATGTTGACAAATCCTTTTATTTTGGACTCATCAGCACAAATGCAAGAATGCCAAATTTCAAAGCAAGCAACAATTTATGCTGTATGAGGAAGGGATCTGACTGGTTAGCAAGTTGACTCAGGTTAGTTGCGATGTTGCTGTGCCAAACACAATAGGGGACTATTGTACCACACGCTTTTGTTTAATTTAAAAAAGTTGCACTAGCTGGACATGCTCCCTGCATTTGAATATATGTCGCTTCCAGCAAACATTAAGTGAACCATACTGTGATCTCCCAAATAAGAATCTTAATTTGGTTGCTAGTGTCTCTATTATCACTCTCAGGACTGTTAAGCAATTACTACCTAATTGTGGAATTAAATCCAACATTAGACATTCTGTTCTGAGTTTTTGCAACACTAACTGTTTGAGAGCAGTATGTATTTTGCATGGTGCAAATAGCCAAGGGATGTGTGGGATATGTGAGTTATAATACTGGCATTGTTCCAGCATTGAAATTCATGCAAATATGTTACAAATATCACATTACTCATTTTTGTGGTGGAGTGACCACTTGTGTTGCCACTGAAATGGCTAGTTTTATCTATTGCTGAAATGTTTGGGATCCCTTATCCTTCCAGAGTAATTTGTGATGCACTTCATAATGTTCAGATCAGAAAACGGCAGCCTTAGATCCATTCAAGAATGTACACGATATACAATGGGCAATGATCTGATCGGGGGAGCTGGTATTACACAGGATTGCTTTGTTGTGGCCAAGCTTTTGGTGTCAAGCTTTCATGGTGATCGAATGGCTCATGTCCTATTTATGAGATTGCATTTGCCATGGCTACATCTTAACCAACCAGAGTTGATTTGTCAACCAATAAATACCCATTTTTTTGTGGAGTATATCCTTCGCGTTCTGCACTGGGATTCAGCCTTTTACTCTATGTTGGATGCACATTTGTGCATTACACGAAGTAAAAGAACATAATTAGCTTTTTCAGATGGGTGCAGGAAATTACAAAGCAACAAAGACAGACCATATGCGTCAATAAAACTGGAAAGTGGAATCCAGTGTGGGAAGAGTGAGATGACTCACTTTAAGTCTGGGAAGAATATTTGGAATATTTTCTAATGGAGAGTCTGGAAACTATGGAGGAGAAAAATGAATGAGATCCCCAGGTATGCAAATCACTAAATGTTAGTGCAAATTTAGTGCAAACAAATTTCTACGGCATAAATTTTCTTGTTCTCATTCTGGGGATATGGCTTTTCCAGGAAAACTTGATAACTTAATTATTGCTTTAATAAACACATGAAAAATACCTTGTTTCTGGAATGAAAGGTACATACAGTACTTTTTGGAATGTTGTTATCTCAACAGGTTTGGAATTCAAAAGTCAAAGAATCAGGAAGTGTTTTTTAGACAAATTGCACTGGAAATCTACAATGCTGTTCTGAGGAGCAGTAGATGCAGTATTAATTGAAATGTGAAACACTGAGATCAATATGTTTTTGTTAGCTTAAGGGTATCAAGGGAAATGGAACAAAGATAGGTTAATGGACTCAACCTACAGAGCAGTCATGATCTAATAGAACACCACAATGGACTGGAGGGGGCAGTGACCTATTCTTATGTTTCTATGTAATACTTACTTCTGCTACTTGGTTGACATCAATTTGGCTCTGTTACAAAGATCCTGGAATCAGTTATTTTAATTAGTGTAGTTCTGATTTTTCACTTTAGAGATACAGATAGACCTGCTGTGTAGCTCCAACATTTTAAGGAAGGAAATTAGCTTGCATAGTGCTGTTTCAGTGAGGTCATTGAAGAATGAAGAAATTTCCTGTTATGGCAGATTCTAGAATTAGGGATCACATTTCAAACATCAGGAGTTCCCTTTTTAAGACAGCAATTGGCTGTTTCTTTTTCACCCTTCAGAAGGTCTTGTGTCTCTGGAACTTTTCCAAAAAGTACCTAAACATTTTTAAGGCACAGGTAGGTAGACTATTGTTAAACAAGAGGGTAAAAATGTATCATGGATATGTGGAAATGTGCCTTTGAGGTTACAATTAGATCAACTACGATGTTAAGGAATGGCTGAGTAATCTCAAGGGGCTATTTGGTGTAATCCAGCTTGTATTTCATAGGTTTGTATGTTTGCATGTAACACAGGGAGCAAACCACAGTGCTGCATCCTCCAGTGACTGTAAGTAATGCAACACATTGAAGTTTATATTTCTCTATGTTCATTTTTGTATTTAAACATATAAATAATAGATTCCAAACAATTTAAAACCAACACTTTCATGTAGCAATGCTTGTGTTAAATGTTTGTATTCAGTGAGTTTTTTCACTTGTGTAACTGTGTGATTTCAGCCTTGAAGGCAAAGACCATTGGGACAAATTACCATTTGGAGGACAGCATGTAATATGGTTATGCTGTCTGACCAAACTCAGATCGAGATGAACCATCCTGAGTGACAGACTTCAGTTTCATATTCCTGGGGAGTTGGAAAATTATTTTAGCACTCATCAACAAACTTGCCAATTGAGTGGGGAGAGATTCTCAATTTCAAATATTATTCTGTAGGACTCAGCCAGGAATGCTAGGCTGTGGATGAGACCGTTGTGAGGGGTGTGAGGCAAGGGGGTTGGAGGGTATACAATTGTCTATTTGGGTCAGCAGTAAGCTGAAAGATATTTGTACCTCTCTCCCTAAGAAACAAAGCTTCTGCTTATTCCACTGTAAATGTAATAACCCAGAAAACTAATAACTTTACCTCATGCACACACACACAAATACCTTACTAAAATTCTACCTCCCTAAACCTTGCCAAAATATCACTGAAATAAACCATAAAATCTCTAGGGCAGATTTTTAACAATGACTGCATTTGAATATACCTGCTTGAAATTGTGTTTTATTCAGCAACACATTTTCTGAAGCATATGAGTTAACTATTGCAAATTACGACCTTAGAAGAAATGTTTCCATAGGAGCAGCTCTGCAAAGATTGCTAGTGCTCTCCATGTGGTTTGTGTTCTTTGTAGGATAGAACCAGTAGGAGACCATTTAAATAAGAGAGCATGCGCAGAATCACACAGGCACAGTTACTAAAAAATAATGTTCCCCATTTTTTTATGCACAGGCTACAAGGCTTCTTTAATGATGTGATGTGAGTACTGGTGCATTTGGAAATAATTAGCTCATCTCATTTATATTACAGCTCAGCCTCAAAAGTGAGTCTTCCTCCAAATGCAGTATAATTATATAAATATAAGACAAAATACTGTATTAAAAATCTAAATTATTTCACTTTGAAAAATGCCAAATATGAAGAACTAAACGTTTATGGTAAAAACCCTCTGCACTTACAATGAAAAATCAAACAATGGCAGAAAAGTTGAAATATGTCTGAATCTCTTTGACTTTGGGATCTCCTGGAGGGATAAGGTTTAACTAAACAGAATTACAACTGCTGGCACTAATTTTACCGTAACTGTACATTTTATTTATTTCAAAGTATAAGAAAGGATCACTTTTCTTTTAGCACACTTAAAGTTCAATCAGCAACAACAAACCCTTAGGATACTTCATCTGAATTTTACCATATGTAAAATTATAGGGCCTAAGATTAAAATACCTGATGACTTTTTATACACAAAGATTGATGATCCAAGGATAAAGTGAATGCAATTCTTGGAAACTAGTGCAATTTTCCACTATTTGTCAAAATTAACTGAGCAGTTATGTAAAATACACTTAACACCTGGCAAAAAGTGAGAATCAAAAGGAGGTCTGGTGACACAATCAATTTATGACAGATCATATACAATGGAAATTTATGTCGCAGTGCTGGCAATTTAGGCAGCTACATAATCATCTTGCACATATGGGCCTGGGCCTTGTACAGAAAAGAGAAGCTCAGGTCTCGGGGTAGTTATGCCATTCCTAATTCAGTTACATTAATAAATTTAATACAATTTATGTAATTATTTGCCCAGTGGAGCCACAACATAAGTGTCTTGGTGATCATCATAATACCGTCATTATAATGCCTGCTTCTAGAGAATGAGCTTACATTCAGACGATGTAAAACCAAGTAGAAATATTAAAAGCAAGGTTTATGCAATAATTGGTCTGTGCATATGTTGGTGGATTATCCAAAAGCAGGTTTTCAACAAAGCAACTAGAATACTTGAATCCATCAGCATGAGTTCAGTCACAATCGCGTCTGTACAGCAGCATGGAATTTTAAAGAGTAGCTAATCAGCTAACAATGGAATTAAGCCAAAAGGATTGCAGCACGATACCAATTGTAAAACCAGGAGGAGACTCAGAATGTATACATGAACTAGAGGAATTTTAACTTTGATCTATATCTTGTAATAACATTCCACTGGAGTGACTGGACCCATGTTATTAGTTTTTCACACTCCAAAGATTCAGTACTAAGAAATAGGTTTGAACACATCTACTGAATCAAATGTGAAATATATTCTATTTGAATGCTACAAATACTCAGAAAGAACAGAGATTTGGTTCACTCTTTTAGAAAGAAAAGTTTTTCTACATGATTATTTTGCATCTGCCAATCAAAACGATGGTTGATGATCATTGTCCATCCAATGAATTATGTGATATTTGAATGTGATATTTGACAGCAACATTGACAGAAAACTGCTCAGCCGCAATCAGCCAATGTATAATTTTTGACAGTCTATAATCAAGTAAATAACATATTAATTTCAATATAACCGTTGAATTTGTGAATCTTGATTTACAGCTCTGGATTCCCCGTGTATGGTACTCTAACAAAAAGGAACTGCTTGATAGTCAAACATTATGATGGAGTTTACACTGGGTGAATCTGCAACACAAGTAAATGGGAGGCTAGAAATGAAAAGATGAGAGATTGTATAATGAGAAAAATAGTGCCTACAATGCCTGCATAGTTGCAAGAAATTTTTAACGATGCATGATGATTAAAATTAATTCATTGTTGCTGATTGCATAAGAATGGAAGAATTTCAAATTTTTAAAAGAAAGCTGGTGCTTCTGGTTTTTGAGTTAGTAACCTGTGCAGTTTCTGTGTGTCCACACCTGGAGTACTGTGTGCAGTTCTGGTCACCTCACTATAAAAGGATGTGATTGCACTGGAAGAGGGGATTCTACCAGGATGCCGCTTTCAATGGAGCAGCTCAGCTGTGGAGAGAGAATGATCAGGCTTGGGCAGTTTTCTTTCAGGCTGAGAAGCCTGAAGGTTGACCTGAGATAGTAGGAACTGCAGATGCTGGAGAATCTGAGATAACGAGGTGTAGAGCTGGATGAACACAGCAAGCCAAGCAGCATCAGAGGAGCCGGAAGGCTGACGTTTTGGGCCTAGACCCTTCTTCTGAAGAAGGGTCTAGGCCCGAAACGTCGGCCTTCCTGCTCGTCTGATGCTGCTTGGTCTGCTGTGTTCGTCCAGCTCTACACCTCGTTATCTTTGAGGGTTGGCCTGATTGAGGTGCATAAGATGAGGGCTGCGGAGAGGGTGGATAGGAAGCAGCTGTTCCCTTTAGTCAAAGGGTCAGTTACGGGGAAGCATAATTTTAAGGTGAAGAGCAGGAGGTTTATAGGGGTTTTAAGGAAATATTCTTTCAGCCACAGGGTGGTAGAGTTCTGGAATGCACTGTGGAAAACCTCACAACCTTTAAAAGTTATGTGAATGTACACTCAAAAAGTCACAACATTCAAGTGCTGAAAAGTGGAACTGGTCTGGATAAGTCAGCACAAATCTGATGGCCTGAAGGGCCTCTTCTGTGTTATAGGAGTCTACAAGTCTATGAAAGTTATTAATTAAACTTTCAGTATTTCTGTAGCCCTGATGATTTCTTTAGAAGCGGTTTTTGAAGTCTGGTTTTAGAATGAATGGGCTTGTCTGCTTCACTAGTCAATAGTTTTTGTTTATTTTAGTCTTTTTCACAACTCAGCAAGGAAAATAATGGGGCCTCAAGGTTTGTTACAAACTTCTGGAACTTGTTTTTTTATAAAGTTAAGGCAAATACCCATAATCTAGAGAGGAGGGCTTTTGATTTCAGTCTTACACAGATCAGAACCTTACCAGGCAATGTTGACGCTGGTGAGCTGAGTGGTACAATGGGGTGAGATGGTAGTCTCGATGTCAAGATCATCTTTCTGCAACTCCTCCACTTTGCTCAAGTAGTGTGGTAAGATTCTTTCCAGGAAACAGCAAGTCCCCATTTGAGATTCTTTATTTCTTGTTAAACAGTTTGTTAACAGCTCAACTCACAATCTTACCAAATTCGCCAGACAAATTAACCATTGGGAAAACTCAAGTTGGAAACCAGAGCAGGTTCTTAGTGGGTTCAATTTTCCACTTACTCAAAAACATCCCCTTGTTGGACACTAGGCACCAGCATTTCTGGTGCCAGTCACATGCGCAACATGCCCATGGATAATGGCATTCAACCACCCCTAAAGAACCCTCATCGTACATCTCTGATCCACTCACAGGATGATTCTGCACTTCAATGCTTTATCTCAGAATGGACCAATAACTCTCATTTAATGCTGCAGCAAGGACACCATATGCTCAGGGACATGTATCCAGCTCATGAACTGGACTAGGTTGTATCTCCAGGCTCTTCACTTACTCTTACAGTGCTCAACCACTCTGAGCCTACCTAGCTGCTCATGTTATCCCTGCCTTGCCTTACCTTTTTATACTCTTCATCCCCAGCCAGAGATGCCAGCCTTATATTGCTGTTGTCTTGCCTTGCCATTTTGGGCAGTCACAAAGCCAGTAAGCTTGCCATAGTTGTCAGGAGACCTCAGTCATATCAAAGGGGTAGCTTTTGCTCAGGGGATCCCAATGCTGTAAGTCAAGGTCATCCTGCATCGCCAGTCCAGGCCCTGCTTGGGGTGGCCAGAGTCAGGATTCTTTTTTCATAATGGGTTAGGAGCTGAGTGGCAGAAAGTACACCACCTGTTTTAAGTCTTTCTGTCCTGTTGTGGGCTGTCTTGTTCCAGGAATGAGAGATAAACAGGTATTACAGAAGCTGAAAATATGTGGCACAGCTATTACTGTAGTGCATGTGAGGAGATTACCTGTGTGAGTGAGTAGGTAGCGCCGAGGGCAAGCAAGGTTAGTGGTGCAGCAATTTTGGGTGGATGATAGTGAATGGGAAAAAAAACGTTGTATACATTAGTGAGAGTGGGAAAGCATGATAAGTCATGTCCCAGGACAGGCCCAGCAGAGGTGATGGCACTGTTTATACAATTGGGAAAGAGTCTACCTAGGAGACCTCAACATTGATTCCAGATGCCTTGAAGTCTCATGTCAAAGAATGGCAGAGTTGCCAGTCTTCAGCCAGTTTGATTCACTCCACAACATATCAAGAAATGATTTGAGGTACTGGAAACTGCAAAGGGAATGGCAACATACCAGCAACAGTACCGAATGTATGTTGCTCCAGGACTTGTGCGCCCCTAATAATGCTGATCCAGTACAGCTCAAACACTGGTGTCTACCCAGCAATGTGGAAAATTACCCAGATATGTCCTGTGCACAAAAATCAGGACAAGTCCAAGCAGATCAATTACAGACCCATCAGTCTCTTCTCAAACATCACTAAAGTGATGGAATGTGTCATCAACAGTGCTATCAAGCAGCACGGCTCAGTGACGCTCAGTTTGGGTTTGGCCAGGGCCACTCAGCTCCTGATCTCATTACAGCCTTGGTTCAAACATGTACAAAAGAGCTGAATTCCAGAGGTGAGGTGAGAGTGACTGCCCTGGATATCAAGGCTGCATTTGACCGAGTGTGGCATCAAGGACCCCTAGCAAAACTGAAATCAATTTGTATCAGGGGAAATCTCTCCACTGATTGGAGTCATACCTGGCAGAAATGAAGATGGCTGTGGTTGTTGGAGGTCAGCCACCTCAGTTCCAGGACATCAGTACAGAGTTCCTCAGGGTCATGACCTAGGTTCAACCATCTTTAGCTACTTTATCAATAACCTTCCATCAACATAAGGTCAGAAGTGGGGATGTTCACTGATGACTGCACAATGTTCAACAACCTTCATGACTCATAGAGATAGCAGTGCTAATCACTGAACCACCATATCGCCTCATAAGGAAAATGGGAACTCCTTTGACTCCTTAGCTACTGAAGCAGTTAATGTTAAAATGCTACAAGAGCTGGGCAATATCCAGGTTAAGGCTGATAAAAGGCAAGTAGCATTAGTGCCACACAAATTCCAGGCAATGACAATCTCATACAAGAAAGAATCTATTTTCCCTTGACATTGAATGGTATTACCATCACTGAATGCTACCCACCCCCACTTCATTAGCATGCTGGGTGTTACAATTGACCAGAAACTGAACTAGAATTGCCATACAAATACAGTGACTGCAAAAGCAGATCAAAGGCTTGTAATCCTACAATGAGTAACTGACACCCCAAATCCTGTCCACTATCTACAAGGCCCAAGTCAGTGGAGTGATGGAATACTCCCCACTTGCCTAGATGAGTGCCACTCAAACAATATTTAAGAAGCTTAACACCATTCAGGGCAAAGCAGCCCACTTGAGTGGCAGCGCATCCACAAACATTTACTGATATACTGCGGAAATTCACCAAAGATCCTAAGCCAGTCCTTTCCAAACCCAAAACAGCTACCATCTTGAAGGACAAGGGCAACAGATACATGGGGACACCATGACTTGCAAATTCCCCTCCAAGCTAGTCACCAGCAAAGCAGTGCAACACACAGAGCCTGGCAGCCTCCAACAGTGAGCACTAAGTGTTTGAGCATTAAGAAAAGAAGCTAATTGTGATAACATACATTCTGTGTGGATGTGTATATTTCCTTATATGCAAAATGTGTTGGCAGAATCATGAAAGTATTAGGTGTTCCTGAACTCCTGTTCTTAGGAACCCTCTTAAATCTTGTTTGATGGAGCTTGTCTTGTGATGTCAGTTAACTCTCTCAGGTACTGACTGCCTGATACAATATTTTTGTAGTTGCAGTATTTATATGGCTGGTTCACCTCAGTTTCTGGTCAATGGTCAAGATAACCTCCCCCTCCCTGATGCCACATAATGTCTGCACTTTAGATTCTACTTTTTCAACAGATGCACGTACTGATGAAATAATTGTCTCAAATTTTGATAGGGCTAGCATTAGATCCATAGCCTCTAATATGCTGAGGTGAGGATACAATCCACATTGACATCTGTTTTTTATTTCACTTTAAAATTAAAATGAAATTACAACTGAGGAATTTTTAAAACTCAGTTCTGGTTCCCACTCTGCCTAATACTTTCATTCATCAACTCCTTTATTTTATTACATTTTGAAATTTTACTTAAAATTTATCTATGTCAGATTTTAATTGAATGAAAATTCAGCACACTTTTGTGCTTTTATCCACTACATATTTATTTTTATCTTTATCCTCCAGATCTAATTAGTTAAACACTAAACTCAAGTATGTAATCAATTACAATCTGAAATTAGTTATAATCACTTAGCTGTAGCTCATTGCTCTCCAGCACTGCTCTGACGTCACTTTTTCAGATGTAGATTTTTTTTCAGATTCTTCCCTGTGTCGCAGGGAGAACTCTACTCAGCCTGTGATTCGTGAGTGCTGTTCTCTGCTCCAATAATTAGGTCCCCTGTTCTCCATTCTTCTCATACATCTTTCAACATATACCATCTTTTAACATAACTTCTATTCCTTTCTCTATCATGTATTTTTCTAACTTCCCCTTAATTGTATCAACGCTATTTGCCTCAATAATTCTTTGCGGCAGTATCCTCCATATTCCAACCCGCCTCTTCTAACTATATTTCTTCTGAACTCCCTATTAAATTCATTACTGATTGTCTCATATTTATGGTCCCTAGTTTTGGTCTCATTAATTACTATACATTCTAAGCAACCAATTCATGAACTATCAGGCCACCAATCCAACCAAGCCCCTGACATTCAACCCCAGCCTCTTATTTTAACTACCCCAGTTCACTTCACAAGAGAGGACACCCAATAGCTTACAGCTCCATATTTTGCTGAATCAGTTCTATGCAGCATGTGTCCCTGTACAAGTCTTTGTTATATAGTAGTTGATTTAATACATACTCTGTCTCCAGCGACAACACTCTGCCTGAGGGTGGGCCTGTGTTAGAGAGCATTTGCTTGGTGTAAATTTCTTGACAGGAGAGCTAGATGGTAGGGATCAAGCCAGATGAAGTGGACGCACAGTGAGTTCCACTTGAATGCTGTTCAAATGGATGCTGCAGGAAGAAAGGCAGGTTTTTTTTTGAATGTTTTCCAATTATTGAGAAAAAAATGAGATACAGGGCATCAAAAAGTCAATTTACTTTATCAATAATGTTAACAAACAACAAAAATTATACAACTCATCATTATGTCAGTACTACACTAGCACAATTTATTAGTGATTAGCCTTTGAACATCACAAGTGGAAATTGATTGACGCCAGTAGTGCAAAATAAACTCATAGCAATTTAGCAGCTTATTTTTCTCTAATCCAGTTTCTACTTTCCATTGACTTGGAAAATATTATCAAGATTCTGAATTTCAAACCATGTAAAAATGATAGTGAGATGATGAAATGAGTCTCCCAATAGAGTTTGAAGGCTTGTTCTTTGAACTTCAGTGGATATTGATTTGCTATAAGCCTATTTCATGCCAATGGTGTAGAACAATTTCACTCTCTATATCGAGACAACATTTTACATTAGGAATATTATTCTACTGCTATATCTATAAAATGACAGGATTATTGGAAGGGAATGGAGTAAAATAATCAAGACTTCCTGATGAGATTCCTGGTGCCTTTCCAAATAAAAGCAATCATTCCAATAGTATAACTTGCAAATAACCTGGTTAACGTCTACATGTATGAGAGGAGGTGAACAACTTTGTTTACTTCAATACATATGTGCATTTCTCTGTAATGACAGTTGTAGCAATGATTGCATGGGAGATTGTGTTTATTTACGCATGGATGACCCACACAACAAGATGCGAGATGTCAAATGTCTCTAATTTAACCAGTCCTGACACTGACGCACAAATTATTTTCAGGTAAGTGTACAGGCTAAACTTGTATTTAGCATTGAGAGATTGAGTTTCAGTTGATACTGACTCTTTTTCGTTTTGACTGTCATTGCATTTATAATTTTGTAACTATAATAATTGTTTCAGGATGTTGCAGATCACAAAAATATTCCGATTGTATTCGAATGTATACAAGAAGATTCTCACAATATCTTAAATCACGTGAGAAACAAAGGGATACCAACATCACCATACAGTTGTGTTAACAGTGTGCAGTTCTGGGAGCCACGCTATCAGAAAGATGTGATTGCTTTGAAGGGACTGCAGGGGAGAGTCACCACGCTGTTACCTGGGCTGGAGCATTTTAACAATGAAGAAGGCTGGAGAGTCTTGAGCTGTTTCTTTAGAGCACAAGGGGCTGAAGAGGGACTTGATTGAAATATATAAGATTGTCAGGAGCATGGAAAGGGGGTGTAAGGAAGCAGTCATTAATGCTTAGTTAACTTAAGGGTCAATAATAAGGGGACATCATTTTAAGGTGTTGAGCAAGAATGTTTGGAGGAAATATGAGGAAAAATAGGGGCAATGGGGGCCTGGAATGCATTACTTGTGAGCAGATAGAGACAAGAAATGTCATAGCCTTTAAAAATTACATGGAGATACCATAACATTCAAAGTTATGAGCCAGATGCTGGAAAGTGGGATTTGTGTAGATAGGTGTGTGCAGATTTTATGGGCTGAAGGAATTCTCTTTTGTGCTGTAGGACTCTATTACTGTAAAAGGTCTATGAAATTAGTAGAAATTCTAAATATATTATTCCTTGAAAAACACTTGCTAATTGTGTTGTAATGATCTGCAAGGATCTTGACTTATTTCCTTCAGTATTTCTTTGGTATAAGGTGCATCAACAATAGCTAATGCTCAATATTTGATAGATTATATCAACTTTGATTGTCAGAAGGGTGGATGATTCAATACTTCACAATTAATATCTTAGCTGTGAGGCTGTTCATGTGTGATCATGAAAGAAAAAAACAACGAGCCTCAAAAGTTAACTCAGTCTTTGTGAAAATAAACAGTCTGGCCTGCTGAATATTTCCAGCATTTTCTACTTTTGTGTCAGATTTCCTGCACCTGTAGTATTTTGTTTTTATTTAAACTTGTATACAATGCTGCGGTATTAGTTTTATTGGCTTTTTTGGTCTATGTACTTTGTACACTAATTAAAAATATATGACAGTGCACAATGTAATACTATTTATTGAATACAGTTTTGAATGGTGAACATCCTTTTGAAAATTACTCCCCAGGGGTATAATTCTGAAGGCAACAGATTTCTCACATTTCATCAATATATCTTGTTCATGGTGTAAATTAAGTTGAGAGTGTTGTGGAGCTATTTGTGCAAGATATCAAAGTTCAGTCTAATCCTGTCCTTAGCTGGATCACAATCAGAAGGAGAAACCTGACTGATTTTCTTCTCTTTAGTTTTCCATCATTGAGGCCAGTCTTACCTTTGAGCTCCTGACATTAGCTAATACAGCACATACTAGAGAAATAACATTTTGCCAGTTTTTATAGTCCAGTAACACACCAGCATTTCACTAATCACCAGCAATGCAAGTTGGAGGGGAAATTATGCATTAGTGGTGAAGTATTATCTGAAGAGCTGACCAATTGAGATGATAACAGCATAAATCATTATTACCAGGCAAAGCTTTATAAAACGATATGCAGACTGATCTATACCATTCTCACCAATCTTTCCTATAATGTCGACGAGCTTAAACAGAAAATTGTGCTGTTTAAGCTGCTTATTGCATTATTAAAAGGTTCCTGGCAGACTTGAAGCTTAATGCATACAAAGTGACTAGTTTGTTTTACATTGGAAACTTCTGATTTGCAAGGTAAAAATTCCTAACCATGCTCTTTTAAAGGAGTTACATTGGTTCCCATCATATTTGACCTAATGCTTAAAATGTCCTTTGCTGTAATAATTTTCTGTTTCTCTTGAATGTCCTGTCTCACCACTTGCAAGTTTAATGTAAGGCGAGATTTTGTAGTGTGTAATGAATTGACAATTACATTGTCTTATTCATTTTTATTCCTTTGTGCTGAGCAAAAAAAACCCCTTAGGTGTTAAATATTCAACAAATACATAAAAATGAAGTGAAAAGTAAATTGTTGAATATTTATTACTTCCCTGAATGCATATCAGAATAATCACTTGATATTAAAAATAAAATAGACCAGTTCCTTTAAAAAACTCATTGCAATAGCAATTTACATCCCAGGAGTAAACTGTCAATAGACAAGACTGACAGTCATTCAAGGAGAATTTCAGCATCAGTCAAAATGCAATACGAAATACACGAAAGTGAAATATTTTTCACTCTGTGAGGTTGAAATTGACCCATGCTGTCAACAAATTGGCTCATACAAAAAAGGTTCAAAGAAGTCTAATTTGGGGAGCAATTTTCTGTGCTTAAATAACCCCTGAAGGCCATATGCCCGAGTGCCTCAGGTTGCAAGTAAGTAGTGAAATAGAAGGTGTAGACTCAATACATGTTTAAAATTGAGCTTCAGTTCTCAGATCTCTGCTTTTAACAAACTGTTTAAGTCCTTCAATAGGCTTTACACCAGCAATATTCATATAACATGTACAAGATGCCTGACACTTACAAAATTGTTCAAACTGAAAGCAGTGACCAACACCCAATATACATGCAAATTTTGTATGGTTATCCTACTGTTAAATTTGCCATTGTTGCATTCCTGTTATAGTAGAAAACACAAATAATGAATGGACAGGGGAAGAAATTCAATTAAGAGAATCAAGTTGTAGATTTTGCATTGTTATGTGTCCTGTAGATCAGTCATCTTAATAATACTTAGTGTCATTTGATCATTATTTTTGACAAACCAGTGACAGGGCAGCAATATTGATGTTTTATTAGAAGCAACTTCTACCATTGTTTCAGCCAACAGCATAAATGGATAGGCAAACCTGATTTACACAAAGGTGTTCCTCATGCTGCAGTAACCAAGGGGTTGAAAATCCACATTTTTCGAATAAATTCTCCATTGGGACTATCCACCTTGGTCTAGAGTCCAGAGTCAGTGGAGTTTCAGAAATTCATACCTATATTGAACATTCGCATTTCCCCAGGAGAATATCTCATGAGTCTACCTCTTTCTAGAGGCATGAAATCAACAGGTCAATGTCACATCAGTAAAGTTTGTAAGTCCCAATTCTTGCTAATAAACTTAAAGTTTTTCCTTAAGGCAGCTAAATTTAAAAAAAAGCAAGAGACAGAGAAGACATGCTATACAATTTATTTCAGAATTTTAAGTTGCAACACGGTCCTGGATCTCCGTATAAATGTTGATGGGTAGTGGAGAACAAAGGTGGAGGAATGGAATGGAGTATCCTGCCACTATTCATGTTCCTGGTATCTTTGGTACACTGAGGAGACAGATAACTTCCACCAATTGGAATTAAGCGAGAGATCCAAACTAACCACAAGGATGCCTGCCATTTGTGGCAAGGTCTACATGACATAATGGGCTACAAAGTGATGCAGAACAGAATAACAGACAAAAATACATCCCTTTGGATGCACTCAATGTATTTTACCTTTGTTTGGTACAGGAGGTCAGTGAAACAGTGATACCTGCCCTGAAAGCCTGGATGCACATGTTCCCTCAGCCACTGCTGCAGATGTCAGATCAATCTTCTTGAGAGTGAACCCACGGAAAGCAATTGATCCAGATGGAGTTCCCATCCATGCACTCTGATCCTGCGCATACCAGCTGGTGGGAGCATTCACTGACATCTTTATCTTCTCCTTACTACGATCTGAAGTCCACACCTGTTTCAAGAAGACCACTATCATCCTACTACCAAAGAAGACACATGCAACGTGCTTCAATGACTACCGCCTGGTGTCTCTGACCTCCGTAATTATGAAGTGCTTCAAGAGGTTAGTCATGGGTCATATCAACTCCATCCTCTCATTCTTCTTTGATCCCTTGCAATTCACCTAATGGCACAACAAGTCCACGGCAGATGCCATTTCCGTGGCCCTACACTCAACTCTGGAACATCTGGGTAACAAGGATACCTACTCCAGGCTCCTACTCATTGACTACAGCTCCGCCTTCAGCATTATAATTCCAACCAAACTAATCTCAAAACTCTGACACCTCAGTCTCTGGCCCACTCACTGCTGCTGGATCCTCGACTTCCTGGCCCGCAGACTGTAATCAGTGAGAGTAGGCGACAGCACCTCCTCCGTAATAATCCTCAACAACGGGGCCCCGCAAGGCAACATAGTCAGCCCCCTACTGTACTCCCTATACACTCATAACTATGTTGCCAAATTTTGTCTGACCTCTATCTACAAGTTTGCTGACACCGCTGTTGTAGGTCGGATATCAAACAATGATAAGACAGAACACAGAAAAGAGAGAGAGTGCTTGGTGGTGCAGTATAAAGATAACAATCTCTCCCTCAATGTCAGCAAAATGAAACAGCTGGTCACTGACTCCAGGGAGCAAAGTAGAGGGCACGTCCCTGTCTACATCAATGAAGCTGAGGTGGAGATGGTTGAAAGCATCAAGTTCTTTGGAGTGATGATCACCAACAATCTGTCCTGGTCCACCACATTGATGCGACGGTCAAGAAAGCACAACAGGAGGCTAAGGAAATTCAGCATGTCTATAAAGAGTCTTACCAATTTTTATAGATGCACCATAGAAACTATTCAATCCGGGTTCATCATAGTTTGGTATGGCAATTGCTCTGCCCAGGACCATAAGAAACTACGGAGAGTTGTGAACACAGCCCAGACAATCATGCAAGACAACCTTCCATCCATTGACTCCATCTATACTTCTCGCTGCCTCGGGAAGGCAGCTAGTATAATCAAAGACCCCTCCCATCCTGGTTATAATCTCTTCCAACCTCTTCCATCAGGCAGAAGATGCAAAAGCTTTAACACACATAACAACAAATTCAAGAACAGCTTCTTCCCAGCAGTTATTAGACTTCTGAATGGTACTCTCAAATTTCAAATTTAATGTTGACCTCTGTCTTTGTGCACCTCCTCTTCAGCATAACATTGTATTCCTCGCTCTGTTCTATTACTCTTATGCACTTTGCATGGTGCAATCTGCTTGTACCTCAAGCAAAATAAAACCTTTTATTGTAGCTAGGTACATGTGACAGTAATAAATCAAATAAATCAAATTAAATATCTTTATCTTTTATCTTGTTCCATTGTGGTACCAGAAGTTGGATCCCTTTCACAGTTCCGTGGTGTCTGTAACCTACTTGTTCTTATTGTTTCAGCGTGGTACTGAGGAGATGTTGGATTAGAAAGTTGATCATGAGTAACTTTCAGTACAGACATAAAATGGGCACTAATGGATCTAATATGGTGAATATTGTGTGACTGTACACTCTGACGTAGGCATGTCTTAGAGGCTTCAAAAGTGCAATCTGTGTCTCTTCTCTGATCGAGTTAACCTATTTTGTATTATCAAAGAGCAAAATGCTTGCTTGACTCCATCTTTACAAAATTCATTTATCCTGAACCCACATTTTAAAAAAAAAACAACTCTTCCTTTGGCTCATCTGTGGTTTACTTGACATTTGCAAACCAGTTTGTAGGCTGTCATTTTTTGGATGATACATTGAACTGAGATATTTATTGTTTGCCTGCTCTGGTGGTTGGTCCAAATTGTGCCAGTGTGTTAGCGATGACTCAGTTGATGGCATTATTGCCTCTGAATCAGAGCATTGAAGCTTCAGATCCCACTGCAGCAAGTGAACATAGAAATCTAAGCTGTCAGTGCAGTCCTGATGCTGTCTTTTGGATGCCACATTAAACCAAGGTTTATCTTAATCTAAGACTTGCCTGTCCTCTTGATCGAACGTAAAAGATCTTTTAGCACTATTTGAAAGAAGAAAAGCAGAGTTATCCCAGATGTACGTACCAATAATTAATTCCTCAATCAACATTACAAAACCAGATTCCTGGCCATGATTTTGCAAGCCCCATTGAGACCTATAACTTTGAAAAAGAGATGAGTTTTTCAGTCACTAACATCAATAACGAAACAACATGATTTCACATTTTAAGACTTTTAATGCAATAGACAAATTAAAAGGCACATAATTAAACTTAACAGACAATTAACAGATCAAAGTAAAGTCCCTTCCACATTAACTAACACAATTAAAGTAATCCTATAATGACTTCCACTGCACATCTGGCAGATTTATAACATTAGAAGAACAAGTGCCAGGTTACAAATACAGAGTGATGAGGAAACTCAGCAGATCCAACAGCATCTGTGCTGCGAAAGAGAGTCAAAATTTTGAGTATGCTATATTCATCTTCGGAACTAATGATGAGGAGTGCGTGTATCCTATGATGGTAGATGGTGAGATTTAAATACAATAAAAGTCTGGAATAAAATGCTAGTTTACTGCCAACGTGACCACTGTCAATTGTTGTAGCAGCTAATCCAGCTCTCTAGGGGAGGAAATCTGCCATCCTTATCCAGGCTGCGTACACGTGACTCCAGACACTCAGCAATGTGGTTGACTGGCAGTTAGGGATAGGCAATAAATATTGGCTTGGCTATCATCAGTATCATACTGCAGATAAATTTTAAGAATACCAAACAGTTTATGAAAAGTCGCAGTCATATGCAGTCTGCCATTTTCTGGTTAAATGGTGAGATAAGCTGTTCTGGGGCTCAATGATAACATTCTCATCTCTGAGTCTTAAGTTTACAGAATCAAGTTCTACTCGAGGATTTGAGTGCAAAGATCAGAGCTGGTGCTCCACGCCAGTGTTGATGCACTGTCAGAGGTGTTAACGTTCATCTGAGAACTTTAACTGAGATCTTATCTGCCTGCCTGTTGTTATGTTGCAGATAAATAAACATGTTAGCCCTAATCTCCCGACCAATATTTATCCTGCAGTCAACAACACAAAAAAAATGATACTAAAGCAAGATATTGTAGATACTGGAAATCTGAAATGAACATTGTCACCAAACCAGGTAGTATTTGCAGATGAAATTGCATTTTATTTCAATCAACAAATGGAAGTTTATTGATCAGCAGAGTCTTTGTAGCTTTTTTTTTAATTTCAGAAGAACAGATTATCTGCTAATTATCACATTGCCAATTATGGTTGTTTGCTGTGCACAAATTGCCTGCCACATTTCCCACATTACAACAGTGTCTTACACTTTCAAAGAATTTCTTGCCTGCACATGCATTGAGACATCTGGTAGTCACGGGAAGTGAGTTTTAAAAGCAAGACTTGCTTTCTTATTGGAAGAATTGTCAATGGAGCTGAATGTAAGATCAACAATCAGCTGCTCCATTCCTGCCCTGAGGAACACCAGCAATGACAGCCAAGAGCTGTGATGTCTCTGATGATCACAGCCATATTCCTTGTGTTTGGGATGATTCCAGTCATAAGATGTCATAAGGAGCAGAAGTAGGCCATTTGGCCCTTTGAGGGTGCTCTGCCATTCAATGAAATCATAGCTGATTTGATCATTGTCAACTCCACTTTCCTGTCTTTTCCCCAGAACCCTTGATTCTCTTATTGATGAAATATCTGTCTGTCAGAGCAGGTTCAATGGTCGGAATGGCTTACTCCTGTTCCTTTTTCTTATGGTCTTAAAAACCTAGCCTTGACATTCCTTGGCAATAAAGAAATTCACAGGTTCACCACCCTCTGATACCGAAAACAATAACATCCTCATCTTTGTCTTTGAGCAACCCCTTACTCTATGATATTATGATCTCTAGTCCAAGAATTTCCCACAAGGGGAAGCAATCCCATGCATCCCTGCTGTCAAGCCCCTACAAATCTTATATGTTTCAATAAAGTGTTACTTCATTCTTCTAAACTCCAGTGAGCATAAGCTTAACCTACTCAACCTCCTCATGAGAAAATCCCTTCATATTCAGTATCAATTTATTGAACTTCCTCTGGACTGCCTCCAATAAAAGCATATCTTTCCTTAGATAGGGAGACCAAAACAGTTTGCAGTATTCCAGTTGTGGTCTGATGTGTCTTCTAACATTTTAGCAAGACCTCCTTACATATATATTCCATTGTCTTTCAAATTAAGGATAACATTCCAATTGCCTTCCCTATTAACCATTAAATATGGATGTTGGCTTTTTGTGATTCATGGACAAGGATCTTCAAATCCCTCTTCACTCAAGCTTTCTGCAGTGTTTTCCCCATGTAAATAATATTCAGCTCCTCTATTCTTCCTGCCAAAGAGTATAACTCACATTTCACCACCGTATATTTCCTGAGAGGATTTTGCCCACTCACTTAGCCAGTCTATATCCTTCTGTAGCCTCAATGTCATTCTCAGTATTTGTCTTCCTAACTATTTTTCCGTCATCCACAAACTCAGCGATAATACATTCATGTCCACCATTTAAACTATTAAAATATTTATATTGTGAATGATTGTGACCCAAGTACTGATCACTGTGGGAATCCACAAGTTACAGTTGCCATACTGAAAATGCCCCCATATCCCAGTTCTCTGTCTTCTATTAGTAGCCTATCCTCTACCAATGGAATGCTATGAGGATGTTATCATATTAAGTGGCCTTATCTGTGGTACCTTATTGAATGCCTTTTGGAAATACATCTACCGGTTCCCCTGTTCTATCCTAATTGATACCTCCTCAAAGAGTTATAATAAATTTACTGGAAATGATGTCGCCTTCGTAAAACCATGACTCAGACACTTCATGGCTCTGCTTGATTGCATTATGTATTCCCAAATGTACTGCTGTTGCATCCTTTGTATTAGGCCCTAACATTTTCCCAATGACAGACATTAAGTTAACTGGCTAACTGATTTTTTTTCTCCTCCCTTTTGGAATATTGGCTTGACATTAGTAGTTTTCCATTCCTCTGGGGTTTTTCTAAAATCTAGGATTTCTTGCAAGATTACTACCAATGCATCCAATATCTCTGTAAGTATGTCCTTTAAAATCCTAAGATACAACCCATTAGGTCCACGGAACATTTGACCTTTAGTCCTATTAGTTTCCCTAGTACTTTTCCCCCAGTGATAGTTGTTGCATTTATTTCCTTCTCCCCTTTAGCCCCTTCATTATTTAATATTTTTGGAATATTATTAATGTTCTCTGCCATAAAGACTGTTGCAAAATATTTATTCATTTCTCTACCCTTTCCTGATTCACCATTATTATTTCCCCAACCACATTCTCTAAAGGGGCTTAAGCTCATATTTGTTCCTCCATCCTCCTTTTTCATGTATTTGAGGAAGTTCTTGCTGTCCATTTTTATATTACCTGCTAATTTGCCCTCATAGTTTATTTCCACTCATTTCCTGTTGACCTTTGAATTATTTCCAATCCAATGGTTTATCGCTAAATGTTTCCCCGTGCCCTTCATTGTTTTCAGATCCACTGCTGATTCTTAGTGCTGTACTCACCAGAATGATGACTTGACATTTAAGCTAGCCACTCTTATCTCTTCTCTGGAATTTATCGCTTGCATTCGTGTCTAAACTAAACCTGTTGAGAGGTTTGGGCAGAACTGGGCAGTTCTGAGGAAGGGTCACCGGACCCGAAACGTTAACTCTATTTTTCCCTTCACAGATGCTGCCAGACCTGCTGAGCTTTTCTAGCAACTTTGTTTTTGATCACGAAAAACATCTACACAGGGGGCTGAGGGTCTAAGGAATACATGTCCAGGCACAATTGCTGAAACAAATTTTTTTCTAACAGTCAAGATTTATGATTGGACAAGTAGATAGAGGAAAAGGAATATGGGAATATGCTAAGTAAATATGCACGAATGGAAAGTAAATTACTTGTGCCAAGTCACATGTTTGCATTTATGTAATATCTATATATTTATTTGAAGAGTTCTGCCCATCATCTACTGTCCTGGTTCATATGCAATGCAAGCTATTCATTTTTATCACAAGTCAAAATATAATGGAAAGGTTCTCTGCCCACTATAGTGTACATCACATCACTGGAGTGATCCCCTTTGTTTTTATACTTCAAAATAATGGGAAAAAAAATTTTCAATGCTATTGTAGAATTTGGCACTGAAGAGAATATTAGAAATCTTTCTAATGCATCAGATAATCAACTTTAGTCTTCTAGCAACATTTCTGAAAATTTGCAGATATTACTGTGTGATTTTGCATTCTTCAGTAAATATTAACAGTGGATACAGAACATTAATGTAGAACAAATATGAAGAAACAATGCTGTAGTAAATTGGGACTTACCTAATTTTAATATGTAACCTAAATTATTAATTATTTCTTCATCATTTTCTTTTGAAAACTGCATGGCAAACTGCCCTTAAACACTGATGGAATTGAAGTCCTATCACAAAATTCAAGTTGGGAGTTGAAGATGCATTATGCAATGTTTCAACTACAAAAAAGGGAACAATTTCAATCTGCTTTAATTTGAGGAAAAGCACATGAACCTAAAACTCTTGATACTCTTCTCTTCAAGAGCATGAAAGAATGTAGAATGTCGGAAACAGACATTTGGAAGGAATTTTGTGTGTGTGCCATATCTCCATAGAGCACAATAACATTTTTTTGATTTGTTCACAGGATGTGGGTGTTGCTGGCTAGACCAGCAATTACTGTTCTTCCCTAAATGATTTTAAGAAAGTGGTTAAAGAAAAACAAAAGAACTGCGGATGCTATAAATCAGGAACAAAAACAAAGTTGCTGGAAAAGCTCAGCAGGTCTGGCAGCATCTGTGAAGAAGAAAACAGAGTTAACGTTTCGGGTCTGGTTCTGAGGAAGGGTCACCAGACCCAAAATGTTAACTCTGTTTTTTTCCTTCACAGATGCTGCCAACCTGCTGAGCTTTTCCAGCAACTTTGTTTTTGTTAAGAAAGTGGTAAGCTGCTTTCATAAACAGCTGTGGTCCTTGATGTAGCTACACTTACAATGCTGTTATGAAGGATGTCCCAGGATTTTCACCCACTAACAGTTCAAGATGGTTTGTGACTTGAAGGGGAACTTGCAGGTGAAGGTGCTCCCCTGCACCTACAGCTCTTGCCCTTCCAGATGATACAGGGAATGTTTCTGGAAGCCTTGGTTAATTATTGCAGTGTATCTTGCAGTTGGGAAATTTAAAACTCAACGTAATCAATAGCATTTCACAAGTGAAAACAACCTGGGGGATGACCGCAATTTAAAAGCCTGTGTATTTGTCTCATCTTAAACAATATTGTACTTTTGGTTCATTTCAAAGTTGGCCCAATAAATGCCACCTGATTTGATCTTTTCAATTTCTATACAGATTTTAAACTCAGCTCTATTCCACTTCCTATATACCAGTCTCTTAACCAAAGAATCAGTTATCTCTGTTGCACGTGTGGAATATCCTGATCCCTAAAACGGCTATTCTTCCCAAAACGAACAGTCATCGGGTAGGTACCATCACCATGACTTGTTTGAAGCTCCAAATAACTCTGTATTTAATGAAAACTGTATTTATTTGCTTCTTTATTTTATATTTATTTGCATTCCTCTCCATGGTGCTCCTTCCTCTCTACTTTTGAGATACAATGTTAATGATGTAATAATATAGAAATCCTTACGAATGGCAGAAAAGCGTTTCAAAATTCAATAGGCTTCTACATACTGTTTTTAATAACAAATGAGCCCCTAAGTATCTGATATGGCATACACATGCACATTCTGTTATTTGGATCAACTGTCTTGTAGTATCCAGGCTGCATGAAGAAAGTGTGTAACACGTTAGTGTAACAGCTCCCAATGCCTGATGTAGGACACTTTAGTGATATCAGTCAGCCCAGCACCTGACTAATAATGTAATAATGTCACACATCAATTCACAGTGCTAACATTCAGGAGGGACCTATCAGCAGCTTTTTAAATGGTCTGTGCTGTACTGGCAATTAGTTTCTTAGGCTGGTTTTTCAGCTGGGCATTTTTTGGACCTGTTTTCTGGCTATACAAACCTATTTCAACAATAATCATGTGGTTTGAGCCACAGTATGAATTAGGGACCTTCATAGACCGAGCAAGAAGGCAAAGTCAAGAATTGTCTTCAGGCTAAGACTTCAAAGTAACATTATTATTATACATTAATGCTAAATACTGCTATATGCAGTAATAGCAGATCAATCAGCTCTGACATAGTTACATTAGGCAACGGCTAATCTATCACCTTCAGATGGTCACGTGTGTGTGCTCTCAAGACTTCCTCTTATTCTAGAGCAGAGCATTGCAGCTTGCTCCTTCTGCCCACTCTTGGCCATTATATACTCCCCGCAGTGCAGGTCCATGATATGATTGCAAGATTTTAGAATTGTTATTAGAATTGGATGGTTTCTCCACGGTCTAGATGCCCTTGCACACCCATTCTTAATTCTAAGGAGATTTTGTTGGTTTCCTTTCCCGCAAATAACACATGCAAGTGTACACAAATTTAATAACAAACACAGAGACAGCTGGAGAAACTCAGCAGGTCTGGCAGCCTCTGTAGGGAGAGAGAAAACAGTTCATGTTTTGAGTCTTCCTCCGAAGCGAAGAAGCCCCGGATGTTAGGAAGGATGACTTTGTAGGGTTGACGTGGTTGCGTTTGCCATTGTCATATCTAACGCCTAGATCAATACCACATGGTGTGTCCAATTTCAGTCTTTTCTTGAGACTTTAGTGTGGTTGATGCTACTGAGTTACTTGCTAAGTGTCAAAGAGATTGCTTGTCCTTCCCAGAAGAATCTTAATGAACAAGATTTTTTCATGACGATGGTCTCACGGTCCTTGTTAGATTTTTATTGAATTCAAATTTTTAAACCATCTGTTGTGATGGGATTTGAACCTCCAGAACTTCACCTGGGTCTCTAGATTACTAGTCTAGCAACAATACCACTACACCATCACCTCGCAAAGGAAAGTCCCTTACGTCTATCTCCCTGAGACTTACCTCACTGTCAGCAGTTCCTCTCTGAGCTGTACCCATGATTTTCCATTGTCCAGTACTCTGCTCCCACCTGCTACAGTGCTGCCACTTGCTACTTTGACACAAGTGGATGGCTGACCATTGCAATGTGAGTGATTTATCAGGCCCACTCAGTCTGCTAAGATTGGGAATATTTGATGGCTCACTTGACCTTTTCCATCCTGCATCCAACAATTCCTGAATCTGGTCAATGTAGGGCTTCAGAAATTCCTTAAATTGCACCTGGGTGGTGGTCTCCCTCCTGGTTGCAAAGCCAGGGTTGAGCCCATCTCTGGGAGGGGGTCCTATTTCCAAGAGCTGTCAATCTATTAAGTGGCTGTCTGCCTCCAGTCCTAGCATTTTGATCAGAAGCAGTGACTGCTGTTGGGATTCAGGAATTATTGCCCTCCCATCATCCAGAACACCTACTGGGGCTGGGTGACAAGATGGTTTAATGAGTCCAATCTGGCAGGACCACCAGGTAAAATTAAAGCCAGGACCCAAATAAGACAACATCCCAGTCTGCACCTTGAAAGAGGGATAGATTCAGGCCAGAGTCAGCGAGATTGGTACAGCTCATTGATTTTTATTGACAATTCCTACTGTTTGCAGAAATACTCAACAAGCTTAGTGTTACTACGATGCCAAACTGCCTCATTTTGACATAACATTTTACTTTAAATGTCATCCTCAAAGCAGGGGTTAGAATTGATAGAAGAATCTGAAATTGCAGAAAGTCATATTAGTTGTCATATTTGCAGAACTGTTTATTTTCCTTTAGAAACTGTATAGAGAAGCCAAGACATCAAGCATAATGCAAGCAATTATAAAGAAGCATCAGATCCAAAACATTGACATGGCTTTAGACCACTGCTTCCTTGGAGCTGTTCCTGCCCTACATAATTCCATTAAATGTGCACCAGAAAACCCTTTCAATACATCAATGTTTTTTCTAGATGTCACTTCTTAGCGCTATTCTTCTATTAGAATTTGAAATTCCTCTTGATTTGTCTTATATCTGTGTGTGAAATTTTAGCACATGCTTGAACATCTACATTTAAAAGGCCTTGATTTTCTTCTATAGGTCTTTATCAAAAATCCAGGTTTCTGAGGCACATGGGAAAGTGGTTAGACCGAACAAAATTTTGAGTTTTTGTTCCTTGATGTTTCTTGATAATAACACATCCTTCAATTTTACAAAATCACTTCTGGCTGGCTCTATGCTTCTTCCAGCTTATGCATCACATTGAATCACAGAATCCCTACAAGGTGGAAGCAGGCCATTCGATACATCGAGCCCGCACTAACCCTCCAAAGAGCATCCCACCTAGATACTCAACCCCCTCCTACATCTGCCAGTTTCTGTTATCACTCCTCCTAAATAACCAAACTGGGATAATAATCCAGAAGATAAATGGTTGTTGAGTGTGGGAGGGAGAGGACTAGAGTTCTGTCTGACTGATTGATCGAGCCAACTGACAGTGCAATGGACTCGCATTTTCCTAATTTTAATGTCAGGAATGGATTTTAGCAGATGTTGGGATTACACCAACTACATCAAAGTATGAAACATGGATTAGAGGGAGAATGGGTTTAAACAGTAAACAAAGTGGTTTTGCACCTTTTACAGTTCATCATTAAATGCTGTAACACAAGTTACTCTGTGCTCAGTGAGGTAAGTCTGAAATGTAAGATGTAAATGCCCTTAGTACATTTGTCCATTGCTATTTCTGCCAACTAACATGCTGTCAAGTAATAGATCAACATTATACATGTGGAAAAGTCTTCAAAAGATTTTAAAATGTTTATATAATTGTTAAAAAATTATGTTAAATTTCACATGATTGAGATGGTAACCAAAATGATAACAATGTGCAAATGTTTAAGCTATTCCACTACTAAATATATCCCTCTTACCCTTTCCCCTCTCTCGTTAGCCTTCTGCAGGGACCATTCCCTCTAGGAAACCCTAGTCCATGTCTTCTTCACTCCCAACACATCCCCACAACCCCGCAGCACCTTCCTATGCAGCCGTGGAAGGTGCAACACCTGCCTCTTCATTTCTTCCCTCCTCAATATCCAAAGCCCCAGACACACCTTCCAAGTGAAGCAATGCTTTACCTGCACTTAACTCAATCTCATTGGCTACTCACAATATGGTGTCCTCTACACTGGGGACTTGAAACACAGTCTGGGTGGCTGCTTTGCAGAACACCTACATTCTGTCTGCAAAAATACCCAGATGCTTCCAGTTATTTGTCACTTCAATGCACCACTGTGTTCCCGGCCCACATCTCTGTCTCGGCCTTGCTTTAGTGCTCCGGTGAAATTCAGCACAAGCTGGAAAAAACAGCATCTTATTTTCCACTTGTGGCCCCTGCAGCCTTACTGTGTTTAATAATTTTAGGGCCTGAGCACCTTATCCCATGTCTTTACCTGAATCCCTATACACTAGGCATTGACATCACTAGGACTGCTATCACAAACAACCCATTGTCAGCCACTCATGGTCCCCATTAGGAGCTATTAATTCTCCCAGGCTGAACTTTACCTTTTTCTTTGTCTGCCCAACTATTGTTCTGTTTCTGAGCTCCATGACATCGATTTCTCCCCCTTCCCAACCCCATCTTCAACATATATACCAACATTTTCTTCGTTACAATCATATCTGAAGAAGGGTCACTGGACCCGAAATATTAACTGTACTTTCTCTCCACAGATGCTGCTAGACCTGTTGGGTTTTTCCAGCAACTTCTGTTTTTGTTAAGCTATTCCAATTCTTTGTCTGTCTTCAATCCGGACACCTGTCGAGATAATAGTTCTGAAGTCTCTTTGTTAACAAGGGATTGGGGGGGGCGGTGGGGCAGGGGTGGGTAATTATGCATTCCTGGCTGCATCCCAATTGTTTAACCATTTTATTAGTGATTGAATTGTTTACAAAGTTGGTTTGAAGTTTTATTTGTTTAACTTGGAAGTTTTATGGTCTATTCAATGGTTGTGTTCAATGGATAATGGCTGAGAGGGAGAATAGATAAAGATGAGATGGTGGAGATGAGAGCAGTGAGGGTGAGGGGCTAATAAGGCAGAGTAAGAGTTAAGGATGTGAGGGATCAGGATGAGGGGGAAGATTAAGATGACTTGAAGATCTAGTTGTATATGGATGAGCAGCTGATTACCTTGGAAGCATGAGAATGAAGTTTATTGGAAATGAGGGAGGGCCTTTTAGCCTCATAACCAAGCCTACTTCCAGGCCAGTTAGGGACTGGACTCTGGAGATCTTGAGACAGAAGCAGAACTGAAATGGGTAAATAAGGTATGTCCCTAAATTCTGGTCTGCAACAGAAAAATCCAATCCCATGTGTCTTATTGCTTGCCTGTTGAAGCAATGGAAAAGCATTCCCATCAGATCAGCTTTAAACAATTGATCATTATATTTAGACCAACACCACAATATTCTGGTCTTTGATAATCTCATATAACAATGTTAGAATATAAGTTTGTTGTTGTAAAATGTTCATTTCTTAGATAACCATCAAATACAGAGCACATCCTTTGTTGTCAACAGAGTGGGGCTAACAGGAAGAATTCTAGGAAAGCTCCACCAGGGATAGTTACAGGTCAACTTTAGCAAAGGCCTTGGAATGCAGAGAACGAGGGAGTGAAGTACGCCAGGCAAGAAATGACTTTCAATAGCACCATATCACATCACTTGGAAAAGTAACTTTGAAATGAAAGTAACACCAATATACAGATAATTGTGACAGCCATTTCCTGAGAGTTTTAACTAAACTGCCAACTGAAAAGTAAGAAAATGATTTGTACAGAATGACTTATGACCCTAAATGCATGACGCCCATTATTTCTGGCGTGTCATGAACAAAGGTCAAAATAAGCAATCAAATCACACAGTGACTATTGTTCACTGCTTTCTCTTAGTTCATTGACTATTTCTTTCTGTTAGTCCAGAAAAGGGTCAGTTGCAGCATTTGTTCTGATAAACTCACATACTCAAACAGTAGGATGAGAAATCAGAAAACAACGAATCATAATGTGTTCATTAATGGTTAAAAGAAGTTTCTTAAACAGAGTTAGATATATAACAACAATCTTAAGAACTGAAGAAATGAAACTCCTCCTGGCAAAATGATTCTGATAAAAGTACTATCAGCAGTATTTAATCAGGATAATGGGGGTCTCACTCTCCAGCTGGAGAAGGGGCAAAAGGCTTTTACTTGCTTTAGGGAAGCTCAGTTGAAATAAGTGGCAGGTCATTCCTGGAGTCCTGCCCGCCAATCAGAGAACAGCTGCTGCTTTTGCACCAGTGCCACTGGAGACCGGCAACAGTGACAGCTGTTGGCACTGTACCCAGGGTGAGACTGAGGATCACAAGGCCAGCAGTAAATAAAGGTGGGGTGGGGTTAGTGGAAGGGGTTTCAGCAAAAACAGAATGGTGACTCTCAGCTTGCCTCCTTCTCCCCAGTGCTGGGTCCCTGGATTACACATTAAGCCTGTTTGAACAAGGATCTCTGCAGTCTCCCTTCTAATTAAATGTCTTCCCACTTCCAAACATGCCGTGGTGAGTGTATTGAATACCCTCCACACTCCCCAATACATTATGAAAAGCTTCTGTGAGAATTCACTTGCCTTTTAAAATGGAAACTGAAGACTTGAAAAAAAAATGGCCACCAAGGTACAGGTTTCAAAAAAAACTGTCACATTAACTGTCTTGAAAAACAAAGGATATTCCAGAAAAAAGATCTATAAAATACCCATATTTTAAAAGCACTCACATTGCCATTCACCTTGAATGGAATATTCTGAAACCAAGACAATAGTCTAAACGCCTCCAGGGTGGATGCCTGCAAACACAAGGACACAGATTGTATCTAATTAACTTAAGACCAATGCCATAATTGAAAGAGCTGTGAAGGATCACATAGAAAGACAAGCATGTTGATCGCAGTTTTAAGAACAAACTCTCAGTACTGTTTGCAGAACTTTTCAGATAGCTGCAGATGTAAAAGTACCATTTGAAAGATATACTGAAGTATCTCACCAAGGTTCTTTTGATGGTAGCTGTGATGTAGAGGTGCCTGGGTTGGACAAGGTCAAAAATCAACGTGTACACCTGAGCAAGGAGCAACACTCTAAAAGGTAGTGTTTTCAAATAAACCTGCTGGACTATAACTGGTGTCGTGTGATTTCTGACCAAGGCTCTTTCAATATCAGCTTCAAGACTCACAACTTCTATCAGCTAAAATGACAAAGGCAGAAGATGCATGGGAACGCCATAATCTGCATGGTTCCTTCAAGTCACCCAGCACCTCGAGCTGGAACTATACCTTGTTCTGTTACTGTCACTGGGTCAAAATCCTGGAACTCCCTTCCGAATAAAACTGTTGGTGTGGCTACACTCCAAGGGCTATACATATGCGAGAAGGCATGTCCCCACCACTTTGTCCAGGCCAATTAAGGATGGACAATAAATGCCGGTCTAGGCAATGTAGCCCACATCCCAAGAACAAAAAAAAATACACATTTTCCATTTCATAAACGCATAGGTTAAGGACAGTAAAGCAAGAGAACTAGAATTTTAGTTCTCTGTCCATACAATTGAGATTAATATTTGGTTAGTCCATAAATAGAAGTAGTAAATATTCAGATTCATTGTTAGTACAGAAGATGAGGTTAAGGTTGAAGTCTGATCATGCTCTCAATCTCTAAAAATGCTTTAACAGTTGGTGCTAGAACTTCCCGCGAATATAGAGATAGTGGAAGGGAGGGCTATTGATGCTCTTTGATGATGATAGAAATGTCAATTGTCTCGGTGCAGTGCAAATTCAACTATGGATAATCTTTATTGTGTTTGGTTTTAGATCCTTAACCCACTGTTTAAACAAAGTCATTAACTGATTTAAAATAAACAGTTAATTAATGTATTAGGGCAGAAGAATTTCATCCAATTCAATTCATTGAACAATGGAAAATAACTTACCAAGGAATTTCTGCCTCAGGATTGGATTTAGATCATTTCAGAATGCTATGCTCAATCTGAAAAATACTCTACTTAATCAGAGATCTTTTGTGTTTAAAAGCAAATTGCTATGATTTATTATTTTAACTTAGATAAACGCAAAATAGCTTAAAATTGAATAAATCTTCCACTTTATCGACATAAAGGACCTCAAATTATCTATTATACATTACCACTGATTTTGTGAAATAAAGAAAATAATTTCTAATTATGGAGAGAATCCTTGAGTATTTTTTTCATTTCCCTAACAGACCGCTGTGTTAAATGGGAATCATGTCAGATATTTAAGCGAATGGATCCTGTAATTGATTTTTCATCATTGACAGGTGTTGGCTTCAGGGTTAACAATATAAATTGTCTTCTATATTTCTGAAGTCCATGCTTTTGTGAAACTATTAATTCCAGGGGAAAGAAAGAATTCATAAACCAAGTGCAAAGATACTTAATTTTGTCATCAATTCCTGCCTTTCCCCTTCCCCATCAACAACCTTCGCCCGTTTTGTGATTTGAGCTAAACACCCAAAGCTGTCTCAATGTAACTTCATTCCTTTTGCAGAAAACATTTATCTGCAGAAATGCCTCATTCTGTAGGTGCACCCAAAACATGAATATTGCTGTCTTATATTGTGGACTCTTTTTCTATTCTTGGACAGGATACCGCAAAAATCAAATTGTTTAATATACTGTCCTCTTAAATCTTGTCTTCAACTACCCTCTGTTACAACATTTCTTGACTCTGTGCTTTATGTACACCAAGAAGGTTGTTACTCTTCTAAACTTTTCTTTATTTTTGCATTTAAACTTCAAATGATTCTTTCCTTGCTTCAGATAACAGTCTTTCACCTTGGTTTTTCAATAGGTAAAAAGGTTAAGCTTCATCTAACAATGAGGTGGAGATGCAAGGGCTTAGAAAATATCTTGTGAAATGGCACAGAAAATCTATCAGGTTCCATACCTGTGAGACCTTCATAGCTGTAATGGTTTATAACATTTTCTAAAGTTCAAGTATCACATCTTAGATAGTAGGAACTGCAGATGCTGGAAAATCCGAGACAACAGGGTCTAGGCCCAAAACGTCAGCCTTCCTGCTCCTCTGATGCTGCTTGGCCTGCTGTGTTCATCCAGCTCTACACCTTGTTGTCTTGGATTTTCCAGCATCTGCAGTTCCTACTATCTCTGATACAATTTTAACCCCACTGCGAAGCCTCTCCTAAGGATGCCTACCCTGAAGAAGTTACCCTCCTCCCTCTGGACAAACCTCAGGGGATCTCTCTCCAACTGCAACTCTCTCATAATCTCTTCGGCCTTGAAACTGCTCAACCATGTCCTGAAGCAAACCAGGTACTACAGCCACATCACCTTTCTTGGTACCTGCCTACGGAACCAGATCATCCCCAATGGACTACAGTCCACATTCAGGCCTTCCCAATTTGGCAAGTATCACATCTCGTTCACCAATTGAAGCATTAAGGTTAGTAGCACACACTTTTCAAAAGAAGGCTGGTAAGACTTTTTATTTCTTTTGAATAACACTCTGCCGAAAGCACATCTTTTTAAAAGTCGTTCCCTGTACTTATCTTCCTCAGTTTTGAGATTTAACATTTGCAAATGACTTTCCACACAGTTTCCATTTTTAAAGTTTTATATTAACCATTTCAAGAATGCTATTTTGCTTGCTTTTCCTTTGCTTACACTCAGGTTTTAAAGTCACTGCTAAATACCTTCCTATAGAGTTTCTAGGGGAGCTGCTGTTTTAGTTTTGTTGGAAGATTGGCAGAACGCCACAGAGAAATGCTATTATTGGCTAAAAGTGTTCATTTCCACCATCTGTTCAAGGGCTCTGCTATTCTCCCACTGAAGCAGTGGGTTGCTGGAATTGCTCAGATATTCTCCATCATAATGAACTAGCTTCCTGCCCATACCATCATGAGGAAATTTCTAGAAATTTCTTCAGTACTAATCAGAATTTTCTATAACTTTTTTAAAATTTCAAATACATTTCTATATCACGGACTTATGTAGCAGAATGTAATCTTTGAGCTGAATCTTCCTAGGCTCTGAGCAGTGCAGATTATGGCGAAATGGGGGATAGTTTTGGACAAGATGTTTGATGAGGCAAATCTTAACATCTTGAACATCCTGACACATCTTGATCACTTTTCTCAAGTGGAGGAAATTCTAGCGAGTCAGCGATAAGTTCCTGATTGTTGCTCTTTATTCCTTGTGAAATAGCTTCATAACATTAAACTTGCCATAGATTGCAATCTTAATAAACTTGCCATGCAAACAAGACACTGTGAAGACTAGGAGTGGAAACCAAAGTAGGTTCTTGGCGAGATTCATTTGCTGCCTGCTCCAAAAGATTTCCATCTCATCAATGGACAAATTGCAGAGCAGGGCACAATCTGCCAGCACCAGCTGCATGTACCCTGCTCTCATGGACATTGGCATTCTACTTTCAGAGAGACATTGACATCAACAAAGCATCCTCCAATTCACTGGCACTGTGCCCTACAAGGGCAGACAAGTCTAGGAGTGCAGACTGTTTACCGGCACTGTACAGCTGCATTGGGTACAGATACCGTACAGGGAAAGGATCCCATTGCATAGGGTGGACCAGGCTGTCTATCAAGGTTGTTATCTTTCTTTTTCAACACATTTACCTGCTGCCTACTGGCATGGCCATGGAATGCATACCTTGCCTAGCCTTTCCCTGCTGTGTCTTGCCTTGGCAATTGGTACAGTTGCACAACCAAGGAAGTGGCCATACTGTGCAGCAGTCTTCCATCATGGGAAGGTGGATTTGGCCTTACATCAGTGTGCCACTTCACTCACCTGCACCACATGCCCTCAGCATTTGTGCCAAACATGTGGCACCTGCAGGAAGCAATTAGAAGATGTCTGAAAGTCTCAAGGGAGTAGTCTGCAACAAAGTCCATGGGGGATCTCATCAGTCAGGGGGAGTCAAAACAGTTAGTCAAGGACATCCTCCAATACCAGCCCTGAGCTTTGGCCATGGTCAGGCAGCTGGTCAAAGTGGCATTGCAGAGGGTGGCCATACCCCTATGCTCCATGGAACAGGACATATGGACCAGTATGGGGAAAAGACTGTCACCATCATGGATATGTGTGTCTACCATCCAGGAGTCTGAGCAAATGAAGATGGTGTTGGAAGTTCAGGCACTCAAAGCAGAAGACCCTGGTGGTTCTGTCAACTCTATTTGCAGGGATTAATTGAGAAAGGTTCTTGGGGAAGGGATGGGACAGGTAGGCAGTTGGAATCACATGTACATGGCTTGGGTAATCTACTGGGGAAGTAGAAAGTCTGTAGGTTTCACAGGATGGGCATCTAGAGCGTGATGTTGGAGACTTCAGTGGCAGGTTAATGCTGAGGGTGAAAGCAACTGGTAGAAAGCTGCTCAGTGTGGCTCCAATGTTGAAACACATGAGCAGAGTGCAATGTTGAGGAGAACAACTGTGAAGGGACTCACAATGGGCACGTTAAGTGGCCTGTGATAGAGGGACCCGCATCTCCAAGCAGTCAATGGGCACTCACATGGAAACAACATTGTCCTGCAACACATGTTATCTTGATCACATTGTCATGAAGAGGCCTGCCTCGGACTATCCTGCGGCATTGAAATCACAGTTGTTCCTCCCCATCACCATCACTGCTGGGGAACTCCTTCAGATAAACACCAGGGGCAAGTAGACACTCCTTGGCTGGAACTTCCAATAGCCAGAAGGCGCAAGCAGGGCCTGTCCATAACCCCAGTGCCCTGAGTATAGGCTGTGGAGGTCCTGTGTGTGATACCATCCCTGGCTTGGTGCCTTATGGCACTGTTTTGCATCTTTGTGAGGAGGGGGTGCCAGGACTAGACTGAAGCTTAAACAGAAGTTGGTGGAAAAGCTCAGCAGGTCTGGCAGCATCTGCGAAGAGAAATCAGAGTTAACGTTTCGGCCCAGTGACCCTTTCTCTGTTTTGAGGAAGGGTCGCCTGACCCAAAATGTTAACTCTGACTTCTCTTCTCAGACGCTGCCAGACCTGCTTGAGCTTTTCCAGCAATTTCTTTTTTGTTTCTAATATACAGTATCCGCAGCTCTTATGGTTTTTTTTAATCTAGACTGAAGCTTCCTTGTCTGACTCTCAATCTACCTTTGGTCCTGAGGACAAATGGTGGTGCAGTGGAGTAGAGGTGTCATTGACTCTCCTGCAGCCCCTGAGGGAGCTGGTATGTCTTTTGATGGCAGTTTCCATGGAGACAGAAAGATGGTTGCACTGCAGCAGAGTCAAAGTGAGAACAGGCACCGCGTCAACAGACTGGCTGCATCATCCCAGCTTCTCCATGATGATAGTCAATGCCTCCTGCTGCTGCTGCTCTTTCCTGTGCATCTAGACAGGGTCATCTCCTGTTAGTGGCTCAGCAGGTGCCTGTAACAGAGTCATAGAGTTATATGGCTCGGAAACACATCCTTCAGTCCAACTTGTCCATGCCGACCGCATATCCTAAACTGATCTAGTCCCATTTTGCTAGCATTTGGCCCATATCCCTCTAAACCCTTCCTAATCTTGTACTCATCCAAATGTCTTTTAAATGCTCTAATTGTTCCTGCCTCCACCATTTCCTCTGGCAGCTTGTTCCACGCATACACCACCTTCTGGATGAAAACGTTGCCCTTCAGGCCCCTTTTAATTCTTTCCCCTCTCATCTTAAACCTATGGACTCACCTACCCTGGGGAAAAGACCTTGTCTGTTCACCTTATCCATTCGCCTCATGACTTTATAAACCTCTATAAGGTCACTCCTCAGCCTCCAACATTCCAGGGAAAAAAGCCCCAGTCTATTCACCCTCTGCCTATCGTTCGAATCCTCCAATCCTGGCAATATCCTTGTAAATATTTTCTGTTTAACCACACCCTTCCTATAGCAGGATAATCGGAATTGTATGTAATATTCAAAAAGTGACTTCATCAATGTCCTGTACAGTTGCAATTTGATGTCTCAACTCCTAAACTTAATGTACTGACCAATGTAAACAAATGTGCCAATTGCCTTCTTCACCACCCTGTCTACCTGCGACTCCATTTTTAAGGAACTATGCATCTGCATCCCTAGGTCTCTTTGTTCAGCAAGGCCCGAAGTGTATAAGTCCTGCCTTGATTTGCCTGACCAAAATGCAACACCTCACATTTATCTAAATTAAACTCCATCTGCCACTCCTCAGCCCATTGGCCCATCTGATCAATGTTCCATTGTACCATGAAATAACCTTCGCTATCCATTACACCACCAATTTTGGTGTCATCTGCAAGCTTACGAACCATATCTTCTATACTCACACTAAATCGTTTATATAGATGATGAAAGACAGTGAACCTAGCACCAATCCTCACACCACAGCGCTGGTCACAGACTTCCAGGTAGAAAAACAATCTTTCACCACCATACTATGTCTCCTACCTTTGAGCTAATTATGTATCCAATCGGCTAGCTTCCCCAGGATTCCATGTGATCTAACTTTACTAACTCCTCTAAGTGCTAGAGGCCTAAGGCATTCCTTCCCCTCCATCTGCAGACCTCTCTATGTGGAACTCACTGCATACCCTTATGGAGCCCATGGAGATTTCCGCAGTTGTGGGAGAGGGTTTCCAGGAGGCAGCGCAGACGATGGCCACTCTAATTCATTTGCATTTTCAACTGAAGAGATCAAGGAACTCTCCTCCGAGGGAGACAGGCTACTACTGCTTGGTGGATGAGTGAACCTGGAAGATATGAGACAGAGGGTGTCGCAGCCACTTGTTAGTCATCATTTTGAGCACCAGGTTAATGTCAATGTTCTAGTGAGACATCAAATTTATTTACTTGGGGTTGGGACATAGATGTCCTTACATTCTCACAAGAGTGGTCCCTGTCTTCTCCTGCCTGGGCAAGATCCTTTTGGAAGGGGTGTGAGCTATAGGCAGAGGGTGAATAGACTGGGGCTTTTTTCCCTGGAGTGTTGGAGGCTGAGGAGTGACCTTATAGAGGTTTATAAAGTCGTGAGCCGTGTGAGTAACTAGGATCCCATCACCTGGCCTATTATGGGATGCTTTCTCCAGCCATTACATAACAGAGGGCAAATAAGTGAAGTGGAAGTGGAAGGCCTTTTGTTTGAATTGATATATGTTGGGGAAGGTCATTGAGATGTTCCAAGGAAGTGATGAGGCAGCACAGAGATCATGCAGGGTTAGTGATGTGAGGGGATAGGGAGCGTGAGAATGTTCCAGGTAAAGTGTTTGATACGACAGAGGAACTGTGGGAGCATGAGCCTTGGTGTGAGGTGGGTGCGGTGGCACAGGTAAGACAGAGGTAGCAGAGAACAGGATATTGCACTTATCCTGTGGAGCAGAGATGATCATTGAGCTTGTTCCCAAGCTGCTGCCTAGTCCTCCTCCCCCTGAAGATTTCACTGACCTGAGTGGTGATGCCTGACCCAGCTGGCATGGTACGGTGGCATGGCCTCGTCTTCTGGTCGACTGGGCAGTGAACTCCTCTCCAGCACCTTGTCCACAAAGAACTCCAGGCCCTCTTGGAGAAGAGTATGGTGACAGTCTCCCCGTCTCCACCATCTCTTCTCACTCCTTCCACTGCCGAGGACCATAGATCCCAGATGGCATCATCTTGCAGGTGGGCAGCGTGTGGCCACAAGGGATGCTGGTCTTGGGCTGAGCGGTGAGTGGCCTGGGAACAATGCATGATGGGATGGGGCAGAGACAGCACGTGATTCTCGCTGCAAGGGCACAAATTGCGACCAGTTTGGTAAAATACGGGGACAAACTCATTCGGCTTTGAGGCGGAATCACACAGTAGAACGGAACTTTACTCAGATTTTGTCAAAAAAATGTAAGATTCAACTCTGCAACTTATCCACTGATTTTCAGAAAAAGGTATTAGCTTGGAAGAGAATTCAAAACCATGGCTATGTATGTATCTGCCTGTTATCTCCACAGATTATCAAGCAGACTAGAAGCCGAGGTAGCATTGAATCAGTTTCTACTTGATAGCTTTTTTGGTACTTATGATAATACAGTTTGATAAAATAAATCCACTCTTTCACTGTATGGCAAACTAATGTTTATTTCAACACCACATTATTTAGCACACTGATATTCCCCATGAGGGAATGTTGCTTTCGAAAAGTATTTACTTCTATCTTACTTAACAGTAGGAGTTTAATAACCTCATCCTAAACTAATGTGGCCTTTTTCTATTGATAAATGTGGTTCCTTAGAGAGAATAAAACACTTTCCATTTATATTCCATTTATCTTTAAATTGTAATCTTTGTCATGGAGTCATTCGTCTGGTTTAAATCTCGGATTCCTGTGTGGAGAATTTCCTCTCGTCCGTAAATGGAACCGTAAATGTCTGCCACGTTACGATAAGATTTTAAGCTAAAACATTTAGCAGGCTTTAATATATTTGCCTATTTAATAGCATTGCTGCAATTCTGCTGGAATTTGAAAAAGTTAGTTATTAATGGATAATGGAACCAAAGACAAATTTACACCCAGCCAAACTCTGGAGATGGTTTTATTTTCAGAAAGCATAATTTTGTTATGGAATTAGAGGGAACAATAATAGAGTAAAAATTAACCCTCTTAATGTTGATTTTATAACAGAATGTTCACAGTTCAATATCCTGCGAAATTGGATTGACTCATTTTTCAAGCCTTACTCGTACAGCAGAGAAGAAATGGAAACAAAATAGGAAATTGCTGGAAAAACTCAGCAAGTATGGC
>NC_063332.1:68396511-68421388 GCF_021869965.1 Rhincodon typus
CAGACTTGCTGAGTTTTTCCAGCAATTTCCTATTTTGTTTCTGATTTCCAGCATCCACAGTTACTTGGTTTTGTGTTACAGAAAAAGTGGAGACAGAGACTGGTTATATTTATTGTCTTGTTGCACCATGTCCTTGCCATCCCAACGATATGTTAAGAATTTGAGCTTGAAGTAGGAGCAGGTCCACATGAGAATGGAAATGAAGCAAAAGGGTACATTTCCAGCCTCACTTGCTCATTCTCACATCTCTGAGTCCTTCATTTCAGGGGTCATAGAGTCATAGAGTTGTACAGCATGGAAATAGACCCTTCAGTCCAACTCGTCCATGCTGGCCAGATATCCTAAATTAATCTAATTCCATTAGCCAGCATTTGGCCCACATTTCTCTAAATCCTTCCTATTCATATACCCATTTAGATGCCTTTTAAATGTTGTAATTGTATTAGCCTCCACCACTTCCTCTGACAGTTCATTCCATATGCTCACCACCCTCTGCGTGAAAAAGTTACCCCTTAGGTCCCTTTTAAACCTTTCCCCTCTCACCTTAAAACTGTGCCTCTAGCTTTGGACTCCCCTATCCTGGGAAAAAGACCTTGACTATTCACTCGATCCATGCCTTCATGAATATATGAACCTCAATAAGGTCACACCTCAGCCTCTGACACCAAGGACACTAGTCCCAGCCTATTCAACCTCTCCCTATAGCTCAAACCCTCCAACCCTGGCCACATCCTTGTAAATCTTTTCTGCACCCTTTCAAGTTCTTGCAGAAAGAAAACATTGTGGACTTGCGCTGCACTTCCATCTCTGACCCCCAACTTCCCAAACCAGGTTCTCCAAGCAGTAAAAAATTAATGCACTGCTAACCCTTTGTTGATTGAACTTCCTTTGACAGCCTTGGAGCCTCAGGGCCTTCCAACTTTTACTTTTTTCCCAGAAAGCAGCAGCCAGAGACTTTGATGTTAGGTGTCACATTGCAGGCAAAAGATGCGCATCTCTTTGTTGAGCCTCCAACTATAATGAAAACCTATTCAATGATACCCCAGAATTAATAGTGAAACATTAGTGAGATATCCCCTATTTTGAATTAAATTCATAGTCAGTCAATTACATGTTAGCTTCCCTCATTAAAAACACTGTCGCATTTCCAATTGATGGTTGTGGGTTCCAGTCCCACTCCAGTTACAAGATGAATGATCCAGGTTGCTGCTTTACAGTACTGGGCAAGTGTTGCATACCCACTCATGCCAGCTTTCAGATGAAGTCCTAAACTACGGTTCTGAATCCACTTTCTAAAGAAGATAATTTTTCAATCCCAAAATATAACGAACAAAAGTGATGACTAAACTAATACCTGATTATTTATCTCATTCTTGTTTATCACGTCTGCTGTTAACCATTTGCTGCTACTTTAGCCTACATAACAAATGCGGCTAGACTTCAGAAGTAATCTTTTGGTCCTGAGGAGCATAGAGACCTGATATAAATGCATTATATAAATGCATGTTGCTTCTTTTCAGATGGTGATAGATGTTACTTCAAAAACAATTTCCATGGATGAATAAAATTACCTTAGAAATTCCGAAGAGTTCAGCTATTACAATCTGCATTGTACAATCTAGGAATTCCCATGCATGTCTATGTTTGGCTTGGGCTAATATAGTTATGTAACTATATTAGCCCAAGCCAAACATAGACACGCATGGGAATTCCTAGAGACATTGTTCTCAATCCATAATGCAATCAACAAACATATAGAATTGGACGCCATATACAAACCCATACAGATCAAAACTGGAAATGACACAACCCACCATAATGGACCGGACACTATCCCAAGAGGCGTAGAATAACATTGCTTCATCAGAGGCCTCACTGATGATGTCACCTAGCATGGTGACAAAATGTCTGAACGAGAACAAGCCAGCTCAGCGAGCAAGTTAAGAACCTCAGCCACAACCCGAGCTACAGATCTTTGCTAAAACTTTAGAAGAACTAGGAACCAAAGCAGGCCATATGACATTTGAACTTGTTCTCCTTTTCAATAAGATCTGGCTGATTTTAAACTCAACCGTACTTTTTTACCCAATCTCTATTTTCCATGATTTTTTAGAATCTAAAAATCTACCAATTTGAACCTTGTAAATAATCATTGACTGATATTCACAGCTTTCTACCCCAAGTGATTACAGAATTCCATCTCACAATCCTTGGAGTGAAGAGATTTCTCTTCATTTTACCCCTGAACAGTTAGTTAGTCCCTTCTCCTGAAACGTCTTCTAGATTCCTCGATCAATGGAAATGCGTCTCAGCATCTACTTGGTCAAGCCTTACCAAATCTTATACACTTCAATGATATTATTCTTTGAAACTTTGGAGGTGTAGGCCCATTCCATGCAACCTCTCCTCATCAGACAGCTCTATCATCAAGATTATAGGAATCCATCTAGTAAATCTCTGCTGCCTTCATGGGAAACCTTCCTTAAGTGTGGAGGCCAAAACTGTACTGTGTACTCTGAGCGTAATCTCAGCAACGTCCAGTACAATTGCAAATTGGCTTTGATTCTTGTAATCAAATCCCCTTCTGTAAAGGTTCACATGCATTTGCCTTCTTAATTATTCATATCTTAACATTCTGTGTTTTGCGAGGAAGCCCACTCTTGCTTAACACCAATATTTAATTGTTTCTCATCATTTAAAATATGCTGTTTTCTTATTCTTTTCACCAAATTGAGAAACGTCGCAGACTATGCACAATCTGTCTTGACTTAGCCCTTTCAGTTAACTTCTTTGTATCTTTTTGGTTGTGAAATGTGACTCTGTAACATCTTTTCCTTTGATGCTATCATTGGTGTCCGTATTGCATGTGTGCACTTGTGATGCCAAGTACACCATGATATAGATTATAGTGCATACGGTAGGAGCATCACTGGAATATGTTTAGGCAGACTGTGTTGTCTACACAAGTGTTATGTTGATTTGACACCAGCAGTGCTATTTTATAGCTCGTTACTCCAAGTAATGTCTTTGATTAACTTTGTACAATGAAATATGCAACCAACAGCAGGAAGGAACCTCCCACCAAGTGCTGGTTAAAGAAATCATCAACTACTCTCAGAGTAGATACTGATTAACTTCTATTGGTCATTGCTAAGTTTATTTTTTTTATTCATTCACAGGATGAGGGCATCGCTGGCTAGGCCAGCATTTATTGCCCATCCTTAAGTTTAAGAGTCAACCACATTGCTGTGGGTCTGGAATCAAATATAGACTAGACCAGGTAAGGATGGTAGTTTTCTTCCGTAAAGGACATTAGTGAACCAGATGGGTTTTTCCAACAATCGACAAATGGCCCTCATTAAACTTGCGTATATTTAAGGCTGGGATAGATAGATTCTTGATCAGTAGGGAAATCAAGGGTTTTGGAAAAGTCAGGAAAGTTGATGTGAGGAGTGTTGGATCCGTCATGATCCTGGTGAATGGCTTTGAGGGGCCAAAAGACCTACTCCTGTTCCTATTTCTTATGGTCTTATGGAATATCTAGGGTCTCCTCACTGATGCATGGGGCTGACATCTCAAGGGGTGGGTGTAAGTGATGACATAAGATCCACTCATGGGCCTGAGTTGCAAAGACTGAAATGCTTGGAGAGAGCAAGAGCCGCAGATCCTGGGCTCAGAGTCAATACAATGTGGAGCTGGAGGAACGCAGCAGGTCAGGCAGCATCAGAGGAGCAGGAAAGTTATTTTTTTGAGTTTACACCTTTCACCAGAACTGGGGAGGGGGAAGGGAGCTCAGAAATAAGTAGAGAGAGGGTGTGGGACTTGGGGAAGGTAGGTGGGATGGTGACAGGTAGATGCAAGTAGGGGGTAGTGGAGATTGGTCAGAGGGAAGGGCGGGGCGGATAGGTGGGAAAGAAGATGGACAAGTGGTCCTCACATACCACCCCACCATTCTCCGCATCCAGCGTATCATACTCTGCCACTTCCGCCACCTGCAATCCAACCCCACCACCAAAGAGATATTCCCCTCCCCACCCCTATCTGCCTTTTGTAGGGACCGCTCACTCTATGACTCCCTCGTCCACTTACCTTTCCTTCTATGTGCAGGAGGTGCTACACCTGCCCCTACACCTCCCCTCTCATCTCCATCCAAGCCCCAGACAAACTTTCCAAATCCGACAGGGATTCAGCTATACGATTCATTTGGCCTACTGTATCCGTTGCTCCTGATGGTCTCCTCTACATCGGTGAGACCAAGTGCACACTCGGTGACCAATTCACGGAGCATCTGCGTTCTGTACACTATACTCAACAACAATTCAAACCAACCATTTTGACTCCCCCTCCCATTCCCTTGGTGACAGTCCATCCTGTGCCTCCTCCAGTGTCACAATGACGCCACACGCAAACTGGAGAAAGAACACCTCATATTCTGTCTCTGGAGCTTATAGCCCAATGGCCTCAACATAGAATTCAGCAGCTTCAAAATCTCCCCAAACCCGGCCTCATCCCATGTCCAACCCTCCCTCTCATCCCCGCCTCCTTGACCTGACACAACTTGTCCACCCTCTTTCTCAACTATCTGCCCCACCCTTCCCATGACCTATCTCCACAACCCCCTACCTGCATCCACCTATCACGATCCCACTTCCCTTCCCCTAGCCCAGGGCCCTCCCTTTATTATTGCTGAGCTCCCTTCCCCCTCCCAAAGTTAAAATGCTGCCTGGGTGCCTTATAAATATGGCAGCCACAAGTTGGAGTCTGCAAGGTTCCAGCAGGTTTCAGAACTCCTTACCTGCCTGCCCCTGAAATTCGGCATTTTACCTGCATATATAATAAGTGTGAAAGAATGTAATCGCATGGGAAATCCTTCCTCATACTCAGTCTCAATCCTTTCCACTTTTTAGCTTATCTTCAAACTTAGCCTCAGAAATGGAAATTTGCCCATTGCTTCTCGCTGCTCTTTTTCCTTTTATGTCAACATCTTTCAGTCATTCATTTCATTCTTGCTGTGCTCTTAGGTCTCAACTCCCAAACCCTTTATCCTTGCTGTCTTCAGTCACTGGTTCCATCTTACTGTATTATCTGCTCCCACTCCTTTTATTCCCTCTGCCCTTGGTTACTGGTCATACTCTCACTGTGTTCTGCAGCTTCTACTTCTTTCATTGTCAATGATTTTAGTCACTGGTCCCATGTTCATTATCATAATTACATTAAATAATTTTTATCTACAGCCACCGTTATAATAAAAGAAGCAATTTGCACATAGCAAGGTTGCATGTTGAGGTGTTTTTGTGGTGTTGGTTGAGAGATAAATATTGGCCAGGATACCAACAGCAACTCTCCTGCATTCCTTCATAATATTGTGATGAGTTCTTCCACTCGCTCAGATTTTGCGAGCGGGTTGAGAGTGAGATGTGAACTCATCGACCTCTGAATCAGACAGCTCCATGGTTGATGCTAACATCAGTGTTCCATTCTTTAAATTGAGAATTGATGGACGGTCACACAGTAAAGATAGAATTGGGTAACAGGAATCTTGGAATTGTTTTGCAGGATGAATCATACTTTCTTTGAGAAGAGGAGAAATGATTGGAATCAATAAGTAGATGAGTTACAATGCATCACAAATTTGTGATTTTATACTAGTAAGCAATTCAGCTATTGAAGTAATGGTGGTTTTCATGGAACCACTTGCCCAGGAACTGCTGCAAATTGCTTTTGAAACAGTTAAGCTTCTGTGGAGGAGAAGAACAAAAAAAAAACTACAATCATATCAGTTAATAATTGTTATGATGGTTTACTTTTGGTATTGAAGTTATGGCTAGCACTTTTCATACTAAATAATCTTATTACTGGATCTCATGTTCTTTTCCAAATAAGAATATGACTATTAGAAGCAGTGTCAGAAAATATTTGATGGACTGATGCAATGTAACTCCACAGAAAATGTCATTTTATATGAGAAAACCTCATATGAATGGTCATTTCTATCCATTACCTTGTACACTGGTTTAGCCCTATTGAAATTCACTCACTAGCTAAAGAAATTCATGTATTGTTATGTTAGTTCCTTATAATTTTTTTTCAGCAACAATAACAAATCAAAACTGCATATTACAATAACAAAATAATTGTGTTTGTTTACATTTCAGATATGGCATCTTGGACTATTCAGCTCGAAGTAATTCTTGTATTGGAGACAGTCAGCAGATAGCAGTGTGTGGAGAATGGATAAACATCATTATGTAGTGAAAGAAATCTCCGCCACACCAGGACAAAATTTTTATAAATAAATAAATCTCATTTTTGAGAAAGGAAGAGGGGTCAACATATAGAGATTTTAACTGAGAAATCAAAAAGCAATGTTAATTATTTTAAATAGATATTATCACAACAGCGAACATTCTTTAACATTTTCATTTTTATGTTGATGAAAATATTCATAGAACATATAAATTGTTTGATATTTAATTTACACTTCTTTTGCAATATGTAATATATGACATATTTTCTAATGATGTTAAATTGTTTCGAATTTATTTAGTACATGGAAAAAGGACATCAGAAATAAACTTATAACGGCTTGTTTAAAAATAGCTTTGACATACAATAAATTAATAAAAAATCAAAATTAACTTGTGAATTTATTGACAGACAGAACATTTAGGAACCATAATTGCAGGTAACATATTAAAGATCAAGTGTGCGTATATAATCTATTACGGCAAATTGCTTTTGAAAGCATGCTTAATGGTTTTACAGAAGAGCCAAATAGTTTTTCTTATCTCATTTGGAAAAAGCATAATCACAGATGATTGTCACTACTGCAAATCCAGCTGACTGGAGGAAACATTGTAACACAAGTGACTTGGAAAATACAAGCACTTACTCATTTTGGAACACAAAAGATATGGTGCAATATAAACTATATGCCAATGATAAACCTCAAATTATCACAACTTTCAGGACAATGAAGCTCTGTAGTCTGTGTCTGCCCTGCATTCAAATCTATGAACAACGCTTCTCTTTTTTTGTCAGCTTCCCTGAGTTACGTTGCAAAGCTATCAAAGCAGCAATATAACAAAGACATTCATCAACTTCAAAAAGAGGAGTCTTTATATAATCCTTTGGTAAACTGTACAACGCTTTTTACTTTAAATTGTTCAGCATGTTATGACAAAGCCAAGATAAGAAAATCTGTTGTAGGTTTGTGTTTGGCCCCTTACGTGTGACAACTATGTGCCATGCAGCAAAATTGACGTGGCTCGTTTCACGTGAAAATGTTATTTCAATCCATGGCTAGAAAACTTACTGGTTGCAGCATTATCTCACTCAAGGGTGAATACAAATATTCAACAGAAATAACATTTCATGGAGAAGATAGTTGTATTGTGTTAGCACTATCAAATATAATTAATCACCTCTAGATTCCTTTATATTTTTCATAGTTTTCATTATTTTAAAAGAATGATTGTGTATATTAGAAATTGTGCCTACCTATATGACTTGTCCTCAGGACCTATGTGACACTTATTTTGTTTCACTGATATGGAGGAGCATCAATTTCAAAGCACTGGTGTTGCTGGGAGAAGTCTGTGTTGGGTTTGTTTACTTTCTCTAGCTTCAAGCAATTCCTCTTTCCAAACATTTGAACTTTACTCCACTTTTAAAATGTACCTCACGACAAAGTTCATGGAATTTAGTGTCTATGACATGTATTAGAAAGGAAATGCCTCAGGCACAGTGACAAGTGAATTGACTGAAAATCAGCAAACAGATTTATCGCTATATTAGTGAATTCCTATTTGACCAGTAAAATAAAAAAAAGTTTAAAAATTGTTAGAAACCTATTAATGATGTATTTTGAATCAGTTAGATAAAAATAGAAAGTTTTGTATCCAGACTGAAGGTTGCAGGGGTATTACATAATGATATTTCTACCTACATCACAAAGGTAAACATCCGTCCAATGTATGTCATCATCAGTAAAGCACTTTGGGATATACTGAGGATTGAAAGGTGCAATATAAATGTGTTCCAGTCCCCAGTATCTGACTTGGACCTGCTGTTTTTTCTCTTGTGAGGAAATGGGTAGCTAGCAAAATTACCTAACTTCTTCAATTTATCTCAGATAGAAAGGACAAACTTTCTCATCCATCTTACTACTATTATCCAATCAGCATTCAAAATTTGTTAGTTGCAACTAAAAATAGGTCAATGCAGATTTACCAACTATATCCAAAAGGTATTGTTCCCCAGGTGTTAAAAGTGGTGAGGGAATGTGTGGTGAAAGAAATAGGATTGGAGGATTTGTTGGGATCCACCCAATATTTCAGGTCAAGTTCTGAACTAAGTCCTCTCCCAAGTTAAGGTTTCAATGTCTCATTAACAAAGGTAGGAAGCTGCATGACAGACCTGGCAATATTTGTGTCTATACTTATCCATCTCTGTCCTATATGATCGAGGTTCTCATCATGCGTTCTGCAGAAGTACTGCTAATAAATCCTCTATGAACTGGCAAACAAACCATCCTTTTACCATATCTAGGTTACAATCCACTTGTTACCCAGTGATTCATGATGAGCTGATTGCAGCTCAGTTTCCAAGGTTAGTGTAGTACCATTACCTGACCTAATATTAGAAAAAGTGACCAGGCTGTTTTGCATCAGTCACGTGCTGTTATTTTCTTTCCTTACTCAGGGTCTCCTGTGACCAGGCAGCAGTCCTGGGGTGTCAGAAACAAATTCAGAAATTGAAGATTTTTGTGAGGGGAAGGAATTTTAGGATGTAGAAGATCCATGGACACATTGTCAGCGGTTTGTTCAATGCGCAAGATAGCAAGATGAAGATGAGCTGAGAGATGGGAAAATTCCTAAGACAAGCAGATACCATCAATCTCAATGGTCCCAGTGACCATGGATCCCGTGGTGCATTCCTGTTTCCTAGCTTTTGTTCTCTGGTCTCTTCCAATGTCAACTACCTTGTCCTGCAAAACAGAGGAGGGCAGAATGCCAATAGTTGTGTAATACTGCATTTCAGTAATGTAGCTGCCATATTGGAATTGCTGGAGGCATGTGTATGCTTGAGAAGTAGAGCTGAGTATGGCAGGATTTAGTGGGTGTGTAAGGATGAATTGGATGCTTGGTGTGAGGCCTGAGTGTTAGGGGCTGTTTGGTGAGTGATGGGGGTGTAATGCACTAAGCAGCTGAAGGGATTGATGTTGGGATTGATGTCATGTAAAGCTGCAGTAACTGACAATGAACCATTAGACATCTTGTGGCGATTGTTACCAAATCCTTGTGTCTAGGATTTTGGGCATTGACCATTCTGGTTACCTGCTCCTTGTGAGGGTGGTCCTTGATTGCCTCCTGGCCTCCCATGGGACATTGGCATTCCTCCTTCTAACTACTTGCATCAGCAATGTCTCCAGTGTTACTGTTAGGAGTCTATCCTGTTCCACCCTCCCTGGTGCTCACATTGAACGAATTTCCATTGCAGCTACCATTTTGCGCAATTTCTGGTTAAGAGGCAATCCGCTTTTAAGAAAAAGTAGGCTGCCTGCACCATGTAGTCTGAAACAATGTTGCCTAGGCCTCCAAATGTTTGGCAGCAGAACCGAGAAGGGGAGAAGGTATTGGAAATATTGGAATCTACTGAACTTATTCAGATGAGATGGGCACAATAATGAGATGAGTGATTAGCACTGCTGCCTCTTAGCGCCAGGGATCTGGGTTCAATTTCACCCTCAGGTGACCGTCTGTGTGGAGCTTGCACATCCTCCCTGTATCTGTGTGGGTTTCCTCTGGATGCTCCAGTTTCCTCCCACATTCCAGGGATGAGCAGTCTTGGTGGATTAGCCATGGGAAATGCACGGTTACACAGATAGGGAAGGGGAGTCTAGGTGGATGCTCTTCGGAGAGTCGATGTGGACTCAATGGGCTGAATGGCCTTCTTCCACACTGTATGGATTCTATGATTCTATACATTAATGTTGTGCTTCTCAAACTCAATTTGAACAGGCATAGGCATGTCACAAATCATGGCTCCGTTCTCAAAAGTCAGGGCAAATTAATTTTGTTCCCAATTTTTTTATGGGAAAACCAATACAGATTTTATTGCCTGAAGGTGGATCAGCAATAATTTTAATTGGTTTTGTTGATGCATTAGGGTGATGTAAATTACAAATTTATATAAAAAGTCTTTATTGATTTGCTGGTCAGTTAGCTGAGACATCTTGGGCGAAGAAAAGATTCACAAGAATCAGGAAACTTTTGGTACCATGACATCAAGCCCAAATTTTTTTTTCAGCATTATGAACAATAGGTTTATCTTTTAAACTGGAGTAATGGGACAAATTTCAAGCATAAAAATTGGCATTTTGTAGCTTTTTACATATCTTATCGTGCAAAGCTAAAATATTTAAACTAAACGAAATGCCTGGTACAGAACTCGCTCAACCACTGTGATTCTCCCATCGGCAAACTAGAAAGATTAAGCACTGGAATCAGCCTTGCAGGAAATGTCGCCTGTTCATCCATAAGGCCAATAAATCAAGAAGACAGTCATTAAAACGTATGCATGAACTGTAATCAGAAGAATAGTAACAATGCTTGGTTGACAATTTGGAATTTTTTAACAGGCCAAAGAAATGCCATTGGAGTTGTAGCTGGATGAAATTAGATTTGAAAGCTAGTTTAACTGTTTAAAAATATATATAGTACCACTGTACCTGTGATATTACTGAATAGCAAAGTTAGATTAGTCAACTAATGATCTTAAATCCTCATTTTCGAACAGAACTATATAAAGGTTATTGCACTGGAAAAGGCTATTGAGTCCATTGTTTTTATGCCAACTATTCTCCATTCACCATCCTGATTTGGTAATATATCGCTGCTCTTTTATGTCATTGGGTCAAAATTCTGGAATTTCCTACCTAACAGCATAATGAGTCTACCGACACCAAATGAACTGCAGTTGTTCAAGAAGGCAGCTCACCACCACCTTCTCAGAGGCAGCTAGAGATGGGCAATAAATTCTGGCTAGCCAGTGATGCTCACATCTCACGAATGAATTTAAAAGAATTCTTACTTTCCAGCATCTAATCCATGGTCTTGCAGGTGACAGCACTTCAGAAGCTGGTCCAGGTACCTTTCAAATGAGTTCTGCCTCCAGCATGAAACAGAGCAGCAAGTTCAGATGCATACATCCCTCTGGGTGAAATTATTTTCCTTAAGTTCCCTCTAATCCTTCTATCAATAACCTGCAATTTGTGATTCCTAGCAATTGACTTCTCCACTAAGAAATTAGGCCTTATCTGTTTTTTTTTTCCTCTTTTTTATATCCAGGCACAGATACACACAACTGAACATTTTTTTCCATCATCAAATCATCTGTGTGTTTTGTTTTAATCTATTAACAATTACCAGTAAAGCCTTTTCTGTTTATGCCCCTCACTGTTTTTGACCAGCTCAATTAGGTCACTCCTTACCCTCTCTGCTCTAAGAAAAATGAACTTAACCTGTCTAATCTTTCCTCATAGGTAAAATTTTCAAGTCCTGACAACATTCTTGAAAAGCTCCTCTAGAGGAATAAAGTCTTTCCTGAAATGCAGTGACAAAAAACTGCATTCAACATTCCAGCTGTGGCCTTAAATGTTTTATATGGTTCCAAAATTACATCCCTTTTATCGTATTCAATATCTTGTGCTATGAAGGAAAATATTTCCAATGATTTCTTTACCACATTACCTACTTATCCTTTCACCTTCAGGGACTAGTGGACATTCACTGTAAGGTTTTTCACTTTCTCTACCCCACTCAATGCCTTTCAGTTTATTGTGTATTCGCTTGCTTTGTTTCTCCTTCCAAACAAACATAATCATGTACTTCTCCAGATCGATTTTCATTGGTCACTTTTTCACTCACTCAATCAAACCATTGATATTGTTCTGGAGTCAACAGCCATCCTCTTCATTATCAACTACATGGCCAATTCTCTCATTTGCAAATGTTTCAACCATCCCTCCCATGTTTATGTCTAAATCATTAATATGTAAAGCAAACAGCAAGGGACCCACAGTGAGGCCTATGGAACATCATTGGACACTGGTTTCCATTCACAAAAATATCCATTGACCATGGCCTTTTGTACCCCATCACTGAGGCAATTTTCTATCCAATCATCACATTCCCTGTATCCCATGGGGCTTTTAATTTTCTGTCAAATCTGCCACGTGGCACATTCTCAATACCTTGCTAAAATTCATGTAGACAACACCCATAGCATTCAACAAAAACAGAAATTGCTGCAGAAACTCAGCAGGTCTGGCTGCATCATTGGAGAGAAAGAAGAATTCACATTTCAAGTCCAGTGACCCATCCTCAGAACAGGCATTCCACTGCATTACCCTCATCAACCTACCTTGTTACTTCTTCAAAAAGTTCAAATAAGTTAGTGAGACATAGCCTTTCTTAGCAAAACTATGCTAATAGTCCGTGATTAATATGTGCCTTTCTAGCAATAGTTTACCCAGTCTTTCAGAATTTATCCTAACAATATTCCCATTGCCAAAGTCAGACTGACTGACCTACAATTAATGGGCCTAACTCCTTTCTGAACAACTTTCAAAGACTTCCAGTCCTCTGGAACCTCTGCTGGCTAATCTGATTGGCTGTCAGTTCTTTAAGGTGAGGACAGAAATCTCACCCTAGACCAATCAATGCTGCTCCCAGTGTGAAATGGCTACAGGGCAGCCAGCATTTTCATGGGTGTAAGCTCTTGATTGAAGTTTTAATGAATTAAATGGAAAATAATGATCAGTTTGAGTCCAATTTTATGCTGAGAGTTTCCATCCTGTCATGCTGTTAAGCTCCAATGCAGCTATCTTCACATTTTCAGAACAGGATAATCACCAGAGTATAGTATATTCAGCTCCATGTCATCATTGATATAACAACGCGATCCTTGCACATAACCAGGGACCTCAGTGCAATATTTTGAACGTTTGTACGACATCTGAAAATTGAAGGCACCATTATTTTGAATTTATACCACAAATAATTAGTACAGGAACAGCAGTACATTTTTGGGGATTCCTGTCTGTTTTATGAAGACAAAATGACATGTGATAGTTCAAGGCTGGTATACTTCCTGACTGGTTAATTATACACAGTCAGTATGTATCCACGTGTGAATAAACGCACATTTACACAATAGAGTATTTGCTCATATTGTTTGATATCATAACATACTCGAATAATTTTTACCATAGTACAATTACATGAATTAAATGTGGAAAATGCATCGGAAAATTACAGTTATGCATTTTGAGATAAAGGTAAAATTGCCAATAGCTTGACTGAAGCACTGAGTTGCTCTCTCATTAGAGAGAGACAACTGGTGATGGTTTAACCTATGGGTCACCACGCCTCAGGTAAGGGGAGAGATTGAGAAGGAGAGTCCTGCATGATAACCTCAGCTGGTATGGGAATTGAACTCATGCTGTTGACATTACTCTGCATTGCAAACCAGCTTTACAGTCAATCGGCCTAATCGGAAATTTTGAAAGAAAACACAACTTTATTTAAAAGTGGTGTCTAGGATCCTAAAAAATTGATTGGAAAGCCAGTTTGAAAATACTGAAGAAGATTCCATAAATACCCCATCCTCAATGATGGACATCCCAGGGGAAATCGTAAGGCTGAAGCATTTGCAACTATCTTCAATCAGAAATTCCAAGTAGATGATCCTTCTTAGCCTCCTCCAGAGGTCCCCAGCATCACAGATGCTAGTCTTCAGCCAATTAAATTCACTTTATGTGAGATCAATAAATGGCTGAAAGTACTGCTTTCTACACTGGTTGGCATCATACCTAGCATAGAAGGAGTTGGCTGTTGTCATCACAGCTCCACGACATCTCTGCAGGAGTTCCTCAGGGTTGTGTCCTAGGTCCAAATATCTTCAGCTGCTTCATCAATGAGCTTCCGTCCATACTAAGGTCAGAAATGAGGATAGATCACTGACGATTGCAAACTGTTCAGCACCATTCGGTACTCCTCAGGTACTGAAGCAGTCTTGTTCATATGCAGCAAGACATGGCCAATATCTAGGCTTGGGTTAATAATTGGCAAGTAACATTTGCACCATCCAGTTGTCAGGCAATGACTATCTTCAACGAGAAAGAATCTAATTAATGCCCTTTGACAATCAATAGCATTGCCATTACTAATGATACTAAACTTGGTGAGTAGCAAACAGATAAGATGATATAAATTGACTCCAGGGGCACATAAGCAAGAGAGGGGAATAGGCAAGCTACTGTCAGGTTGCATTGAATGCAGAGAAGTCTGAGCTGATACTTTTTGGCAGAAGGAATGAACGGCATTTAATGGCATAATTCTAAAGAATGTGCTGGAATGGAGAAACCTTTGAAGGAAGCAAGACATATTGAGACTAATTAGCAAAACATATGGGAATTGAGCTCCTAAAGTAAGAGATAAAGTCACCACAGTCCCTCTTTCTCATTAGAGAGAGATGTTGATGTTGAGTTTAACCTAAGGTGAGGGGTGAGATTGGGTCAGCCAGTATGGGAATTAAACCTGCTTTGCTGGCATCACTCTGTATCATTAAACAGCAATCCAAATTAATCGAGCCATGAAGTAGTGATAATGAGAACAAAAGCGGGGAAATGTTGAAATTAACTTATCAAATTTAAAAACTCTGGTTTGTTCATAGCTAGAGTATTGCATTTATTCTCTGTCACCTCACTTTCGGAAAGATACTTGGGTCCATGACAGAGTGCAAAGGAGATTCATTAGAATGATTCTTGGGATGAGATATTTTATCTATATTTAGGATGGAGAAGCTGGGGTTGTTCTCCTTATTGCAAAGGAGATTGACAGAAGATGTTGTAGAGGTGTACAAGATTATGACAGGTTTGGGGAAGAAGAAGTGTTCTTAGGCCTGGTTTCTGTTCTCATTAGTTGATAGTACCAGAATTAGAAGACACGAATTGAAGACATACTAGCAGAATCAAACTGATTAGATTGCTCCACAGAAAGTTGGTAGGAACTCATTTGGCAGAATAGCTTCCTTCTGAGCTGTAACGATTCTATTACACAGGGTGGTGAATCTGTGAAATTCTTTACTGCAGGTAGCCGTCAACGTTGGGTCATTAAATATTTTCAAGACTGAGATAGTCAGATTTTTAATGAGTAAAGGAATCAAGGGTTACAGGGAAATGGCAGGAAAGTGGCGTTGTGGATTATCAGATCACCCATGATCTCATTGAACGGCAGAGCCGTCTCGATGGGTTGAATGACATACTCTGTTCCTAGGTCTTATGGTCTTATTACGCATTCATCAAGCACCTGGATGGTACAAATATTGATGCACTCTTCTTTTTTAATCATGGGAATGACTGGCTAGGCGAGTATTTATTTCTCATCTTTAATTGCCCACAGGGTAGTTAAGAGTCAAACACATTACTGTGTGTCTGGAGTCACATGTAGGCCACATGTGGGCCTGTGAGGATGGTAGATTTCCTTCCTTAGAGGACATTAGTGAACCAGATAGGTTTCATGGCAATTGACACGGTTGGTCTTAGGCAAGTTTTTATTTCAGATTTCACGATGGTAGGATTTGAAACCATGTGCCTAGAAGACCACCCTCGTGTTTTGGATGACTATTTCATTGACAGTACCAGAAGGAGGCAGAAAACAGAAATTTATAGGCCAGTTAGATTAACATTTGTCAGAAGGAAAATGTTAGAAGCTAATATGAAAGACATTGTTACATGGCAGTTTGATGAGTTCAAAGAAATCAGGCAAGCCAGCATGTTTTTGCTGAAGGGAAATTGTGCTTAACTAATTTATTGGAGTTCTTTGAAAAAGCAACTTCTGTTGTGGATAAAGGAGAACTAAGATTATACTTAGATTTCAAAAAGGCATTTGATAAGATGCCACATCAAAGATTATTGCAGAAAGTAAAAGCTCATGGTTTTGGAGGCAACATATTGGCATGGAGAGAAGATTGGTTTGCTAACAGAAAGCAGACAGTAGGAATAAATGAGTTTATTTCAGGTTGGCACAACATTACACAGGGTTTTGTGCTGGGGCCTCAACTCTAAAATTCATACAATTGATTTGGATGAAGGGACCAAAGGTATAGGAGCTACATTTGCTGATGACACAAAGATAGATAAGAAAGTGAGTTGTGAAAAGGACATTGAAGCCTAAAAGGGGATACAGATAAGTTCAGTGAATAGGCAAAGATATGGTAAATGGAGTACAATGTGGGGAATTGTGAAGTTGTTCATTTTGGCAGAAAGAATAAATATTATCCAACCGTGAGACTGTTCTGAGATGCTGAGAGATCTGGGGTCCTAGTGCATGAGTTGCATACATTTAGGCTGAATGTACAGTAAGTCGTCAGGAATGCTAATAGTATGTTATGTTTTATTGCGAGGGGAATTAAATGCAAGAATAGGAAGGTTATGGCTTCAGTTATACAGGGCATTGGTGAGTCCACACCTCTGTATTGTAAAATCCCTCATCCCATGAAGTATTCTGATGAATTTCCTTTGCATGCTGTCATGGACACGCATATCTTTCCTAATGTATGGTTAACAGAAAGTAAATGCAATACTCTAACTGTGAACAAACCAGACTTTTACTGTACTGATCACTGTAATTACTGAAGGATGTTATTGGAAGCAGTTCAGAGAAGGTTTTTGAGACTATTAGCTGGAAAGAATGGGTTGCCTTATGAAGAAAGATTAGACAGGCTAGGCCTGTATCCTTTGGCATTTAGAAGAGTCAGAGGTGACTTAAGAGAAGCATCCTAGATTCTGAAGGGTCTTGAGAGGGTGCATGAGGAATGAATGTTTCCTCTTAAGAGAGAATCCAGAACTAGGGGCCATGGTTTAAAAATAAGGGGTTGCGCATTTAAGACAGGGATGAGGACACCTTTTTTTCTCTTGAGCAGTTGATAGTCATTGGAATTCCTTTCCTCAAAAGGCAGTGGATGCAGAACCTTTAAATATTTCTAAGGCAGGTAGAGATTGATTCGTGATGAGTAAGGAGAATAAAGATTTATGAGGGTATGCAGTTGGGTGACTGTCTGTGTGGGGTCTGCACGTTCTCCTCGTTAATGCATGGGTTTCCACCGGGCACTCTGGTTTCCTTCTATAGTCCAAAGTTGTGAAAGTTAGCTGGATTGCCAGTCTAAATTGCCCATAGAGTTCACAGATTTGTGGGTTAGGTGCGTTAGCCATGGGAAATGCAGGGTCACAGGGATAGGTTAGAGGGTGGGTCTGGGTGGGATGCTCTTCGGAGGCTTAATGTGACTTGTTGGGCCAAATGGCCTGTTTCCACACTGTGGAGATTCCATTCTATAAAGAACGTACGGTTGAGGTTAAAATCAGACCAATCATGATTTTATTGAATGGCAAAGCAGGCTCGAAGGGCTGAGTGGCCTATTTCTTTTTCTTCGTTTGTATATTTGTACATTTGTATGTCATCGCCTCCTCCAATTCCTTGAGTTCTTGTTACTTTTAGATTCTCTATTGTCCCTAATTTGTGAGTAAAAATGAATGTCTGTTTTAAAACTAAGTATTATTTCCAATGTAAACCTCTCAGTATAAAATTGGCCAGTTTTCAAACTAAAATTAAACCATTCACTCCTGCAGCAATGGAAACATTCAAAAAAAGGAAAAGGTTTAATTAAAATATTCAAATCAGCATTTAGATTAGATACACAAGACTCTTTACGGAATACTAAAAGCAATAATAATTTTCCTTTCAGAAACTGCTTTGGCACCTTGGTCCTTTGAAGTGAACATGACCGTGTTCATCATCTGGGTTGTTTGCTGGTGCTTTCAGGAGTAATGAGGGATTGGATGATGTTGTCGATTAGCAAACTAGCACATAAACTCAAATCCAGCCAGGAATAAGGTGATGAAAATCAACAACAACAAACTGGTCATAATTAAACACAAATTACCACTCTCAGCCAGACATGCTACAATAAAAGCTGAAGTAGAAACTGGGAACAATAATTAAATAAATTTCTTTATTGTTTGCAGTCTTGTGAGGTGAGGGTTTAAGTGGCTAATTGGGATACAGGAGAATTTGATGTTTAAAGATTGGAGGAGGGCTTTCCAGCAAAATCATAAAAATCATAATTTATAAACATGGATATTTTACTTTCTACCTGGTATAATTAGGAATTCCATATTCAGGTAGAAAAAATTGCCAGTGAATAACAGACTGGGCTACTAATTTATAAATATAAATAGAAATGAATTCTGCATGACTTTGCTTAATTTTTGCTTGATTCGGTTCTTTTTCCTTTCTTCTATGTGAATTTTTTTTGCAGGAATACAGGTTGCCCGGTGTTCAGGCATTGTAGTCTCCTGGTTCACTTTGCTTATTCATATTAGAGATGTGAAAGCCTCATTGCTCAGTCGGGCTGACATTCTGTTTACACGTCATTAAAAAAAAATCATTGATGCTTGGTGGCAGCCACAAACATGTTCCCCAATCTCCCTGTTTAACAAAAACAGTCAACTCCATGTGAAAGAGGCTGTTTGGACTAAGCTAATTGCCTCACCTTAAACATGTTCAGAGAACTCAGTCATATGTAAATTAACTTATAGAAATCATAAACAATTGACAGTTTACTTTACAGGTAATTAGTACAGGTAATGCAATGTCCATTAATGTTAAAACAAAAAAAAGAAAAAATGCAATAATTAACACCTTTCGCAACCCCAGAATAAAGAGCAATGAAGGGTAGAGGGGGCAATGTACTAGCACAGATGAGAAAATGGGGATGAGGAATTAATGGGTCATTAATGGGAGATTAACTGTGGAAGTTTTGCTTTTAAGATAGCATTATGTAGTAAGTTCACTAAGGGTCACATGTGGCTAATTAGAAATATAAAATGGCTAATTTAAGCTTTGTTTAGTAAATATAAACAGTGTAATGGTCACCACTGTTGAGCGTGCGCTCTCAATTCTCATGCTATGCCATGCACGGGAACTTTAACTGTTCTTGTGCATTTGTTGATAGTATTGTAAAAAAGAGAGTGAAGCGTGTGTATTTTTGTTACTGTGTGCATGCTTTCTTTATTTGCGTTCACTACTTACTATTTATCTGCTGCCAGAAAGGGGAACTGTCAATGTGGGGACAACATAAACAACCAATCAGAATAAATGCTCAGATCTGGAAAAGAAAGCAAGCCCAGTCAGTAACAAGCAGCACGCGACTAAAGAATAAACAGCATCCAACTGCTTCCTGGATGCAAAGCAGGGACAATTGATGTGCTGTTTGTTCCAATATTCTCAACAATCACTCCCACGAAGCCAAGGGACTGTTTGCAACTGCTGGATAGAGGGTTCAAACTGTAGTAAGGGTTTGCTGCATCTAAAAAAGAGTCATGTTGGAATTCCAAATTCTTGTGAGGGATAAAGTTTTTGAAATGTTACCCTGATTGATAGTGGATGTTTGTTAAATAAATATCCACATGAAATCAACTTGCTTAAATTACATGTAAGGTGCTTCCTACTTAACCTTCTGCATGTGATTAAAATGGTGTGGTTACCATGTTCACCATTGACTGTAGTGATATTTTTTAGACAATACCAAAAGAAATTGAACCACTGTATTGTTCACTTCTAAAATAGATATAGATACATAATTCAGTAGTAAAGATGGGTTTGTTCAAATTATAATTGTATAGTTTATCTGCTAAATCTTAGTACAAGAAAATATCTTTCAGAGCAATGTTAATTGCTTAACATTTATATAACAAGCAAGAGCATGCCACAAATTTTAACAAAGGCACATTCAAAAAAAAGCAGGTGTACAATAGCTTCAGTGTTATTCCAAACAAAATGATATAAATCAAAGTCATTCATTGGAAAAGACCTGCACAATGCTTTACCTTCATTTTTCTGCCCTCTATGGTGAGTTTGATTGTTTACAAGTCTTGCATTCTTCCAATTTCAGAATGAGAGCTTTCCTCATGGAATACAGCAGAGAAGATAACAGGTTCCCTAAGACTTACGAAATATCGGAGCATGTTTTCAATTAAAAAACGAGCTTTGGAGAGTAGGAGAATATTCCGATTTATGGAAGGGATTTCATGAAACCAGCAACATTTGAAATTTTTGAAATTATCTTGGGATGATGGTGCAGGCCCATTGGCTGCACGCTAAATCTTTCTATCCAAAAAGGGCACCATATTTCTATAATGAATGACTTGTGGACGAAATGTGTTAAAAAATTATAATCTCAGTGGCAGTATGCCATTGAAGGAATGAACTCATTCAAAAAATCCATTGGACATTCACCAATAAGCCGTTGACTGTATGAAAGACTCTGTGCCTACTGTAGTAGCAGTCTTCAGTTATATTTCTTCCTTGCACAATGCCCTTTTTACTCCCATTGAATATACCCATGGAAATGGCTGTTACAGCCTTACGTTTGAGCAAAAGCTTTCCTCATTTATTTATCATCTTGCAAAACTGGGAAACTCATTATTAGCTTGAGTATGAACACCGAACAAAAGTAAGCCATTCAGCCCTTTGAGGCTGCTCCACTATTCAATACGATTTTGGCTGATCTGATTTTAACCTCACCTCTATTATCCTGCATATCCCCAATAACGTTTCAGCCTCTGAGTTGTCAGGAATCTATCTACCTCTGCCTTAAAAATCACTGCCTTTTGAGGAAGAGAATTCCAAAGATAAAAAAAACCCTCTGAGGGAAAATAATGTTCCCTCATCTGTGCTTTAAATTTGTGCCTCCTTGTTTTTTAACTGTGACCCCAAGTAAAAAAAAAAATCTTTAACTGGATTTTGTTGTTTTCTGTGTGAGTTCTTCAATAAATGACCTCTACAAGACCTTAACAAGCAAAAAACAAATGTCTTCTTCCCTGCAAATGTTTATGAATGAAGTTTGGGAGCAGTATCTTCAGAGCTGAAATAACATGGATAAATAGTGTGTAGGAATTCATGTCCATGAGACTACAGCTTTCTTTGTGCAATGATTGTGGAGCAGATGAAAATATATCTCAAAGGGCTGGGAAATACCAACACAAATTTCAATTCTATTAAAACAGTACACAGATAAAATCAATGCAACTCTTATAAAGAAGTGCACAAAAATGGCAGTTTCACATGCACAAAAAAAGGATGCAATGAATGTATTGTGCTATACAAACACAGCACACTTCAGGGGCTCTGAGTTTTAGAAAGTAAACAGCTTGGCTAGGAATTTCCCTGGCACTAACGCTGCTGTAATGTCTCGTTCCTGCTCATATTTTCTATTTTTGCTTGTTTTCTAATTTAAAATGGAGCAAAGAATCCTTCTCCTTGGGCTCTGACCAATTGAACTCAGGCAGACCTTTGCAACATAAGCTGCTTCCCAAAGGTTTCTCTTCATTAACCCATCAGTCACCCACATTAAACCCATTCCAGTCAAAGTGATCTTTAAATGAGACAATTTAGCAGCTTAGCTTGCAGTGCTCAGGAACTAAAAATTCATGTTTCATCTGTAATAAGCACATTGCTGTATAATCATGTATGGATCTGAAAGGGTTAATGTTGAGACATGTATTAAGCACCTCCTAGTATGATGATACCATGTGGACCCACCTGAGGATCATTGAATGAGTAAGATGGCATCTAGGTCCTCCTCATAGTTTCTGTAAGAATGTCTATCGTTTCATTGTAAATTATACTTAGTTTCTAACAGGATTAAACTATATTTTGTTTAAGAAAAAAGCCTCTTGTCTTTAGACTGTAACATCACAAGACCATGTGACATAGAAGTAGGCCAGACTCAATTGTGCCACTGAGTCTGCTCCACCATTCAATAAAATCATGGCTGATCTGATAATTCTCAATTTCACCATTCTATCTTTTCCCTACAGCCCTTGCTTCCCTTACGATTAAACATCTCTATCTCTCAGCTTTGAGTACACTTATGGACTGATCCTCAATAGCCCTCAGCAGTAAAGAATTCCACAGATTCATTACCATCTGATAGAAGAAATTCTTCCTTATCTCTGTCTCAAATAGCTGACCATGCTAATATACTAGCCCCAATACCAAGAGCTCATACCTTATTAAGTAGTTTAACAGTGAGTAGCCCAATGTCCAGGATCTTATCAAATGCCTTTTGGTAATCCAAATGTATTACATCTACTGATTCCCCTATATCTATTCAGCAGTAGCAGAAAACCTACCCCATGGTGAACAATAGTGCTGACAGCCTAATATGAAGAGGTGATCTACAGGGAAGTGTGCTCAGTCAACATATAGTGTTAGAGTCATACCTGGCACATCAGAAGATGGTTGTGGTTGTTGGAGGTCAGTCACCTCAGTTCCAGGACATCACTGTGGGAGTTCCTCAGAGTAGTGAACTAGGCCCAACCATCTTTAGCTGCTTCATCAATAACGCTCTCTCTATCCTAAGGTCAGCAGTGCGGATGTTCACTGATGATTGTACAATGTTCAAAATTGCATCCTCAGAAATTGAAACCATCCCTGTTCACATGCATCAAGATCTGGACAATATCCAGGCTTTGGCAGACAAGTTGGAGTAACATTCATGGCATGCAAATGCCAGGCAATGACCACTTTCAACAAGAAGGAATCTAACCACTGCTTCTTGACATTATCGTTACTGATCCTCTCCTGTCAACATGCTGGAAGTTACCATCTACCAGAAACTGAAGAAACGGCGATATATATCTGAGTCAAGATGATGAGCGGTTTGGAGGGGAATTTGCAGGCGGTGGTGTTTCTATGATCTGCTATCTTTGTTCTTCTGAATGGAAGTGGTCATGGAATTGAAAGGTGGTGTCAAAGGATCTTTGGCAAATTTTTGCAGTGCATCTTCTTTCTGGCATAACGTCCCTGCTCTTAAATCCTATGCCTCGGCTAATAAAGACAGGTATCCCAAATACCTTCTTAACCAAAGAGCGAGGGGTCCTGACAACATTCCAGCAATAATACTGAAGACCTATGCTCCAGAACTTACCAACCCCTGGTTAAGTTGTTCTAGTACACCTATAGTGCTACCTAACAATGTGGAATATTGCCCAGGTATGCACTGTATACAAAAAGCAGGACAGATGAAAATAGTCCAATGACCAGCCTATCATGATCATCAGCAAAGTGATGGAAGGGGTCATCAACAGTGCTATTGAGCAACACTTGTTTAACAATAACCTGCTCACTTAAGCTCTGTTTGAGTTCTGCCAGGGTCATTCAGTGCTTGACTTCATTACCGCCTTGATTCCAACAAGGACAAAGGAGTTGAATTCCAAAGGTGGAATGAGAGTGAGTGACATCAAGAAGTATTTGAGTGGGTGCGGTGTCTAGGAGGAAACAGAAAAACTAGTATCGATGGGAATCGGGGTGGGAGGAAGCTCTGCACTGGTTGCAGTTTTAACTGGTACAAATGAAGACAGTGCTGGTTGTTGGAGTTCAGTCATCTCAGCTCCAGGATATTTCTGCAGAGTTCTTCACAATAGTGTCTGAGACCCAACCATCTTCACCTGTTTAACAAATGTCCTTCTGTCTATCATACAATTGGAAGTAAGACGTTTGTGAATGATTGCATAATGCTCAGCACCATTCATGACTTCACAGATACTGAAACAGTTCCAAATGCGGTGAAATTTGGAAAATCTCCAGGCTTGGGCTGACAAGTGGCAAAATCCACAAGAGTAAGTGACGGGCAATGATCATCTCCAACAACAGAGAAACTAATCATTGCTCCTTTACTTTCAATAGCATTACCATAATTGAATTTCCAACTATCAACATCCTGGGGGTTACCACTCAATAGAGTAGTAACTGGATTAGCCACATAAATACTGTGGCTGTAAGAGTAAGTAAGAAACTGGAAGTCCTGCAGTGAATAGCTCATCCCCGACTCCACAGATAATGTTAATCATCTAAAAGACACAAGCCAGGAGTACAATGGAATATTCCCTGCTTGTCTGGATGAGTGCAGATCCAACAACATTCAAAACTTTTGACACTATTCAGGACAAAGCATCCCGCTTGCTCGGCATGACATCCATAGATATTCACTTTCTCCTTCACCAATGCCCAGTAACACCTTCCAAGCCCATAAAAACTTCCATGTAGAGGAACATGGGCAGCAGAAACAACGGAACACTGTCACCCTCAAGTTGCCTCCAAAACACTCATCATTCTGACTTGGAAATATATCATCATTCCTTCCTGTCGCTGAGTAAAAATCCTGTAATTCCCTCCCTAAAGAAAATGAGGGTCTACCTATATCAAATAGACAGCAATGCTTCGAGAAGGCAGTTCATCACCATCTTCTCAAGTACAACAAAGGATGGTCAATAAATGCTGGTCCAGCAGTGCCCACATCCCACAAATAATTAAAATATAGAAATGAAATACCAGCAACACACAGAGTGCACGTCAGAGTGTTCAGTCCTCTCTCAGCTCTACTCAACCAGTCACAGATGGTCTATTTGATTAAAATAGATTTTCTGAAGAAGGGTCTAGACCCAAAACGTCAGCTTTCCTGCTCCTCTGATGCTGCTTGGCCTGCTGTGTTCATCCAGCTCTACATATTGTTATCTCAGATTCTCCAGCATCTGCAGTTCCTACTATCTCTGAAATAATGATCTGGGGACCTGGGTTTGAATCTCACTGCAGCAGATGGTGGAATTTGAATTCTATAAAATATCTGGAATTAAGAATCTATTGATGACCATGAATCGATTGTCAGGGGAAAAACCCATCTGGTTCACTAAATAAAAACCAAAAGAACTGTGGATGCTGTAAATCAGGAACAAAAACAAAGTTGCTGGAAA